>NC_091977.1:233686166-233992416 GCF_044704955.1 Pristiophorus japonicus | reverse complement strand
AACTCAGCTCTGCTTTCCAGTCTTACAACTATTGCTGATGTTTTGGAAGTTCGGAAACTACTATTCTGTCAGCTTATTTCCATCAATATAAAGGAAATCCAGCATGGTCTGCGCAACAACTTTTAACACAAACATTTAATGTTTTAAAACTTTGCTACCGCATCGATTGCAACCACCAGCGCAATACTAAATATTTAAGAGTATGGATGATCTTGCGGCCAAAGTGGAAGCACTGCGACAGCATTAGTAACAGAGGAGGGAATAAACATTTGGGTGATCAAATGAGCACTCATTTTAATTAATGATTACTAAAATTGTGTATTTTAAAGTAACTTTTCCAACTGCAAAATGCAGTGCTTACTCAAGTATAGAGCCCTGTGAAGCAAGCATGATTCCCCTAGATATGTTCCGAGTCACCAACCAACAATGTCCAAGAATTGCATCACAATTATGCCATAACCACCCTAGGCATCAACTACAAAACATACACAACATATCAGATACACGCTCACATCCTACACAGGCAATGGTTTTCTTCGCCAACAGATATTCTGTTATGATTGAAGCATGCATTAAAATTATGTATCTGTACATGCACACACAATAAGTCACTGGAGAGCGGTTACAATGCAATGATCATAACGAGTGGGGTTGGATGATATCATTAAACAATGACAGTTAAGATCAAGTGATTTATAACTTATCACTTAAACTCTCCAATGAGTACTACCTTGTACTCAATATTTTCCCCCCTCCCCAATACACACAAGCAGATTTCAAGGTGAAAATTGATAGCTAGGACACAGCTGCCTTCGTGGATCATCAACAACTTGTATTTATATAGCACCTTTTAACATAGTAAAACGTAGTCCCAGCGCTTCATAGGAGCGCTGTCAAACAAAATCTAACAGTGAGCCACATAGAAGCTATTAGCACAGTTTGGTCAAAGAGGTAGGTTTTAATGAGCGTCTTAAAAGGAGGAGAGGTGGAGAGGTTTAGGGAGGGAATTGCAGAGTTTAGGGCCAAGGCAGTTGAAGGCATGACCACCAATGGCGGAGTGATGGCAATCAGGATGCGCAAGAGGCCAGAACTGGAGGAGCCCAGTGATCTCGGAGGGTTGTAGGGCTGGAGGAGGGGCGAGAGATAGGGAGGGGTGAGGCCACGGAGGGATTTGACAAGACATTGTCACTAATAACCATGGCATTGATGCCACATTGAGGGGGGGGGGGGGGGGGAAATGACACTTTTAGAGTCCACTGAAAGCTATCTGTCGCCAGTCTTGGCTAAGTTTATAAAAATAAAGGCATTAAATATAAAAAAATTATTTATACATGGTTCCAGGAGGGGTGCGGATAGTACAACACAAACTATAAATGTATCAAGGGCTATGTATCCAACTCTGCATAAGCAGTCAAATTTAAAAAATGTAATTGAATGACAGCACAAGACTAAACATACTTGTTTGGCCATCTACCAGGGCTGGTCAATATAAAATTAAAGATTATGTTGTTTGTTGCATTCTGGTGCTACAAAGGGCTTACACTGAAACGTGGCATACATCAAGTAATATTTCTGCTGTTGCTGGAAATCAACAGGTAAAGTTTAACGTGCTATATGTTCTGCAGATCCATGGGTGAGGAATAGACAGCAAGCATGTAAAATGTTTCATGTCTTGCAACACAGAAAATGATGAGAACTCAATTTTTTTTTAAAGAATTACAAAGACAGCCTTTCAATTTCTCATATTCGGCACACAATTAAAGGAACATATTAAAGTGTGACTTGATGTGATCAGCATTCCCTCTTCCTCACTCATTTTTCAGGGATCAAAAACCTTTTACTCTTGCCAATGGGATTATTAAACAATTTCCAAAAGAGTAACAGTGCCATCAATTCGCATTTCTACTCCCCTCCCCTACACCAATTTCATGTTGAACACAGGTTACACCAGTGAACAGCCCACGGTATGTACAGTATTCAGATAAATTACAGTCAAACATTGCAGCCATAGTTCTTTTAGACATAGTAACTATTTCCCACACCACAAACTAGTTTTATGGAGGAAAGAAAATACTGCTTATGTAGTTACTTTGTTAATTTAAACTACACATACAAACATCAACCAGATTAGGAAATTGTTAATAAAGAACATAAGAAATAGGAGCAGGAGTAGGCCACATGGTTCCTCGAGCCTGCTCCGCCATTTAATAAGATCATGGCTGATCTGATCATGGACTCGGGTCCACTTCCCTGCCCGCTCCCTGTTTTAAATTTATTCAATGTCCCAGCTTCCACAGCTCTCTGAGGCAGCGAATTCCACAGATTTACAACCCTCAGAAGAAATTTCTCCTCATCTCAGTTTTAAATGGGCGGCCCCTTATTCTAAGATTATGCCCTCTAGTTCTAGTCTCTCCTATCAGCGGAAACATCCTCTCTGCATCCACCTGGTCAAGCCCCCTCATAATCTTATACCTTTCGATAAGATCACCTCTCATTCTTCTGAATTCCAATGAGTAGAGGCCCAACCGACTCAACCTTTCCTCATTAGTCAACCCCCTCATCTCTGGAATCAACCTCATGAACCTTCTCTGAACTGCTTCCAAAGCAAGTATATCCTTTCGTAAATATGGGGAAGTGGTGCATGGTCTCTACTGAGGCATGTTGTCATGCCATGTGTATATGTGTGTGTGCATGCGCATGCGCGCACGTATATACACATGTGAAACATCAGGACCCTCATGGACAATCCCAACAGCGACAGACAGGTACTTACTGCTATCGTTGCTCGGGAGCTCCGACGTTTTGACATAGACACTGCCGCCCTAAGCGAGACTCAGCGGGCAAGGGAAGGCCAGCTCAAGGAGCAAGGCGGTAATTATACCTTCTTCTGAAAAGGCAAACCAGAAGAAGAATGCCGCCTCCATGGGGTAAGGCTTCACCATAAAAAATGACGACTCTTCGGCTCACCCTAGCTCAGAACCAGTGCACTACGGTCATCAGTGTATATGCCTCAACACTGGAAGCTACAGACAAGACCAAAGAGGAATTCTACTCCAGCCTTGAAAAATCCCTGTCCCGAGTCCCAACGGACGACAAGCTGATCCTCCTTGGCGACTTTAACGCCAGAGTTGGAAAGGACAAAGACCTCTGGGGAGGGGGTAGGGAAATCCAACTCCAACGGTACCTTCCTCCTGACAAAATCTGAGAACATGGCCTTGTCATAACCAACACCTTGTTCCATCAGAAAGACAAGTACAAGACTTCATGGCAACACCCTCGATCCAAGCACTGGCAACTGCTAGACCAAGTCATCGTCCGAGCGAGGGACCGCAAGGACGTCTGCATCACCCGCGCCATGACAGGAGCTGACGACTGCTGGACAGACCACCACAGCAACGGCAACAGAAACGATCCCGCAGGAAAATCAACGCTGGAGCACTCAAAGGCCCTGCTAAGAAAGCCCTATTCAGACAGCGCCTCACAACCAACCGGGCAACTCCCAGTGATCCAGAGACGCATAATGCCCACAGCGCCTGGTCTGCCCTCAAAGCCTCCATAATTAATACCTGTGAAGAGACACTCGGTCACTCGACCAGTAAACACCAAGACTGGTTCGATAAGAATGAACAGGAGATCCAGGAGCTAATAAGCCACAAACGCAAGGCATTCTTGAACAGGTAACAGCAACACAACTTGAGAACAAGAAAGCAGTTCTACAGACATCTGAAGGCCGAGGTCCAACAAAAAACTTGTGACCTAAAGAACAGATGGTGGGTGGAGAACGCGCAGGATATCCAGCCGCTAGTCGACAACCACGTCGTGCATGAAACATAGAAAATAAGTGCAGGAGTAAGCCATTCGGCCCTTCGAGCCTGCATCACCATTCAAATAAAATCATGGCTGATCATTCACCTCAGAACCCTTTCCTGCTTTCTCTCCATACCCCTTGATCCCTTTAGCCGTAAGGGCCATATCTAACTCCCTCTTGAATATATCCAATGAATTGGCATCAACAACTCTCTGCAGTAGGGAATTCCACAGGTTAACAACTCTCTGAGTGAAGTTTCTCCTCATCTCAATCCTAAATGGCTTACCCCTTATCCTTAGACTGTGTCCCCTGGTTCTGGACTTCCCCAACATCTGGAACCTTCTTCCTGCATCTAACCTGTCCAGTCCCGTCAGAATTTTATATGTTTCTATGAGATCCCCTCTCATCTTCTAAACTCCAGTGAATAAAGGCTTAGTCGATCCAGTTTCCCCTCATATGCCAGTCCAGCAATCCCAGGAATCAGTCTGGTGAACCTTCGCTGCACTCCCTCAATAGCAAGAACGTCCTTCCTCAGATTAGGAGACCAAAACTGAACACAATATTCCAGGTGAGGCCTCACCAAGGCCCTGTACAACTGCAGTAAGACCTCCCTGCTCGTATATTCAAAACCCCTTGCTATGAAGGCCAACATACCATTTGCCTTCTTCACCACCTGCTGTACCTGCATGCCAACTTTCAATGACTGATGTACCATGACACCCAGGTCTCGTTGCACCTCCCCTTTTCCTAATCTGCTGCTATTCAGATAATATTCTGCCTTCATGTTTTTGCTACCAAAGTGGATAACCTCACATTTATCCACATTGTACTGCATCTGCCATGCATTTGCCCACTCACCTGTCCAAGTCACCCTGCAGCCTAGCCTCCTAGTGTCCTCCTCACAGCTCACACCGCCATCCAGCTTAGTGTCATCTGCAAATTTGGAGATATTACACTCAATTCCTTCATCCAAATCATTGATGTATATTGTAAATAGCTGGGGTCCCAGCACTGAGCCCTACGGCACCCCACTTGTCCCTGCCTGCCATTCTGAAAAGGACTCATTTATCCCGACACTCTGCTTCCTGTCTGCCACCCAGTTCTCTATCAACGTCAGTACATTACCCCCAATAACATGTGCTTTAATTTTGCACAGCAATCTCTTGTGTGGGACCTTGTCAAAAGCATTTTGAAAGTCCAAATACACCACAACCACTGGTTCTCTCTTGTCCACTCTACTCGTTACATACTCAAAAAATTCCAGAAAATTTGTCAAGCATGATTTCCCTTTCATAAATCCATGTTGACTTGGACCAATCCTGTCACTGCTTTCCAAATGCACTGTTATTTCATCTTTAATAATTGATTCCAACATTTTCCCCACTACTGATGCCAGGCTATAAGTACCCATTTTCTCTCTCCCTCCTTTCTTAAAAAGTGGGGTTACTTTAGCTACCCTCCAGTCCATAGGAACTGATCCAGAGTCGATAGACTGTTGGAAAATGATCACCAATGCATCCACTATTTCTAGGGGCACTTCCTTAAGTACTCTGGGATGCAGACTATCAGTCCCCGGGGATTTATCGGCCTTCAATTCCATCAATTTTCCTAATACAATTTCCACCTAATAAGGATATCCTCCTTCTCATTCGACCCTCGGTCCCCGAGTACTTCCGGAAGGTTATTTGTGTCTTCCTTCGTGAAGGCAGAACCAAAGTATTTGTTCAACTGGTCTGCCATTTCTTTGTTCCCCATTATAAATTCACCTGAATCTGACTGCAAGGGACCCAAGTTTGTCTTCACTAATCGTTTTCTTTTCACATATCTATAGAAGCTTTTACAGTCAGTTTTTATGTTCTCGGCAAGCTTCCTCTCATACTCTATTTTCACCCTTCTATTTAAACCCTTTGTCCTCCTCTGCTGAATTATAAATTTCTCCCAGTCCTCAGATTCGCTGCTTTTTCTGGTCAATTTATATGCCTCTTCCTTGGATTTAACACTATCCTTAATTTCCCTGGTTAGCCACAGTTCAGCCACCTTCCCCGTTTTATTTTTACTCCAAACAGGGATGTACAATTGTTGAAGTTCATCCATGTGACCTTTAAATGTTTGCCATTGCCTATCCACCGTCAATCCTTTAAATATGGATTCTTTAGCACAGTCAAGACCATCTTCGGTCCAAGCACCCAAGGTCCTACCCCACTGCAGGCCAAGATCGGAGAGGTACTCATCAAGGACAGAAAGGCAGTCAGTGGCCACTGGAAGGAGCACTTCGAAGAGCTCCTTAACCAAGACTCTGACGCAAGTGTCCTCGACTCCATCCCGCAGCATGCTACCTGCCACCACCTCCGCACAACCCCAGCCTGGCATGAGTTTGAAAAGGCCTCCGACTACTGAAGAACAAGGCCTCACAGCAGCAGATGGAATCAGCGCTGAAGCACTGAAGCATGGCAGAGAAGCACTATTGGCGCGAATACATAAACTCATTTCTCTTATTTGAAAGGAGGAAAGTAATATGTCCTTACTATACAGTATAAATGCACACGAGCACATACTTGAGAGAAGGTCATTCTGTGACCAGTAACCTTTATTAGCCAGGACTGAAGTGATGAAGGTGGGTGGAGCTTCCCCTTTTATACCTGAGAGTCCAGGTTAGGAGTGTCTCCCACAAGTTCACCACCTAGTGGTTAATGTTCTCACGTTGTACAACTTAGGTCAGTTTAAACATGGGTTACAATGACAGTTGAATACATGACATCATCTCCCCCCACAAAGTCTTATTGGGATCACAGGTTAAATCTCTCTGGTGGTTTACGCTCCCTTGTAGGAGCGCCTGAGTTGGGGCTCCGGTTGTTGGGCACTGGCCTGAGTGTCTGTTGTTCGCGGTGCCTCAGGCCTGTCCGGACTGCCCACAGTGACTGGGCTCTCCTCCACTTGGTTCCGGTGTTCGGTCACCTGTGGTGGAGTGAACTCTACATCGTGTTCTTCCTCTGCTTCTTCTATGGGATTGCTGAACCTCATTTTTGTTTGATCCACGTGTTTGCCGCAGATTTGTCCATTGTTACGTTTAACTACCAGAATCCTATTCCCGTCTTTGGCAATCACAGTGCCTGCAAGCCATTTGGGCCCTGCAGCGTAGTTGAGGACAAAGACAGGGTCATTGACATCAATACATCGCGCCCTCGCATTCCAGTCATGGTAGTCACATTGTGACTGGCGCCTGCTCTCAACAATTTCTTTCATGGTGGGGTGTATAAGGGATAACCTGGTTTTGAGCGTCCTTTTCATTAGCAGCCCTGCGGGTGGAACTCCTGTGAGTGAGTGTGTGATCGGGATCTATTGGCCAACAGGAGGCGTGATAAGCAGCTTTGTAGGGAACCCCCTTGGATTCTGAGCATCCCCTGTTTGATTATCTGCACTGCTCGTTCCACCTGGCCGTTTGAGGCCGGCTTGAACGGTGCCGTTCTGACATGGTCAATACCATTTCCTGCCATGAAGTCCTGGAATTTAATGCTTATAAAGCACGGGCCATTGTTGCTGACCAAGACGTCCGGTAGACTATGGGCGGCGAACATTGTCCGTAGACTTTCTACCTTGGCAGAGGATGTGCTTGAATTAAGAATGTCACACTCGATCCATTTGGAGTAGGCGTCTACTACAACCAAAAACATTTCGCCCATGAAAGGACCTGCGTAGTCCACATGGATGCGTGACCATGGCTTGGCGGGCCAGGACCAGGGGCTAAAGGGGGCTTCCCTGGGCGCATTGCCCAGCTGGGCACAAGTGTTGCACCTGCGAACACAAAGTTCCAGGTCTGCATCTATCCCTGGCCACCAAACGTATGACAATGCACGGGTGCTCATTGTGGAGTTCTCTGATGAACACCTCTCTGCCCATCTGGGGCATGACTACTCAGTTTCCCCATAGTAGGCAATCGGCCTGAATCGAGAGTTCATCCTTGCGCCTGTGAAATGGTTTAAATTCCTCAGGGCATGCCCCGTACATGGCTGCCCAGTCCCCATTCAGGACACATTTTTTGACTAAAGACAGTAGCGGGTCTCTATTTGTCCAGACTTTGATCTGACGGGCTGTCACGGGCGAGCCTTCGCTTTCGAAAGCTTTGTCAGCCATGACCATCTCAGCAGCATGCTCGGTTGCCCCCTCGGTGGTGGCTAGTGGGAGCCTGCTGAGTGCATCGGCACAGTTTTCAGTGCCCGGTCTGAGCCGAATTGTGTAGTCATAGGCGGCCAACGTGAGTGCCCACCTCTGTATGCGGGCTGATGCATTTGCATTTATGGCTTTGTTGTCGGTCCAAAGGGACGTCAGGGATTTGTGATCTGTCTCCAGCTCAAATTTCCTGCCAAACAGGTACTGGTGCATTTTTTTTTTAAACTGTATAGACACATGAAAGCGCTTCCTTTTCTATCATCCCGTAGCCCCTTTCTGCCTGGGACAGACTTCTAGAGGCATAAGCTACTGGCTGTAACAGACCCTTGGCATTAACATGCTGCAACACACACCCAACCCCATAGGACGATGCATCGCACGTTAAAACAAGTTTCTTACATGGGTCATATAGCATTAACAGATTATTGGAGCATAACAAATTGCATGCTCTATCAAAAGCCCTTTCCTGGCTGTCCCCCCAGACCCAATCGCGACCTTTGCGTAGGAGCACGTGTAGCGGCTCTAACAGCGTGCTCAATTTGGGAACAAAGTTACCAAAATAGTTCAGCAGCCCCAGGAACGAACGCAGCTCCGTCGTGTTACGGGGTCTGGGTGCTCTCTGGATCGCTTCCGTTTTGGACGCAGTAGGTCTAATCCCGTCTGCTGCTTCCCTCATCCCCAGGAATTCTACCTCTGGAGCTAGGAAGACGCACTTCGCCTTTTTCAGCCGCAGACCTACCCAGTCCAGTATGCGTAGCACCTCCTCCAGGTTGTGGAGGTGTTCTTCAGTATCGCAACCCGTGATGAGGATGTCGTCTTGAAAAACCACCGTCCCTGGAATCGACTTGGAAGAGGCTTTCCATATTTCGTTGAAAGATCGCGGCGGCCGAGCGAATCCCGAACGGACATCTGTTGTACTCAAACAACCCCTTGTGTGTCGTGATGGTGGTCAGTTTCTTCGACTCACTTGCCAGCTCCTGGGTCATGAAAGCTGAGGTCAGGTCCAATTTTGAAAAAAATTTGCCACCGGATAGCGTCGCAAAGAGGTCCTCCGCTCTCGGTAGCAGGTACTGGTCTTGCAGTGACAACCAGATTGATAATGGCCTTGTAATCACCAAATATCCTGACCGACCCATCCGCCTTGAGCACCGGCACCATCGGGCTTGCCCAGTCACTGAATTCGACTGGCGAGATGATGCCTTCCCTCAGCAGGCGGTCCAATTTGCCTTAGATATTTTCCCGCATCACGTACGGCACCGCTCTGGCCTTGTGGTGTACTGGCCTGGCATCCGGGTTTATGTGAATCACTACCTTGATCCCCATGAAAGTGCCGATACCGGGTTGAAATAATGAGTCAAATTTGTCCAGGACCTGTGAGCATGATACTCGCTCCACAGAAGAAATTGCATTGACATCGCCCCATTTCCAGTTCATGGCAGCAAGCCAACTCCTCCCCAGCAGTGCGGGACCATCCCCCGGGACAATGCAGAGTGGAAATCTGTTCTCTGAATCTTTGTGAGTCACGACTACCGTGGTGCTGCCTAGCACCGGAATCATCTCCTTTGTATATGTCCGTAGCTGTGCGTCAATCGGCAATAATTTTGGTCTCCTGGCCTTGAACGCCCACAACTTGTCGAACTGTTTGATACTCATCAGGGACTGGCTGACCCGTGTCTAGCTCCATTGATACTGGGATGCCATTGAGGAGCACTATCATCATTATCGGTGGCGTCCTGGTGTATGAACTGTATATGTGCTCCACATGAACTCACAACTTCAGCTTCCAGCGATTTCCCCCAGTATTCATTTGGCCTCGTAGGGCTTACATCAGGCCCGTCCTCCTCGTACATCAACCTGGCTGCAGGCTTCCTGCACATACGCACCAAGTGACCGCTGATGTTGCAGTTTCTGCAGGTATATTGCTGATACCTGCAAGCTCTGGCTGGGTGTTTGCCTCCACACCTCCAGCATGAGCCGTTGTTGGAAACAAAAGGTCCATTACCAGTCGATCGTCTCTGAAACTGTCCTTAAGCGCACCATTGACAGGTGTTGATGGCCCCATTACTGGCCGCATTGTCCTTTGCGATGGTATGAATCGCCGTTCAGATAGCCATTGTCTCTGTTGAATTCCCCCTTTGGGTTCGACTACATGCTCGGGCATGTACGATTGCCCCTGCCTGCCTGGAGAAGTGTGTCCCACGTTAACAATGTTGACTCCCTGTCCATTTGCTGCATTTAAGCCAAGATTTTTGTCAAACCTCATTCTGGTCTCTTCCTCCCCAGAGATAAATGTCTTGGCCATCAAAGCCACCGTTTCCAAGGTCAAGTCTTTGGTCTCAATCAGTTTCCTGAAAACCCCAGCATGCCCGATGCCCTCAATAAAAAAAGTCTCGCAGCATCTCCGCTCTGCATGCATCTGGGAACTTACATAGGCTCGCCAGTCGCCGGAGGTCTGCCACGAAGTCTGGAATGCTTTGCCCTTCTCGCCGCCGGTGCGTGTAAAACCGGTGTCTCGCTATGTGCATGCTGCTTGCCGGTTTAAAGTGTTCCCCGATCAACTTACTGAGTGTTTCAAAAGTTTTGTCCGCCGGCTTCTCTGGCGCTAGAAGGTCCTTCATCAGGGAGTAGGTCCTGGATCCACAAACCGTCAGGAGATGAGCCCTGCGTTTGTCGGCCGAATCCTGTCCCAACCATTCCTTGGTGACGAAACTTTGCTGTAGTCTCAATAAAATCAGCCCAATCATCACCAACACAGTACCTTTCGTCTGTGCTGCTTGTGGCCATGCTCGCGTGGTTTAGATCCCAGTTTCTCGTCGCCACTATGTCCTTACTATACAGTATAAATGCACACGAGGCCCATACTTGAGAGAAGGTCACTCTGTGACTAGTAACCTTTATTAGCCAGCACTGAAGTGATGAAGGTAGGTGGAGCTTTCCCTTTTATACCTGAGAGTCCAGGTTCGGAGTGTCTCCCACAAGTTCACCACCTAGTGGTCAATGTTCTCACTGTGTACAACTTAGGTCAGTTTATACATGGGTTACAATTGACAGTTGAATACATGACAAGGCATGCCAGGGGATCTGAGAGACGCCGTAATCGCAACCATCTTCAAGAAAGGTGACAAGTCCGATTGCGGTAATTAGAGAAATTTTCCTATTGTCTGCCACAGGGGAAATCACCGCAAGAATCCTCCTCAATTGTCTCCTCCCAGTGGCTGAAGGGCTCCTCCCAGAGTTGCAATGCGGATTCCGCCCACTTAAGGGCACAATGGACATGATCTTCACCGCGCGTAAAATATAAGACAAATGCAGAGAACAGCTCCAACTGCTGTACATGGCCTTCTTTAACCTCACAAAGGCCTTCGACACTGTCAACCGTGAGGGATTATGGAGTGTCCTCCTCAAATTCGGCTGCCCTCAAAAGTTTGTCACCATTCTTAGCCTGCTCCACGATAACATGCAAGCCACGATCTTGACCAATGGATCCACCACAGACCCAATTCACGTACGGACCGAGGTCAAGCAAGGCTGTGTCATCACACCAATGCTCTTCTCGATCTTTCTTGCCGCAATGCTCCATCTCACCCTCAGTAAGCTCCCTGCTGGATTGGAGCTAATCTACAGAACAAAGGGGAAACTGTTCAACCTCCGTCGCCTCCAGTCCGCATCCAAGGTTGTCCCATCCTCGTCATTGAATTACAGCATGAAGGCGACACTTGCGTCAGCGCACATTTGGAGGTCGAACTCCAAACCATTGACAACACCTTCACAGTGAGAGCATGGCCTTACATTAAACATCCGTAAGACAAAGGTCCTCTACCAACCTGCTACCCCCACCACTTATCAAAATCCATGACGAGGCGTTGGACAATGTGGATTATTTTCCATACCTCGGGAGCCTATTGTCAACAAGGGCAAACATCAATGACGAAGTCCAACACCACCTTCAGTGTGCCAGTGCAGCCTTCTGTCACCTGAGGGAGAGAGTATTTGAAGACCAGGATCTCAAACCTGACACCAAGCTCATGGTCTACAGAGCAGCAGTGATACCCGCCCTCCTATATGCTTCAGAGACATGGACCATGTACAGCAGGCACCTCAAAGCACTGGAAAAGTACCACTAGCACTGCCTCCGCAAGATCCTGCAAATCCATTGACAGGATAGGTGCACCGTCAGTGTTCTTGTTCAGGCCAACAACCCCTAGCATCGAAGCACTGACCACGCTCAATCAGCTCTGATGGATGGGCCACATCGTCCGCATGCCCGATACGAGACTCCCAAAACAGCCGCTCTACTCAGAGCTCCGACACGGGTCAGAGGAAACGCTTCAAGGACACCCTCAATGCCTCCTTGAATCCAAGCACCCCACCCAACCGTCCCTTCAACCACCTGTGACAGAGACTGCAGGTCCCACATTGGACTCATCGGTCACCTGAGAACTCATTGTTAGTGTGGATGCTAGTCATCCTCAGCTCCGAGGGACTGCCTAAGATGTGTGAGATCGGGTGGTAATCACTGTTTTGAGCATGAGAGAAACAGAGCATTGCATATATTATGCACGTGTGAAGGAAGAGAGAAGTCAAATCACATATAGTGCGCATGCACACAAATCAGTACAGGTACAATCCAATTAGATGTATGTGCACCGAAGGAGTGCAATCACATTGAGCACATGCAAAACACACAAAATCAGGCTGTCTGAATGTGATGCATTTGCACACACACACAAGCACAGAGATGATCCAGATGCATATAAACATTAACACATGCTCTTGTGACCTGATTACAAACAGATACAAGTAGGAGCCAGTTGTGTGCACGAAGACACACAAGTGCTATCTGCTTTTATATATTTATATACCTACACACAACTGGATTGTGCACATCATCATCATAGGCAGTCCCTCGGAATCAAGGAAGACTTGCTTCCACTCTTAAAAATGAGTCCTTAGGTGGCTGAACAGTCCAATACGAGAGCCACAGTCCCCGTCACAGGTGGGACAGATAGTCGTTTAGGGAAAGGATGGGTGGGACAGGTTTGCTGCACGCTCTTTCCGCTGCCTGCGTGTGATTTCTGCATGCTCTCGGCGATGAGACTTGAGGTGCTCAGCGCCCTCCCGGTTGCACCCTCCACTTAGGGCGCTCTTTGGCCAGGGTCTCCCAGGTATCAAAGGGGATGTTGCACTTTTTCAGGGAGGCTTTCAGGGTGTCCCTGTAACGTTTCCTCTGCCCACCTTTGATTCATTTGCCGTGAAGGTGGAAGGACAGATACACCAACATTAGCGTCCTCGACCAGGCCAACATCCCCAGCATTGAAGCACTGACCACACTTGATCAGCTCCGCTGCGCAGGCCAGACACGAGACTCCCAAAGCAAGCGCTCTACTCAGTTATGCACAATGATCTAGTTACATATACACAAATACACGCATATTTGATCTAGTTGTGCGATTGTGTTGTGCACATTGTGCACACTCCAGGTGTGTATGTGTATACGCGTTACGGACGTGTGTGCATGCTCCAGGTATGTGGGGGTTCTGTATTCCGCGTGCGTCTATCTGCTCCAGGGTGTGTGCGTGTGCGCGCGCGTGCAATTACTCTCTCTCACCCTGGCCGTTCCCCCTGGTACGGCCATCATCTTCGCTGCCTTAAGTCCAAGGGTTGCAGATTTGAATGAATATGAAGGACAACTGGTTTAGCCATTCACCACCAGATCTGGCTGAACCACATCAAACATTATTGGATCCTGCTCTCATCTGCCAAAATTGCTCACTATTCCAGAATCATTCTGGGAATGCAAAGATAAACCCCGGCTTCTAAACTCCATCGTAAATCCCTCTCCCGTCTCCTCCACCCTCACCTCCGAAAACAAGAGAGGAGCAGCTCACGGACTTCTTTGTCTCTGAGATTGAGAGCATCAGTTCAGCCACCTCTGCCATTCCCTTCCTTCCCCTAGCCCACTGGGCCAATCTTCCTCTAAGGTTCCTCCCTGCCCTAGCCCTGAACTCACATCTGTCTCTGATTTATCTCCGATCTCCCTTCTCTGCACTCACCTTGTCCACGAGACCCACTTCCTGCTCTCTTGACCCTATTCCCACCAAACTACTCACCACCAAACTTCCTTTTCTGGCTCCCATGTTAGCTGATATTAACTGTTCTCTCTCCTCAGGTACTGTACCTCTCTCCTTCAAATCTACCATCCCTCTCCTCAAACAACCAACCCTTGACTCCTCCGTCCTTGCAAACTAGCGCCCCATTTCCAACTTCCCTTTCCTCTCCAAAGTCCTTGAACGTGTTGTCGCCTCCCAAATCCATGCCCATCTTTCCCGCAACTCCATATTTGAATCCCTCCCATCAGGTTTCCGTTGCTGCCACAGAATTGAAACGGCACTCATCTGTAACAAAGTAAAACTATCCCTCCTTGTCCTTCTTGACCTTTCTACAGGCTTTGACACATTTGATCACTCCCTTCTTCTCCAACGCTTTTCCACTGTTGTTCAGCTGGGTGGGACTGCACTCACCTGATTCCATTCTTATCTATCGAATCATAGCCAGAGAATCAGCTGCAATGGCTTTTCTTCCCGCTCCTGCATCATTACCTCCCCCCATGGGTCTGTCCTTGGCCCCCTTCTATTTCTCATCTACATGCTGGCCCTTAGCGATATCATCCAAAAACACAGAGTCAGTTTCCACATGTACACCCAGCTGTACCTCACCACCATTTCTCTCGACCCCTCCATAGTCTCTAAATTGTCAGACTGTTTGTCCTACATCTAGTTCTGGATGAGCAAAAATTTTCTCCAATTAAACATTGGGAAAATCGAAGCCATTGTTTTCGGTCCCCGCCACAAACTCTGTTCCCGAACCACTGACCCCATCCCTCTCCCTAGCATCTGTCTGAGGCTGAACCACGTTGTTTGCAACCTTGCTGTCATACTTGACCCTGAAATGATCCTCTGACCACATATCTGTGGCATAACTAAGACCGCCGAATTCCACCTCCGTAACATACATAAGAACATAAGAAATAGGAACAGGAGTAAGCCATACGGCCCCTCGAGCCTGCTCCGCCATTCAATAAGATCATGGCTGATCTGATCATGGACTCAGCTCCACTTCCCCGCCCGCTCCCCATAACCCCTTATCCCATTATCGTTTAAGAAACTGTTTATTTCTGTCTTAAATTTATTCAATGTCCCAGCTTCCACAGCTCTCTGAGGCAGTGAATTCCAGAGATTTACAACCCCCCCCGAGTAGAAATTTCACCGCATCTCAGTTTTAAATGGGCGGCCCCTTATTCTAAGATCGTGCCCTCTAGTTCTAGTCTCCCCCATCAGTGGAAACATCCTCTCTGCATCCACATTGTCAAGCCGCCTCATAATCTTATACATTTCGATAAGATCACCTCTCATTCTTTTGAATTCCAATGAGTAGAGGCCCAACCTACTCAACCTTTCCTCTTAAGTCAACCCTCTCATCCCCAGAAACAACCTAGTGAACCTTCTCAGGCGGTGAAGGCAGCAAATGGCATGATGGCCTTCATAGCTCGGGGATTTGAGTATAGGAGCAGGGAGGTCTTACTGCAGTTGTACGGGGCCTTGGTGAGGCCTCACCTGGAATATTGTGTTCAGTTTTGGTCTCCTAATCTGAGGAAAGGCGTTCTTGCTATTGAGGGAGTGCAACGAAGGTTTACCAGACTGATTCCCAGAATGGCAGGACTGACATATGAGGAGAGACAGGATCGACTGGGCCTGTATTCACTGGAGTTTAGAAGGATGACATATAAAATTCTGACGGGATTGGACAGGTTAGAGGCAGGAAGAATGTTCCGATACTGGGGAAGTCCAGAACCAGGGGTCACAGTCTAAGAATAAGGGGTTAGCCATTTAGGACTGAGATGAAGAGAAACTTCTTCACTCAGAGAGTTGTTAACCTGTGGAATTCTCTACCGCAGAAAGTTGTTGAGGCCAGTTCGTTAGATATATTCAAAAGGGAGTTAGATATAGCCCTTACGGCTAAAGGGATCAAGGGGTATGGAGAGAAAGCAGGAAAGGGGTACTGAGGTGAATGATCAGCCATAATCTTATTGAATGGCCTACTCCTGCACCTAATTTCTATGTTTCAGTGAACTACCTCCAAAGCAAATATATCCTTTCGTAAATATGGAAACCAAAACTGCACGCAGTATTCCAGGTGTTGCCTCACCAATACCTTATATAGCTATAGTAAGACTTCCCTGATTTTATACTCCATCCCCTTTGCAATAAAGGCCAAGATACCGTTGGCCTTCCTGATCACTTGCTGTATCTGCATACTATCCTTTTGTGTTTCATGCACAAGTACCCCCAGGTCCCACTGTACTGCGGCACTTTGCAATCTTTCTCCATTTAAATAATAATTTGCTCTTTGATTTTTTTCTGCCAAAGTGCATGACCTCACACTTTCTAACATTATACTCCATCGGCCAAATTTTTGCCCACTCACTTAGTCTGTCTGTCCTTTTGCAGATTTTGTGTCCCCTCCTCACACATTGCTTTTCCTCCCATTTTTGTATTGTCAGCAAAATTGGCTAAGTTTCACTCAGTCCCTTCTTCCAATTCGTTAATATAGATTGTAAATAGTTGGGATCTCAGCACTGATCCCTGCGGCACCCTACTAGTTACTAGTTGCCAACCAGAGAATGAATCATTTATCCTGACTCTCTGTTAGTTCGCCAATCCTCTATCCATGCTAATATATTACCCCAACCCCGTGAATTTTTATCTTGTGCAGTAACCTTTTAGGTCGCACCTTGTCAAATGCCTTCTGGAAGTCCAAATACACCACATCCACTGGTTCCCCTTTATCCACCCTGTTCGTTACATCCTCAAAGAATTCCAGCAAATTTGTCAAACATGACTTCCCCTTCATAAATTCATGCTGACTCTGCCTAACTTAATTATGCTTTTCCAAATGTCCTGCTACTGCTTCTTGAATAATGGACTGCAACATTTTCCCAACCACAGATGTTAGGCTAATTGGTCTATAGTTTCCTGCTTTTTGTCTGCCTCCTTTTTTAAATAGGGGCGTTGCATTTGCAGTTTTTCAATCTGCTGGGACCTCCCCAGAATCAAGGGAATTTTGATTAAAAGCAACCAATGCATCCACAATCCCTGCCGCTACTTCTCTTAAGACCCTAGGATGCAAGCCATCAGGTCCAAGGAATTTACCTGCATTTAGTCCCATTATCTTACTGAGTACCACCTCCTTAGTGATTGTGATTGTGTCAAGTTCCTCTGCCCCATAGCCCCTAGACTATCCACTGTCGGAATATTGTTAGTGTCCTCTACCTTAAAGACTGATACAAAATAGTTGTTCAGAGTTTCCGCCATCTCCATGTTCCCCATTACTAATTCCCTGGTCTTGTCCGCTAAAGGACCAACATTTAATTTAGCCACCCATTTCCTTTTTATATGCCTATAGAAACTCTTGCTATCTGTTTTTATCTTTTGCGCTAGTTTACTTTCATAGTCTATCTTCCCTTTCTTAAATCATTTTTTTAGTCATTCTTTACTGGCTTTTAAAAGCTTCCCAGTCTTCTGTCCTCCCACTAGTTTTGGCCACTTTGTATGCCTTTGTTTTTAATTGGATACCATCCTTTGTTTCTTTAGTTAGCCACGGATGCCTATCTTTTCTCTTACACCCTTTCCTCCTCACTGGAATATATTTTTCTTGAGAGTTGTGAAATATCTCCTTAAATGTACACCACTATTCATCAACCGTCCTACACTAATCTATTTTCCCAGTCCACTTTACCTAACTCTGCCCTCATACCTTCATAGACTCCTTTATTTAGTACGCTGGTTTGAGATCCAACTTTCTCACCCTCCATCTGAATTTGAAATTCAACCATGCTATGATCACTCATTCCGAGGGGATCCTTTACTAGGAGATTGTATATTAATCCTGTCTCATTACACAGGTCCAGATCCAAGGTAGCCTGCCCCCTGGTTGGTTCTGTTAAGTACTGCTCAATTAATCCTCCCCTTACACACTCTATGAACTCTGCCTCAAGGCTACCCTGACCAATTTTATTTGTCCAATCAATATGGAGGTTAAAATCACCCATGACTATTGCTGTTCCCTTTTTACAAGCCTCCGCTATTTCCTGGTTTATGCTCCGACCAACAGAGTTGCTACTGTTAGGGGGCCTATAGACTATGCCCATTAGTGACTTTTTCCCCTTATTGTTCCTTATCTCCACCCAAACAGTTTCAACACCCTTATCATTTGAGCCAATATTGTTTCTTACTATTGCAGTGATTCCATCCTTTACTAGTAGAGGTACCCCACCTCCTTTTCCTTTCTGTCTGTCCTTTCGGATTGTCAAGCACCCCTTAATATTTAATTCCCAGTCCTGGTCACCTTGCAACCACGTCTCTGTAATGGCTATTAGATCATACCCATTTGCCTCAATTTGTGCCGTCAACTCATCTATCCTGTTACAAATGCTACATGCATTTAGACAAAGTGCCTTTAAGTTTGTTTTTTTTTACCCTTTTTTCCTACTTGTTTCCTCTCTCCTTCAAACTCACTTTCTTTATTTTTGCTTTCGAATTCCAGCTTTACTCCCCTCCCTACTGAATCTAGTTTCAGGTTCCCATCCCCCTGCCAAGCTAGTTTAAACTCTCCCCAACAGCACTAGCAACCCCACCTCCGTGAGGATACTGGTCCTAGCTCTGTTGAGATGCAACCCGTCCAGCTTGTACAGGTCCCACTTCCCCCAGAAGCGGTCCCAATGACTCAGGAAACTAAAGCCCTCCCGCCTGCACCATCTCTCCAGCCACGTATTCATCTGCTCTATCCTCCTATTTCTGTACTCACTAACTTGCGGCACTGGGAGTAATTCCCTGCCTCAGCTCATCCGCTGCTGAAACCTTCATCCATGTGTTTCATAGAAATTTACAGCACAGGAGGCCTTTTCTGCCCATCGTGTCCGTGCCGGCCAACAAGAGGCTGTCTGGCCTAATCCCACTTTCCAGCTCGAGGTCCGTAGCCCTGCGGGTTACAGCACTTCAAGTGCACCTCCAAGTACTTTTTAAATGCGGTGGTTTCTGACTCTACCACCTTTTCAGGCAGTGAGTTCCAGACCCCAACAACCCTCTGGGTGAAGAAATTTCCCCTCAAAGCCTTTTACCAATTACTTTAAATTTATGCCCCTGGTTGTTGACCCCTCTGCTAAAGGAAGTTGGCACTTTCTATTCACTATATCTAGGCCCCTCATAATTTTATACACCTCAATGAGGTCTCCCCTCAGCCTTCTCTGTTCCAAGAAAAACAAACCCAGCCTATTCAATCTGTCCTCATAGCTAAAATTCTCCACTCCTGGTAACATCCTCATAAATCTCCTTTGTACCCGCTCCAGTGCAATTCAGTGTGTTTGTTACCTCCAGACTTAATTATTCCAACGCACTCCAGGCTCCACGTTCAACCCCATGTAAACTTGAGGTCATGCAAAACTCGGCTGCCTGTATCCAAGTCCCGTTCACCCATCACCCTGTGCTCTCTGATCTACACTGGTTCTTGGTTAAGCAACACCTCAATTTCAAAATTCTCTTCATTTTCAAATCTCTCGCTCCTCCCTATCTGTGTGATCTCCTCCAGCCTCACGCCCCCCCAAAACCACTTCCACCATCCAAACAGACCAAGATGTCTGCACTCCTCTAATTCTGCCCTCTTGAACATCTCATCGCTCAACCACTGGTGGCCGTGCCTACTGTTGTCTAGGCCCCAAGTTCTGGAATTCCTTGCCTAAACATCTCCGCCTCTCTTTCCTCCGCTCCTGAAAACCTACCTCTTTGACCAAGCTTTTGGTAATCTGCCCTAATTTCTCCTCCTGTGGCTTGGTGTCAATTGTTTTTATATTACAATACTCGTGTGAAGCGCCTTGGGACTTAATACTGCGTTAAAGGCGCTATATAAATCCAAGTTGTTGTTGTTGTTGTTGTGTGCGCTCAATTGTCTCGTAGCCGCTCTGTTGCCGGCCACCACTGCGCAGACTCGGCGCCGTTCTGCTGCTGCCGACCCGATAGAACTGCGCAGACTCGGACCCGCTCTGCAGCCGGCACTGCGCGGACCCACTCTGCAGCCGGCACTGCGCAGACTCGGCGCCGCTCTGCTGCTGCCGACCGGACGGAACTGCGCAAACTCGGACCCGCTCTGCAGCCGGCATTGCGCAGACTCGCCGCCGCTTGCTCTCCTCCTCCTAAAAACAAAACAAGCCACACAAAGAAAACAACCACAAATCACCCGTAAACGCCAGACGGCCCTGCCTCACTCAGGGGGGGGAAATGGGAGCCGCCAACAACAGCCCAGCCCCCGACCTCAGGCGACCAACCGCCACGCGGGTCACCAACGGCCCGGCTCCGCACCCACCTGCACCTCGGCCTCCATAGGAGCAGCCCCGCCTTTACTCGCACTCGCTTCCCCCTTGTGTATATGTGTATGGCGTGCGGGTTTCGCCGGTGTGATCCCCTAGCGGTGGGAGGGGACGAAGACCCAGCGTCTCGATCACTCGCCGCCACCGCTGCTGCGTTTTATTTTCTCCGCGGGGACGGAACGGAATACGAAGGCGGACGGATCACACCGGAGACCCTTTGTATCGACACCGGAAATGAGCTCTCCAACCAGGGACTGAGGAGGAAGTGCGGCAACAAATTGCTTCCCCTCCCCGCCGCTCTTCTCCTCAGACACACTCTTCATCCTACCGCGTCCGCCTCCTGGGCACCTGCCCCTTCCGCCACCCCCATGCGCACTGGCCATGCAACAATTGAGCAGCAGCACTTAAACCCGGCAACTTATTGCAATGGAAATGTTGGCCGTTACAATTTAGGATCGCAGCTGCAAATGTAAACAGTTGCAAAGACAATCTGGCAACAATTTAATTTTTTGCGGGGGCGGGTGGAGAATTGAACTTAACCATTGGAAAAGTTCGCCCTCTTCCGGGGAGAGCAACTTAACGTGGATTCTCCGTGTAATGCACACTACAAGCGGTGAGATACAGTATGCCTTTTACAAGTACAGCAAAGGAGAAATCATCAAACAAAAATGCCCCCCTTTTAGAGGGGCACAACTAAAGAAATTGAGTAAAAAAAGCAAAGGAAACTTAACGAATTTCAATAATATTCCCAGTATTGACTGTGCCCTCCAGTCCCCGCGGTGCCCACCAGCCGTGGAAGGTCACTATACCGTTTCCTTGCCATTAGGTCACTTAAGATTTTCCAGTTGCAAAAGTTACTACTGGAAAAAAATCCTTTGCACTGTTCCCCGCTGTTTATTTTTAATCCCACAGTTGTTGCGATCTGGAATGCACTGCCTCAAAGGACAGTGGAAGCAGTTTCAATAGTAACTTTCAAAAGGGAGTTGGATATAAACTTGGTGAAAAAAAATTGCAGAGTAATGGGGGAAAAGAGTAGGGGAGTGGGACTAATTGGATAGCTCAAAGAATCGGCACTGGTTCGATGAGCTGATTGATACAGCACAGGAGACCATTCTATGATCATTTTGGTATTTGCTGTGTAATCAAAGAATAAAATATCTGGCATTGTGTTCTGAGTATCATTCACACATATATAAAGCTGTTTGTGGCTTTATTTTAAGCAAATTAAATTATTGCCATTTAGATCGTTGTATTGAAAAGGAGTTTTAAATGTAATTTGTATGATTTCTATTTGATCATGGAATAATAAAAGTTGAAAAGTACAGTCAAACCTTGCAATAGATTTTATTCACAAACCTGATATGGATCATTCGGAAGCTGCATTGTAAGTCAGTAGAGAAGTTAAAAACTCGAAAAGTGAAGCCTTGATAAGAACCAGTTTTAATAGGGCTTAACTATGATATATCATTTGGTTCATTAGAAGTGATCATATTTCTATGGAACACAGTAGGCCATTCAGCCCCTTGAATCTTTCGCCATTCAATTCGATCATGGCTGATCTGCATCTCAACTATCTACCCGGCTTTGATCCACATCACGAAATGCGATACTCCAAAACATAGGTAAATATCTTGGAAACCCAGTTGATAAAACAAAATTTGTCATATTAATTTATTTACACCAATTGCATTTGCGTAGACAAGCACGCTTGAATTGACGGTCTACGTGTCTTAACTGAGTGAAGATTATTGTGCAAGTCCATTAGGAAAACAGGCAGTGCTTGTCGAGGTTAAAAAGTCAAAGCCAGGGGCTGACCTGTTAGATCGGTCACTAAATAGCCATTCGTTATGTCTGAAGCTAGTTCTTAGCACCTCGGACCTCATATGGAGATGACATCTCAGTTCCCCCCAGGAACTGTCCAATCGGGGTGCTTTACACAGAATTTACAGTACAGAGCGTCGATGGATGAAGGGAGACCACAACGTCATTGGAGGAAGGGAGGCCCAGACTTCGCCGATGGATGGAGGCCCGGAGGGAAGACTCACGCGTGAGGTAGACCCAAACCTGTGTTTGAAGCTGGTCGAAGGCTAAACATCGCTGGGATCGCCGGGGGTTGGTTGGAGCAGCTGAGTCATCCGTGGGGAGCGAGAAGCGAGGATACAACTGGAGGGACTTGGCAGCGAGGAGGTCGGCCTGGAAGGTAGGCCGCAGTTGGTGGGGGGGGCGGGGGGATGGGCAGTGGGCCCTTGCGGCACGGTTTAAGGGGTAGGTAGAGTACTTTGAGGGTCGCACAGAGACTAATCTCCAAATCATAGTCAACATCTTCACTGAGGCATGCGAACACTCGATGCAATGGATGAGACCAAAGAGGGTTTTTATTCCAACCTCAAAACATCCCTGTCCCACGTCCCCGTGGACGACAAACTGATCCTCCTAGGTGACTTCAAGGCCAGGGTCGGCAAAGACACAGCCCTCTGGGCAGGCGTGGTTGATAGAGAGGGGGTAGGGAAAGCCAACTCTAGCGGTACCCTACTCTTGGCAAAATGTCTAGAACATGAACTTTTCATCACCAACACCTTGATCTGCCAGAGGGATAAATACAAGGCATCGAGGCAACACCCTTGTTCCAAACGCTGGCACCTGCTCGACTATGTCATCGTCCGAGCCAGGGATCGCAAGGATGTGCGTATCACCCACGCCATGACAGGAGCTGATGACTGCTGGATTGACCACTGCCTAATCTGATCCATCATTGACATCAACATAGCCCCAAAGCGGAGGGGGCAGCAGAAGCAGTGCCGCAAAAAAGTCAATGCCGGGGCATTTAAAGACCCAGCTAAGAGAGTCCTATACAGTCAGCGCCTCACAGCTAAACTGGCCAGGTGCCTTGATGACCCCAAGACATAGAATGCCCACAGCGCTTGGTCAGCCCTCCAGGCCTCCATAACCAGTGCCTGCGAAGAGATGCTTGGTCATTCAACCAGGAAACATCAGGACTGGTTTGATGAGAATGATCAGGCGATCCATGAGCTAATAGATTGCTAGCGCAGGGCATTTCTGACCCTTAAGCAACAACCCAACTCGGTAACAGCAAAGCAACATTACAGGCAGCTCAAGGCTGAGGTCCAACAAAAAACCCGGGACCTAAAGAATAAGTGGTGGATGGAGAAAGCACAGGAGATACAACAGCTGACCGACAGCCATTGTTGTATATGCAGACTATGGATATACTCTCTGTGTAGTCACTGTGTGGTTGCATAAGATGGAGACTTGTTTATCTGATGTACTATCAATAAGGTTTACACTGTGTATATACATGCTGGCACCACTAGAGGGTGCAACTGGTGGAGACCGGGGGTTTCCTGCCCTGGTGGCAGGGCCCAGTATAAAAGGCTGCACACCATGCTTGTGCCTCACTCTGGAGTTTGGAATAAAGGACCAAGGTCGCCACAGTTTGAGTACAACACATTGCCTCGTGGAATCATTCATAAGTACATTATAGACAATAGCCATGATGTGTGAGGATTCTTCATCGCAATCAAGGCCACCTATGGTCCAAACTCCCAAGGCCCCACCCCACTGCTGGCCAAGAATGCGGAAACACTCATCAAAGACACCGAGGCAGTCAGGGCCCGCTGGAAGGAGCACTTCGAAGATCTCCTGAAACAAGACTCTGCTTTTGACTCGAGTGTTCTGGACTCCATCCCGCAGCATGCGACCCGCCAGCACCTCAGTGAAACCCCAACACTGCATGAAGTAGGAAAAGCCATAAGACAAGACTACGGGAGCGGATGGAATCCCTAAAGTAGGGCGGAGAGGCACTGTTGGCGTGGATACATGACCTCATCTCATCTGGAGGGAGAAGAGCATGCCGGGAGATCTCAGAGATGCAGTGATCGTGACCATCTTTTAAAAAGGGGCAAGTCTGACTGCGGCAACTGCAGAGGAATCTCCCTATCAGCCACTGGGAAAGTTGTTGCTAGAATCCACCTCAACCGTCTTCTCCGCCGAGGTGCTCCTCCCAGAGTTACACTGCGGATATACATGGCTTTCTTCGCCCTTACAAAGGCCTTTGATACAATTAACCGTGAGGCCGTGAGGGTTTAATGGAGCGTCCTCCTCCGCTTCGGATGCTCCCAAAAGTACGTCACCATCCTCCGCCGGCTTCACGATGACATGCAGGCCGTGATCCTCACCAATGGATCCATTACAGACCCAATCCACATCCGGACCAGGGTCAAACAGGGCTGCGTCATCGCCCCAACCCTCTTCTCAATCTTCCTCACTGCCATGCTCCACCTCACAGTTAACAAGCTGGAGTGGAACTAAACTACAGAATCAGTGGGAAGTTGTTCAACCTTCGCCGTCTCCAGGCCAGGTCCAAGGCCACCCCAACCTCTGTCGTTGAGCTACAGTACACGGATGACGCCTGCGTCTGCTCACATACAGAGGCTGAACTCCAGGACACAGTCGATGTATTTACTGAGACGTACGAAAGCATGGGCCTTACACTAAACATCTGTAAGACAAAGATCCTCCATCAGCCTGTGCTCGTCGCAAAGCACTGCCCCCAAGTCATCAAGATCCTATACCTCGGGAACCTCTTATCAACAAGAGCAGACATTAATGAGGAGATTCAACACCACCTCTACTGCGCCAGTGCAGCCTTTGGCTGCCTGAGGAAAAGAGTGTGAGAAGACGAGGCCCTCAAATCTACCACCAAGCTCATGGTCTACAGGGCTGTAGTAATACCCTCCCTCCTGTATGGCTCAGAGATATGGACCATGTACAGTAGACACCTCAAGTCGCTGGAGGAAACATAGAAACATAGAAACATAGAAAATAGGTGCAGGAGCAGGCCATTCAGCCCTTCTAGCCTGCACCGCCATTCAATGAGTTCATGGCTGAACATGAAACTTCAGTACCCCCTTCCTGCTTTCTCGCCATAACCCTTGATCCCCCGAGTAGTAAGGACTTCATCTAACTCCCTTTTGAATATATTTAGTGAATTGGCCTCAACTACTTTCTGTGGTAGAGAATTCCACAGGTTCACCACTCTCTGGGTGAAGAAGTTTCTCCTCATCTCGGTCCTAAATGGCTTACCCCTTATCCTCAGACTGTGACCCCTGGTTCTGGACTTCCCCAACATTGGGAACATTCTTTCTGCATCTAACCTGTCTAAACCCGTCAGAATTTTAAACGTTTCTATGAGGTCCCCTCTCATTCTTCTGAACTCCAGTGAATACAAGCCCAATTGATCCAATCTTTCTTGATAGGTCAGTCCCGCCATCCCGGGAATCAGTCTGGTGAACCTTCGCTGCACTCCCTCAATAGCAAGAATGTCCTTCCTCAAGTTAGGAGACCAAAACTGTACACAATACTCCAGGTGTGGCCTCACCAAGGCCCTGTACAACTGTAGCAACACCTCCCTGCCCCTGTATTCAAATCCCCTCGCTATGAAGGCCAACATGCCATTTGCTTTCTTAACCGCCTGCTGTACCTGCATGCCAACCTTCAATGACTGATGTACCATGACACCCAGGTCTCGTTGCACCTTCCCTTTTCCTAATCTGTCACCATTCAGATAATAGTCTGTCTCTCTGTTTTTACCACCAAAGTGGATAACCTCACATTTATCCACATTATACTTCATCTGCCATGCATTTGCCCACTCACCTAACCTATCCAAGTCACTCTGCAGCCTAATAGCATCCTCCTCGCAGCTCACACTGCCACCCAACTTAGTATCATCCGCAAATTTGGAGATACTGCATTTAATCCCCTCGTCTAAATCATTAATGTACAATGTAAACAGCTGGGGCCCCAGCACAGAACCTTGCGGCACTCCACTAGTCACTGCCTGCCATTCTGAAAAGTACCCGTTTACTCCTACTCTTTGCTTCCTGTCTGACAACCAGTTCTCAATCCACGTCAGCACACTACCCCCAATCCCATGTGCTTTAACTTTGCACATTAATCTCTTGTGTGGGACCTTGTCGAAAGCCTTCTGAAAGTCCAAATATACCACATCAACTGGTTCTCCTTTGTCCACTTTACTGGAAACATCCTCAAAAAATTCCAGAAGATTTGTCAAGCATGATTTCCCTTTCACAAATCCATGCTGACTTGGACCTATCATGTCACCATTTTCCAGATGCACTGCTATGACATCCTTAATAATTGATTCCATCATTTTACCCACTACTGAGGTCAGGCTGACCGGTCTATAATTCCCTGTTTTCTCTCTCCCTCCTTTTTTAAAAAGTGGGGTTACATTGGCTACCCTCCACTCCATAGGAACTGATCCAGAGTCAATGGAATGTTGGAAAATGACTGTCAATGCATCCGCTATTTCCAAGGCCACCTCCTTAAGTACTCTAGGATGCAGGCCATCAGGCCCTGGGGATTTATCTGCCTTCAATCCCATCAATTTCCCCAACACAATTTCCCGACTAATAAAGATTTCCCTCAGTTCCTCTTCCTTACTAGACCCTCTGACCCCTTTTATATCCGGAAGGTTGTTTGTATCCTCCTTAGTGAATACCGAACCAAAGTACTTGTTCAATTGATCCGCCATTTCTTTGTTCCCCGTTATGACTTCTCCTGATTCTGACTGCAGGGGACCTACGTTTGTCTTCACCAACCTTTTTCTCTTTACATACCTATAGAAACTTTTGCAATCCGCCTTAATGTTCCCTGCAAGCTTCTTCTCGTACTCCATTTTCCCTGTCCTAATCAAACCCTTTGTCCTCCTCTGCTGAGTTCTAAATTTCTCCCAGTCCCCAGGTTCGCTGCTATTTCTGGCCAATTTGTATGCCACTTCCTTGGCTTTAATACTATCCCTGATTTCCCTAGATAGCCACGGTTGAGCCACCTTCCCCTTTTTATTTTTACGCCAGACAGGAATGTACAATTGTTGTACTTCATCCATGCGGTCTCTAAATGTCTGCCATTGCCCATCCACAGTCAACCCCCTAAGTATCATTCGCCAATCTATCCTAGCCAATTCTCGCCTCATACCTTCAAAGTTACCCTTCTTTAAGTTCTGGACCATGGTCTCTGAATTTACTGTTTCATTCTCCATCCTAATGCAGAATTCCACCATATTATGGTCACTCTTCCCCAAGGGGCCTCGCACAATGAGATTGCTAATTAATCCTCTCTCATTACACAACACCCAGTCCAAGATGGCCTCCCCCCTAGTTGGTTCCTCAACATATTGGTCTAGAAAACCATCCCTTATGCACTCCAGGAAATCCTCCTCCACCGTATTGCTTCCAGTTTGGCTAGCCCAATCTATGTGCATATTAAAGTCACCCATTATAACTGCTACACCTTTATTGCATGCACCCCTAATTTCCTGTTTGATGCCCTCCCCAACATCCCTATTACTGTTTGGAGGTCTGTACACAACTCCTACTAACGTTTTTTGCCCTTTGGTGTTCTGCAGCTCTACCCATATAGATTCCACA
Source organism: Pristiophorus japonicus (assembly GCF_044704955.1). NCBI lineage: Eukaryota > Metazoa > Chordata > Chondrichthyes > Pristiophoridae > Pristiophorus > Pristiophorus japonicus. The sequence goes on along the minus strand of NC_091977.1, from coordinate 233,964,551 downwards.
TCATCCAAGCTAATGTCTTTCCTAACTATTGCATTAATCTCCTCTTTAACCAGCAATGCTACCCCACCTCCTTTTCCTTTTATTCTATCCTTCCTGAATGTTGAATACCCCTGAATGTTGAGTTCCCAGCCCTGATCATCCTGGAGCCACGTCTCCGTAATCCCAATCACATCATATTTGTTAACATCTATTTGCACAATTAATTCATCCACCTTATTGCGGATACTCCTTGCATTAAGACACAAAGCCTTCAGGCTTGTTTTATTAACACCCTTTGTCCTTTTAGAATTTTGCTGTACAGTGGCCCTTTTTGTTCTTTGCCTTGGGTTTCTCTGCCCTCCACTTTTCCTCATCTCCTTTCTGTCTTTTGCTTTTGGCTCCTTTTTGTTTCCCTCTGTCTCCCTGCATTGGTTCCCATCCCCCTGCCATATTAGTTTAAATCCTCCCCAACAGCACTAGCAAACACTCCCCCGAGGACATTGGTTCCAGTCCTGCCCAGGTGCAGACCGTCCGGTTTGTACTGGTCCCACCTCCCCCAGAACCGGTCCCAATGCCCCAGGAATTTGAATCCCTCCCTGCTGCACCACTGCTCAAGCCACGTATTCATCTGCGCTATCCTGCGATTCCTACTCTGACTATCACGTGGCACTGGTAGCAATCCCGAGATTACTACTTTTGAGGTCCTACTTTTTAATTTAGCTCCTAGCTCCTTAAATTCGTTTCGTAGGACCTCATCCCTTTTTTTGCCTATGTCGTTGGTACCAATGTGCACCACGACAACTGGCTGTTCTCCCTCCCATTTCAGAATGTCCTGCACCCGCTCCGAGACATCCTTGACCCTTGCACCAGGGAGGCAACATACCATCCTGGAGTCTCGGTTGCGGCCGCAGAAACGCCTATCTATTCCCCTCACAATTGAATCCCCTATCACTATCGCTCTCCCACTCTTTTTCTTGCCCTCCTGTGCAGCAGAGCCAGCCACGGTGCCATGAACTTGGCTGCTGCTGCCCTCCCCTGATGAGTCATTCCCCTCAACAGTACCCAAAGCGGTGTATCTGTTTTGCAGGGGGATGACCGCAGGGGACCCCTGCACTACCTTCCTTGCTCTACTCTTCCTGCTGGTCTTCCATTCCCTATCTGGCTGTGGACCCTTTCCCTGCGGTAAGACCAACTCACTACACGTGATACTCACGTCATTCTCAGCATCGTGGATGCTCCAGAGTGAATCCACCTTCAGCTCCAATTCCGTAACGCGGACCGTCAGGAGCTGGAGGCGGATACACTTCCCGCACACATAGTCGTCAGGGACACCGGAAGCGTCCCTGAGTTCCCACATGGTACAGGAGGAGCACAACACCCGACCGAGCTCTCCTGCCATGTCTTAACCCTTAGATACACTTAAACTGGTAATAACAATGTTAAAAGTTACTGACCAATATAAGAAGAAAAAGAAAAACTACTCACCAATCACCAGCCAATCACTTACCCCCTAGGCTGTGACGTCACCTTTGTTTTTTTGCCTTCTCCCTGTAGCTGCACCGGTACGCCTCTCGCCGACCCCGGACTCGCGCTGCTCCGAGCTCCCGCCTCCTCGACTGACTGCTCCGAGCTCCCGCCTCCTCGACTGACTGCTCGAACTGCTCCGAGCTCCCGCTGGCCTTTATAGGCCTCTCACCGACCCCGGACTCGCGCTGCTCCGAGCTCCCGCCACCAACGATGTCTCCGCAAGATCCTACAAATCCCCTGGGAGGACAGACGCACCAATGTTAGTGTCCTCGACCAGGCCAACATCCCCAGCATTGAAGCACTGACCACACTTGATCAGCTCCGCTGGGCAGGCCACATAGTTCACATGTCAGACACGAGACTCCAAAAGCAAGCGCTCTACTCGGAACTCCTTCAAGGCAAATGACCCAAAGGTGGGCAGAGGAAGCGTTACAAGGACACCCTCAAAGCCTCCCTGATAAAGTGCAACATCCTCACTGACACCTGGGAGTCCCTGGCCAAAGACCGCCCCAAGTGGAGGAAGTGCATCCGGGAGAGTGCTGAGCACCTCGAGTCTCATCACCGAGAGCATGCAGAAATCAAGCGCAGGCTGCGGAAAGAGCGTGCGGCAAATCTGTCCCACCCTCCCTTACCCTCAACGACTATCTGTCCCACCTGTGACAGGGACTGTGGCTCTTGTATTGGACTGTTCAGCCACCAAAGGACTCATTCTAAGAGTGGAAGCAAGTCTTCCTCGATTCCAAGGGACTGCCTATGATGATCATGATGATGATGGTCTTCCGTCCAGCAGGGGGAGACTGCAGCTCCTACTGCTTGTGAGCTCAAAATAGCATTGCAGGAATTGTGTGAATGTCTTGAATTGGTCAATGTAAAGTCCTGTCCCCTCATTACAGATTCACACGAGGCATGTTGTGAAGTTAAGGTCACTCTGGACCTGCACCTTTATTTCACAGCTCTGGAATGCTGCACTTGCCTGAGACCTGTCCTTATATACCTGTCTCTTGCAAGTGCACCCTGGTGGTAAGGTATGCTGGTGGTTATAGGTCATATCTTATTACAGTCATGTATAGCATGTTAGGATACAGTTATACATAATAATGTAAGATACATGACATCACCCTCGCCCAAGGTCCAATTGTCTTTATAGGTTCAGTCTCTCAGGTGGTCTACGCTCTCGCGTGGAGCGTCTGAGTTGTGGTTCAGTTGTTTTTCTTTGGGTGTGGTTGCTGGTATCTCGCCTGGGCTGTCTGTTTCGATTGGTGTGATTGTTGTTGACTCGCCTGGGCTGTCTATTGGGATTGCCCTTTCCTCAGGTTGTTCTCTCTGTCTGTCCACCAGGTGTGGTGCGAGTTCCACATTGTAGTCTGCCTCTGGTTCCGCAGTGTTGTTGGTAAATCTGCTTTTGACTTGGTCTACATGCCTCCGGCAGGTTTTGCCATTGTCCATTTGTACTACCAGTAGCCTGTTTCCTTCCTTGCCCGTTACTGTCCCTGCAAGCCATTTGGGACCCCTGCCATAGTTTAGTACAAACACTTTGTCCCCTATCTCATTCCATCTCCCCCTCGAATTTCTGTCATGGTACTCAGTCAGCTTACGGCGATTTGCCTCAACGATTTTGTGCATGTCTGGGAGGATTAATGAGAGCCTTGTTTTTAAAGTCCTTTTCATCAACAGTTGCGCGGGGGGGGATCCCAGTCAGTGAGTCCGGACGAGATCTGTATGCTAACAGCAGTCGCGACAGGCGACCCTGCAGCGTGGGACCTTGGATTTTAAGCATGCCTTGTTTAATGATTTGCACTGCTCTCTGCGCCTGGCTGTTGGAGGCCGGCTTGAACGGTGCCGTCTTGACGTGATTTATGCCGTGGTCAATTATAAAGTCTTGGAATTCTGCACTGGTGAAGCACGGATCATTGTCACTGACCAATATGTCATGGATTCTGTGTGTTGCAAACATGGTTGCGAGGCTCTCCACAGTGGTGGAGGTTGTGCTCGAGTTTAAAATGGTACATTCGATTCACTTTGAAAATGCATCTACAACTACGAGAAACATTTTGCCCATGAATGGGCCCGCGTAGTCTACGTGCACCCGCGACCACGGTTTGGTAGGCCAGGGCCAGGGGCTCAGTGGAGCCTCCCTGGGGGCATTGCTGAGTTGGGCACAAATGGTGCACCTTCGGACGCAGAGCTCCAAGTCCGTGTCAATACCAGGCCACCAGACGTGGGATCTGGCTATGGCCTTCATGAGAACGATCCCCGGGTGCTCGCGGTGGAGCTCCCAGACAAATGCCTCTCTGCCTCGCAGAGGCATGACTACTCGGCTACCCCACATCAGGCAGTCTGCTTGTAGTGATAGCTCATGCATGCGCCTGTGAAAGGGTTTTAATTCCTCGGGGCAGGCATCGCGAGCCTCTGCCCAGTCACCGGTTAGGACACATCTTTTTACTAAGGATAACATGGGGTCGCTGGCCATCCAGGCTCTGATTTGGCGAGCGGTCATGGGCGAACCTGTGGACTCAAAGGCATTGATTGCCATGACTATCTCACAGTCCTGTTCGTCAGACCCTTCCGTGGTCGCCAGAGGTAGCCTGCTGAGCGTATCGGCACAGTTGTCTGTGCCTGGTCTGTGCCTTATTGTGTAGTCGTAGGACGCCAGCATGAGTGCCCACCGTTGAATTCGCGCCGAGGCGTTGGCGTTTATTGCCTTTCTCTCGGATAGGAGGGACGTGAGGGGCTTGTGGTCGGTTTCTAATGCGAACTTGGCCCCGAAAAGGTATTGGTGCATCTTTTTGACACCATACACGCATGCGAGCGCCTCCTTCTCTACCATTCCGTACCCGCGCTCCGCCCGTGAAAGTGACCTGGAGGCATAAGCTATGGGTTGTAATTTGCCCGCACTATTGACATGTTGCAAAACGCACCCGACCCCATACGCTGACGCATCGCATGTGAGAACTAGCTTTTTACCTGGGTCAAAGAAAGTCAAAACACTGTTAGAACACAGAAGGTTGCGTGCCTTATTGAAGGCGCGTTCCTGGGCGTCCCCCCCAAAACCAATCGCACCCCTTTCTGAGTAGCACATGGAGAGGCTCCAGCAGCATGCTTAAGTTCTGCATAAAGTTCCCAAAGTAATTGAGTAGTCCGAGAAAGGCGCGCAGTTCTGAGACATTCCGGGGCCTGGGTGCCAGGCGAATTGCTTCTGTTTTGGACTCTGTTGGGCGGATTCCATCAGCGGCAATCCCTCTGCCCAAAAATTCAACCTCGGGTGCGAGAAACAGGCACTTGGATTTCTTGACTTGTAGGCCTACCCGATCCAACTGCTTTAGTACTTCCTCCAAATTACGGAGATGGGAGTCAGTGTCCCTGCCCGTGATAAGTATGTCATCTTGAAATACAACCGTCCCCGGGATGGACTTGAGCAGACTCTCCATGTTGCGCTGGAATATGGCAGCTGCCGACCTGATGCCGAATGGGCATTGATTGTACATGAAAAGGCCTCGATGTGTGTTGATGGTGGTGCGTAGCTTGGATTCCTCGGTCAATTCTTGCGTCATATATGCAGATGTGAGGTCTAATTTTGAGAAAAGTTTACCTCCAGCCAATGTGGCAAATAAGTCCTCCGCTCTGGGCAGCGGATACTGGTCCTGTAGGGAGACTCTGTTTATGGTGGATTTGTAGCCCCACAGATTCGTACGGATCCATCAGGCTTCATGACTGGGACGATGGGACTTGCCAGTCGCTAAATTCCACAGGTGATATAAAGCCTTCCCGCAGAAGCCTGTCTAGTTCGTGTTCAATCTTTTCCCTCATCACATAGGGTACAGCTCTGGCCTTGTGATGGACCGGTCTAGCATCCTGTGTGATGTAGATTTTGACTTTGGCCCCTTTGAAAGTGCCCACACCTGGCTGAAAGAGATGTTCAAATCGCTTTATAACTGTTGAGCAGGAGGTCCGTTCCTCTAATGACATGGCATGGACATCATCCCATTTCCAGTTTAGTTTTGCCAGCCAGCTTCTCCCCAGCAGTGCTGGGGGGTCTCCGGGGACAATCCACAGGGGAAGTCGGTTCACTGTCCCTTTGTGTGTGACAGAGAGCATGGCGCTGCCGAGGACTGGTACGATTTCTTTGGTATCGGTCCTTAGTGTGGTGTCAACCCTTGTGAGTTTTGGTCTGTCTCTTTTATGCGGCCACAGTTGTCCAAATTCTTGAGCGCCCATGAGAGATTGACTCGCTCCCGTATCCAGCTCCATGTTGACAGATATCCCGTTGAGTAGGACCCTCATCATTATAGGAGGCGTCCTGTTGTAGGAGCAGCGGCCATTGATCGTGTTGACCCGCTGTACATCGGTGTCCCGGGTACTGTCCCCACCATCTTCTGGTCCGCTTTCCGACCCATCCGATTCGTATACCAGCCGAGCTGCCGTTTTTTTGCACATGCGGGCCAAATGCCCTGTATATTCACAATTTCTGCAAACTGCTTGCTGAAATCAACATCCCCTTGATGAGTGCTCACCCCCACACCTCCAGCACAGTTCTATTGTTTAAAGTGTTTCCAAAGAATGAGCTGCATTTGGCTGATCTCTCTTGAGCTTCTCTCAGTTTGTAGTTGATTGCTCGCATTGTGGGTCGATGAGGTGTGAACGGCTGTTCCTGTGGCCCTTGATGGCTTCTGCCTGCTGTCGAGAACCTGTTCTCCTGGTTTTGTCTGTGTGTGGGGGTAGCAGCTTGTCTATTGCTGTGAACTCCTTGTTCCATTATTTCGTTAGTTGTCATATCTGCATTGTAAATCAACCTCGTTTCTTCTTCCCCTGCCAAGAATGTCTGTGCAATCAGTGCTGCTGCCTCTAAGGTCAGGTTCTTGGTCTCTATGAGCTTTTGGAATATGCCTGCATGGCCTATTCCTTCAATGAAAAAGTCTCTCAGCATTTCTCTCCTCAGTTCATTGGAGAACTCACATAAACTAGCCAACCTCCGAAGTTCCACCACAAAGTCAGGTATGCTCTGGCCCACACAGCATCTGTAGTTGTAGAACCTGTGTCTGGCCATGTGTAGGCTGCTCGCTGGCTTCAGGTGGTCTCTTACCAGTGTGCTCAATTCTTCAAACGACTTGCTTGCTGGTTTCTCGGGTGCCAACAGATCCTTCATTAAAGCGTATGTTTTCGAGCCACAGCTGGTCAAGAGATGGGCTCTTCTCTTGTTTCCTTATCGTCACCTAACCAGTCTTTGGTTACAAAGCTTTGCTGGAGCCTTTCTATAAAGTCCTCCCATCGTCTCCCGCATTGTACTTTTCATCTGATCCGTTGTTCGCCATTCTGTGGATTCTGTAATCCCGTAACCCGTCGCCACTGTAAAATCCTGTCCCCTCAGTACAGATTCACACGAGGCATGTAGTGAAGTCAAGGTCACTCTGGACCTGCACCTTTATTTCACAGCTCTGGAATGCTGCACTTGCCTGAGACCTGTCCTTATATACCTGTCTCTTGCAAGTGCACCCCTGGTGGTAAGGTATGCTGTGGTTACAGGTCATATCTTATTTCAGTCATGTATAGCATGTTAGGATACAGTTATATATAATAATGTAAGATACATGACAGTCAATGTAGTGTATAAAATGATACAATGTACTCCGTACTGTGAGCCAGTGACGAGGTGTAACCTGGTCAGTCTTTAATGGCTTCCAGAAGTGAAGATACAAAGGTGAAGTTCAGGTTATATACCGGGCCCAGCATGAGTGTATCTATGACCCTAAGACCTCCACCGGTCATGCTCCCTGTTGGTGGGCAGACCTTATGTACACACATTACATCATTCCTCCGCACCCCGCCCCCCAGTTCTTGGAACACGTCCATATCACAAGTTCAGACGGAGCGCAGCCTTTCGCTCCCTGGTTGACTGTCTCAGTACAATCCCAGTGCTTTCCGAGTCTCTCACGACTTGGGCTGGGCGTTGACGACAGTGGGTTCTTCTGATGGCTGGACGGGAGTTGGTTGGTTGTCTAAGCTTGAGGTGTCTTCTTCCAGCTGTTCCGGTTCGTCAGTGTGTCTTAGCTTGATTTGATCAATGTGTTTCCTGCACATCTGCCCACTTTTGAGCTTAACCATATACACCCGGTTACCCTCCTTATCCGTAACATTGCCCGGGAGCCACTTGGGCCCTTGACCATGATTAAGTACATACACTGGGTCATTTACAGATCTGTCGTGTGACACTGCGGTGTGGTCGTGATACCACTGTTAGCGTTGACGTCGGGTTTCGACATGATCGTTAAGGTCAGGATAGACTAGAGAAAGCCTGGTTTTGAGGCCTCTCTTCATCAATAGTTCCGCAGGTGGGACCCCGGTGAGTGTGTGTGGCCTTGCCCTGTTACTGGGCAGTATGTATGCGTGACAGGCGTGTCTGCAAGGAACTGAGAGTTACGCGTTTCTGGCTCTGCTTGATGGTTTGAACTGCCCGCTCTGCTTGACCATTGGACGCGGATTTGAATGGGGCTGACCTCACGTGTTTTATGCCATTGCATTTCATGAACTCTTGAAATTCTAGGCTCGTGAAACACGGTCCATTGTCGCTGATAACGATGTCTGGCAGACCATGTGTGGCAAACATAGCTCTCAGGTTCTCAATGGTGGTAGTGGAAGTGCTGGATGACATGATCACATATTCTATCTATTGTGTTCCTAACACAGATGAGACTGCACACAGGGAGGTTAAAGTAATAGTGACCTCAGTCTTTAAGACACTCCAGGGTGAGGAACAGGCCCCAGGTGCCGACCCACACACAGAGCCCCCAAGGGACGCCGGGATCCTTCAGGACCCCAGGGGATGCGCTCCCCGGCGGTGGAACATCACTCCACCCCAAAGTCAAAGTGAAAACTTTTCACAAGGTGAGGCGGTCGGGAGCCTTTCTTTCTCCGGTGGACTGCCTCGGTACAAATGTCTGTTCTGGTGTGCTGGCCGGGCCCTCGCTGCCGGCCCGGCAGGGCCACTGGGCGAGCCTGGCCTCGCTGGGCTGTTGGGCGTGATGGGTTCGATTTCCTGGTCCGGGGTGGTGTCGTTGATCCTTTGGGTGTGTGTTGTGGGCTCGAAAAAGGTGGTGTCTGCTGTGGGCCGCCCAGGGCAGTCTGTGAACCGCAGCCCCGCCCGGTCCAGGCGCCCTCCGTAAATCTGTCCACTGTCCAGCTTGACCACAAACACCCCACTCCCCCCCTCCAGCCACCACCGTGCCCGTGATCCACTCGGGACCACGCCCACAGTTCAGCACACACACAGGGTCATTCAGATCAATTTCCCGTGACACAGTGGCGTGACCATTGTTTACATCTCGCCGCTGCAGCCCGCTCTCCACCCAACCACGCAGGCCGGGGCGAACCAGCGAGAGTCTGGCTCCAAGTGTCCCCTTCATGAGCAGCCCAGCCGGGGGCAACTCCGCGAGCGAGCGGGGCCCTGCGTGGCAGACGAGCAGCACTCGGGACAGGCGGGTTTGGAGTGAGCCCCTCCTCCCGAGGCTCCGTCCGACTGCCTGCACTGCCCACTCCGCCCGACCACCGGAGGCCGGTCCAAACGGGGCCGAGGCGACATGCGGGCCACAAACTCTTTAAATTCAGCACTGGTGAAACATGGCCCGCTGTCACTGACCAGTATATCAGCCAGGCCGCAGGTGGCAAACATGGCCCCCAGGCCCTCAATGGCGGTGGCGGCAGTGCTCCCCGACATTACCTCACACCCGATCTACTTCGAAAAAGCATCCACCACCACCAGGAACACTCCACCAGGCCCGCACATGGATCCCCAACCACGGCCCGGAAGGCCAGGACCACAAACCCAGTGGTGCCTCTCTGGGTGCGTTGCTCAACTGAGCACACATGCTGCATTTCCGTACACAGGACTCTAAGTCAGAGTCGATACCGGGCCACCACACGTGGGATCTGGCTATCGCTTTCATCATTACTATACCCGGGTGTGTGCTGTGGAGATCCAAGATGAACGTCTCCCTGCCCTTTTTGGGTAGCACTATGCGGTTACCCCACAACAGGCAATCTGCCTGAATGGACAGCTCGTCCTTTCACCACTGGAATGGCTTGATTAGCTCTTGCATTTCAACGGGGATGCTGGCCCAGCTCCCATGCAGTACACAGTTTTTTTACTAGGCCCAGCAGAGAATCTTGGCTGGTCCAAGTCCTAATTTGGCAGGCCGTGACAGGTGATTTATCATTTTCAAATGCTTCCATGACCATCAACAAGTCTGCGGGCTGTGCCACCATCAACAAATTTTCAGGCTGCGCCATTTCCACCCCCGTGGTGGGCAATGGTAGCCGACTGAGAGCATCCGCACAGTTCTCGGTGCCTGGCCTGTGGCGGATGGTATAGTTATACGCTGATAGCGCGAGTGCCCACCTTTGTATGCGGGCTGAGGAATTAGTATTTATCCCCTTGTTTTCAGCGAACTGGGATATGAAAGGCTTGTGATCGGTTTACAGCTCAAATGTGAGGCCAAACATGTGAGGTACTGATGTATTTTCTTTACCCCGAACACACACGCTAATGCCTCTTTCTCAATCATGCTATAGGCCGGCTTGGCCTTACTCAAGCTCCTGGAGGCATAGGCAACAGGTTACAACTTCCCTGCAACATTAGCTTGTTGTAATACACACCCGACTCTGTACGACGACGCATCACATGCTAACACAAGTCTTTTACACGGGTTATACAATACAAACAGCTTGTTGGAGCATAAAATGTTTCTGGCTTTCTCAAAAGCAATTACTTGTTTTTCTCCCCATACTCAGTTCTCACCTTTACAATAACACATGTAGGGGGCTCTAAAAGGGTACTTAACCCCGGTAGAAAGTTACCAAAATAGTTGAGGAGTCCCAGACACGACCGCAGCTCCGTGACGTTCTGTGGCCTGGGCGCGTTCCTGATAGCCTCTGTCTTGGCGTCTGTGGGCCGAATGCCGTCCACCGCGATCTTTCTCCCCAAAAACTCCACTTCTGTTGCCATGAAGATGCATTTCGACCTCTTCAGCCACAGCCCTACGCGATCCAGTCGCTGGAGGCCCTCCTCCAGGTTTTGTAGGTGCTTGACAGTGTCCCGATCCGTGACCAATATGTCGTCCTGAAAAACCACCGTATGTGGTACCGGCTTGAGTAGGCTCTCCATATTTCTCTGGAAGATCGCTGCAGCCGACTGAATTCCAAACGGGCATCTGTTGGAGATGAACAGTCCCTTGTGCATGTTGCTGCAGGTGAGGCCCTTCGAAGACTTCTCCAGCTCTTGCATCATGTAGGCCGAAGTCAGGTCAAGCTTGGTGAACATCTTGCCTCCTGCCTTAGATAGCGGGTATTGGTCCTGTAGCGAGAAACGATTAATAGTTACTTTATAATCGCCGCAAATCCTGACCGTGCCATTACTTTTGAGTACTGGAACAATCAGGCTGGCCCACTCGCTGAATTCCACTGGGGAGATGATGCCCTCGTGTTGCAGCCTGTCCAGCTCGATTTCCACTCTCTCCCTCATCATGTGAGGTACCGCTCGCGCCTTGTGGTGAATGGGTCGTGCCTCTGTAACCAAGTGGATCCGCACCTTCACCCCGGAAAAGTTTCCAATGCCTGGCTCAAAAAGGGAAGGAAATTTGTTAAGAACCTGGGTACATGAGGCCTCATCGACATGTGATAGCGCTCAGATGTCATCCCAGTTCCAGTGGATTTTGCCCAGCCAGCTCCTTCCAAGCAGTGTGGGGCCATCGCCCAAGACAATCCAGAGTGGCAGTTCGTGCACCGTGCCCTCATAGGTGACCTTGACCATGGCGCTGCCCAGGACAGTGATGAGCTCTTTGGTGTACGTTCTCAGTTTTGTGTGGATGGGGCTCAGGGCTGGTCTGAGTGCCTTGTTGCACCACAATCTCTCAAACATCTTTTTACCCATGATGGATTGGCTAGCGCCAATGTCCAGTTCCATGGCTACGGGTAAGTCATTCAATTTTACATTTAGCATTATAGGTGGATATTTCGTCGAAAATGTGTGCACCCCATGTACTTCAGCATCTGCCTCCTCTCTCTGAGGCTCGAAATTGCTTTCATCTACCATGGACCGATCTTCCTCTGCCACATGGTGGTTAGCAGGTTTTGCAGAGCTTGCAGCTTGTCTGCAAGCTCGTTGGAGGTGCCCCATTGTTCCACAGCTCTTGCAAACATACCCTTTGAAGCGGCATGAATAAGCTGAATGGAAGCCTCCACAATGCCAACAAGGTGTGAATTGCCTTGCATTCATCCTTTGTTGCGGACTCTGAGTCATTTGGGTCACCTGAGGCCTGCTGGCAGTTGCAGACTAATGGGTTCTGTCCTGTACATTTCGGTTCGTAAACACAGTTCCAGTTAATTTATGAACATTGCTAGCACTTGTGTGCTGAGAGATTTGTTTGGTGTTATCACTGGTGGACATAAACGCCTGTGCTATCGCAATGGCCTTACTGAGGGTCGGTGTCTCTACAGTCAAAAGTTTTCGTAGGGTGGTCTCGTGGCCAATGCCCAGTACAAAAAAGTCTCTGAGCATTTGCTCCAGGTAGCCATCAAACTCACATTGTCCTGCAAGTCGCCTTAGCTCGGCGACGTAGCTCGCCACTTCCTGACCTTCAGATCGCTGGCACATGTAGAACCGATACCTCGCCATTAGCAAGCTCTCCCTCGGGTTAAGATGCTCCCGAACCAGTGTACACAGCTCCTCATACGACTTATCTGTGGGTTTCACCAGAGCCAGAAGATTCTTCATGAGGCTGTAGGTCGGTGCTCCGCAGACTGTGAGGCGGACTGCTCTCCTTTTTGCAGCGCTTCCTTCTCCGTCCAGCGCGTTGGCTACAAAGTACTGGTCGAGCCGTTTGACATCGGCTTCCTAGTCCTCACCCTCCAAGAACTTTTCCAAGATGCCCACAGTTTGCTGCATCTTTGCGTTGGTTTCGTATACTCGTCGCCAGTTGTTGTGTTCCTAACACAGATGAGACTGCACACAGGGAGATTAAAGTAACAATGACCTCAGTCTTTATTAAGACACTCCAGAGTGAGGAACAGGCCCCAGGGGCCGGCCCACACAAGTGCCCCCATGGGATGCCGGGATCCCAAGGGACCCCAGGGGACGCGCTCCCCGGCGGTGAACATGGGAGTGTATGCTCCACAGACACATACTATCCATTTGGAGTATGCATCCACCACCACAATAAACATTTTGCCGAGGAAAGGGCACGCAAAGTCGATGTGGATTTTAGACCACGGTTTGGATGGCCATGACCACAGATTGAGCGGAGCTTCCTTTGGAGCATCGCTTAACTGCATGCAAGTGCTGTACTGATGCACGCATGCCGACGTCCGAGTCAATGCCAGGTCACCAAACATGGGACCTGGCAATGGCCTTCATCATGACAATACTGGGATGCGTACTATGTAACTCCTGTACAAATCTCGCCCTGCCTTTCTTGGGCATTACAACACGAATACCCCACAGTAAACAGTCGGACTGGATGGAAAGCTCATCTTTGACACGGCTGTACGGTTTCTTTTCATCACCCATTTCCTTGGGGATGGTCGACCAGTCCCCGTTAAGAACAGAATGTTTTACAACCGATAGGGTCGGATCCTGGTTGGTCCAGGTCTTAACTTGTTGAGCAGTGACAGGCGACCCTTCACTCTCAAAGTCATCCATGACCATGAGTAGCTCTGCGGGCATTGGTGTTTCCACCTCCGGTGTGGGCAACAGTAACCGGCTCAATGCATCAGCGCAGTTGTCGGTGCCTGGTCTATGGCGAATGACATAATCATAGGCAGATAATGTCAGCGCCCACCTCTGGATGCGGGACGACGCATTGGTATTGATACCTTTATGTTCCGAGAACGATATAAGTGGTTTGTGATCGGTTTCCAGCTCGAAGCGAAGCCCAAACAGGTACTGGTGCATTTTTTTTACCCCATAAACACATGCGAAAGCCTCTTTCTCTACCATGCTTTAGGCTCTTTCCACCTTCGACAGACTTCGAGACACATATGTAACTGGTTGTCATTTGCCTGATTCATTGGCTTGCTGGAGTATGCAGCTGACCCCATAGGACGACGCATCACATGTCAAAACTAGACGCTTGCATGAGTCATACAGTACCAGTAGCTTGTGGGAACACAACAGATTTCTAGCCTTCTCAAAGGCTCTGTCTTGAAGTTCACCCCACACCCAGTCGTCTCCTTTCCTGAGCAGCTTGTGCAAAGGCTCCAATATTGTGCTCAATTTGGGTAAGAAGTTACCAAAATAGTTGAGAAGACCCAGGAACAAACGCAGCTCCTTCACATTCTGGGGCCTGGGCGCATTTTTGATGGCCTCTGTTTTCGCATCTGTAGGCTTGATTCCGTCTGCAGCAATCTTTTGTCCAAGGAATTTGACATCTGGTGTCATGAAAACACACTTCGAACGTTTCAGCCTGAGTCCCACTTTGTCCAGACGACGCAGAACCTCTTCCAGATTGTGCAGGTGCTCGGCAGTGTCACAACCTGTGACTAGGATGTCGTCTTGGAATACCACGGTGCTGGAGATGGATTTCAATAGGCTCTCCATGTTTCTTTGAAATATGGCTGCCACTGAACGAATGCCAAAAAGAGCACCTGTTGTAAATAAACAGTCCTGTGTGCGTGTTGATGCACGTAAGTTTCTTTGATAGTTCAACCAGTTCCTGTGTCATGTAGGCCGACGTTGGATCCAATTTGATGAACGATTTCCCCCCAGCTAGCATTGCAAACAGGTCATCAGCTTTCGGTAGCGGGTACTGATCTTGTTTCTAAACTCGGTTGATCGTGACCTTGTAGTCTCCACAAATCCTGACCATGCCGTCGCTCTTTAACACCAGAACATTGGGGCTGGCCCATTCATTAAATTCGATCGGTGAGATGACCCCCTCGCATTGTAGCCTGTCCAATTAGAGCTCGACCTTTTCTTTCATCATGTGCAGGACTGCCCTGGCCTTGTGATGGATGGGCCTTGCGTCTGGGCCGAGGTGAATCTGCACCTTGGCTCCCTTGAAGCTGCCAATTCCCGGTTCAAACAGTGAGGGAAATTTGCTCAGCACTTGAGCACACAAATCATCATCCGCTGATGACAAAGCTTTGATATCGTACCATTTCCATTTTATTTTCTCGAGCCAACTCCTGCCGAATAACAATGGGCCGTTGCCCGGGATAATCCATAATGTAGATCATGAACCACTCCCTCGTACGACACTCTTACTACTGCACTACCGATCACTGGTATGAGCTCTTTGGTGTAGGTACACAACTTCGCATTTATTGGACTCAGCTTGGGTCTCTCTGCCTTGGTCTCCCACAGCTTTTCGAAAGTCCTGTGGCTTATTATCGATAGACTCGCACCCGTGTCTAATTCCATGGATACCGGCACGCCGTTTAATTTTACCTCCATCATTATCGCTTGGCTCTTTATTAGGAATGCACGTACGCTGTACACTTCCTCCTCGGAGCTCTCAAATGCCTCAGGCTGCATTGCCATATCCATGCTGAATTGATCATCATCCACGTGGTATGTCGCAGCTCGCTTGCTCTGCTGTGGACACACCTGTCTTCGCACACCCTCTGCATACATACTGCCTAAAGCGGCACTGATGGGGTTGGTGATTTCCCCCGCAACGTCAACACGTTGAGCTCGGGTTTGCGCCCGATGGCGAACTTTGAGCGGTTCCTGGTCTTGCAGATGCAGTCGAGTAGGCCCTGCCATGTGCAGCTCTGCCGGCCGTCGATACAATTTTGTACACAGTACTTGCCGAGGAGTTCCTGTTTTGTCGGGATATCTGCTTCATGCTTTTATGTGTGGACATGCAGGCCTGGGTGATGGTGATGACCTTGCTGAGGTCCGGCATCTCTGCAGCCAGCAGCTTACTTAAGATCGCCTCGTGGTTGACCCCGATCACGAAAAAGTCACGCAGCATGTCTTCCAACGCAGGCCCAAATTTGCAAGGCCCTGCAAGACGTCTCAGGTCAGCAACAAATGCCGCTACATCCTGGCCTTCTGGACGAACGTGCATATAGAAGCGATATCTGGATATGAGGATTCCTTCGGTGGGTTTAAGGTGTTCCCAAACTAGAGCACACAGTTCTTTGTAATCCTTTTCTGTAGGAAGAGTGGGTGAGAGCAGATTCTTGTTGAGTGCATAGATCGTGGGGCCACAGACGGTGAGAAGAACTGCCCTGCGCTTCTCTGCATCTTCATCTTTGTTTAGGTCGTTTGCCACGAAATATCGGTCAAGACGATCTGTGAAATCTCCCCAATCCTCTCCCTCATTGGAATTCTCGAGAGATTCAACAGTATTCGATCGTGCTGTGCTCGCCATACTTTTGCGTGGGTTCGTATTTGCCTCGTCGCCAGTTGTGGTGTATGAAATGAAAGAATGAACTCCGTACTGAGCCAGTGACTAGGTGTAACCTGGTCAGTCTTTAATGGCTTCCAGAAGTGAAGATACAAAGATGAAGTTCAGGTTATATACTGAGCCCAGCTTGAGTGTACCCATGATCCTCGGACCTCCGATGGTAGTGCCCCCTGTTGGTGGGCAGACCGTATGTACATACATTACAGTCAACACCTCCTTTCTATCCTTCACTGAGTAAAACTAAATGTTCTGTAGCACTAATCTGCTCTCTCAGGTGAATGTAAAAGATCCTATGGCAGTATTTCAAAGAAGAGCAAGGTAGTTATCCCCAGTGTCCTGGCCAATATTCATCCCTCAACCAACATCACCAAAAGATGATTATGTGGTCATTATTGTTTGTCAGAACTTGCAGTGCAAATGGGCTGCCGCATTCTCTACATTACAACAGTGACGACACTTCAAAAGTACTTCATTGGCTGTGAAGAGCTTTGGGATGTGCAAGAGTAAGAAATGCAACAAGCAAATACATAACTGTATAACTGAATACACAAGTAAATGAATCAAGAATTAGATAGAGTAAATAAAGATAAACCTGAAGGGTAGATAACTAGAGGGCACATAATTAAAGTGATTGGCAAAAAGACCCAGAGGGGGCATGACAAAAAACTTATATACACGAGTGGTTAGGATTTGGAATGCACTGCCCGGCATGGGGGTGGATACAGATTCAATAGTAGCCTGGAAAAAATAAATACTTGGAGAAAAACTTGCACGTATATAGGGAAAGAGCGGGGGAGTGGGACTAACGGATTGCTCTTTGAAAGAGCCGGCGCAGACTGAATGGGCCGAATGGCCTCCCACTGTGCTGTACTATTCTACGATTCTATAATAGTGATCATTTATCTATTTAATTTGATTGACCAATTCAAACATGTCTGTAACACTGTATTCTTCATTGTAGCCACGCAAGAAATCTATAATTATTCGGTTCAGTCTCATCTAAAAAAATTTTTCCAAGCAACTACCAAAAGTAGTCCAAATTTGATGAGAAACAGCGTGTGTAGAGGTTTTTTGGTTTGTATGCCAGCTCTCAACTGTAATGAGCGCAGATTTCCCACATAAATGAGACAGAGAGCCCAAGAAGATCGGAAAGAATCTGTACCAAGTGAGGAACGAGAGCTTTGCCTTCTCCGATCGCTGACAAATCTCTGATTCAAACAGTGGTTAACCTTATATTTTAATGTGTGTGTGTGAAGGGTGGCAGCATTTCAGCCAACAACAATGTCTGAGCTGCGGGAAGCAGTAAGAGGTGCAAAAATCCACTGCGGATATTTTGTATAGTGTCGAGATTTATAGGAACTGCCGCAGGATCAACACTTTTCCAAGTTTGAAGTACAGACTTTTAGATAACAACAACATCAGGCAGTCAATCATCCAACTGTCTCTAGTTGAGTGTATTTTAGCTCAGTCGCCCACTGCAGCTATCCTGGGATTCCTAGGTATCTTAGTAATAGGGAATGATTATAGATGTATCATTTGCAATTAACTTCCATGGCAGATAATTTACTGCATCCAACAATAGTACAGGGTTGGTGAATTTTTCCTGGAAATGTTTTTATTCATTCCAGGATGTGTGCCTCATTTATTGCCCATCCCTAATTGCCTTTGAGAAGGTGGTGGTGAGCTGCCTTCTTAAACCGCTGCAGTCCTTATGGTGAAGGAACTCTCACAGGGAGGAAGTTCCGGGATTTTGATCCAGCGATGATGAAGGAACGACGATGTATTTCCAAATCAGGATGGTGTGTAACTTAGAGGGGAACTTGCAGGTGATGGTGTTCCCATGCGCCTGTTGCCCTTGTCCTTCCAGGTGGTAGAGGTCGCAGGTTTGGGAAGTGCTGATGAAGAAGCCTTGGCGAGTTGCTGCAGTGTATCTTGTAGATGGTACACACTGCAGTCACGGTGCACTGGTGGTGGAGGGAGTGAATGTTTAAGGTGGTGAATGGGGTGCCAGTCAAGTGGGCTGCTTTGTCCTGGATGGTATTGAGCTTCTTAAGTGTTGTTGGAGCTGCACTGATCAAGACAAGTGGAGAGCATTCCATCACACTCCTGACTTGTGCCTTGTAGATGGTGGGAAGGTTTTGGGGAGTCTGGAGGTGAGACACTCGCCACAGAATACCCAGTCTCTGACCTGCTCTTGTTGCCATATTAATTATGTGGCTGGTCCAGTTAAGTTTCTGGTCAATGGTGACCTCCCAGAATGTTGATGGTGGGAGATTCAGCTATGGTAATGCCGTTGAATGTCAAGGGGCGGTGGTTAGACTCTCGCTTGTTGGAGATGGTCATTGCCTGGCACTTTTGTGGTGCAAATGTTACTTGCCACTTATTAGCCTGAATGTCATCCAGGTCTTGCTGCATGTGGGCATGGACTGCTTCATTTTTTGAGGAGTTGCAAATGGAACTGAACACTGTGCAATCATCACCAAACATCCCCACTTCTGACCTTATGATGGAGGGAAGGTCATTGATGAAGCAGCTGAAGATGGTTGGCCTAGGACAATGTCCTGAAGATCTCCTGCAGCGACGTCCTGGGCTGGGATGATTGACCTAAAACAACCACAACCATCTTCCTTTGTGCTAGGTATGCCTCCAGCCAGTGGAGATTTTTCCCCCTAATTCCCATTGACTTCAATTTCATTCAGGTTCCTTGATGCCACACTCGGCCAAATGCTGCCTTGATGTCAAAGGCAGTCACTCTCACTTCACCTCTAAATTCAGCTCATTTGTCCACGTTCGGACCAAGGCTGCAATGAGGTCTGGAGCCGAGTGGTTCTGGCGGAACCCAAACTGAGCGTCGATGAGCAGATTAGTGCTGAGTAAGTGTCGCTTGATAGCACTGTCGACGACTCCATCCATCACTTTGCTGATGATTGAGAGTAGACTGTTGGGGCGGTAATTGACCGGATTGGATTCGTCCTGCTTTTTGTGAACAGGACCATATCTGGGCAGTTTTCCACATTGTTGGGTAGATGCCAGTGTTGTAGCTCTACTGGAACAGCTTGGCTAGAGGCGCGGCTAGTTCTGGAACACAAGTCTTCAGTACGCCAGCCAGGATGTTGTTGGGGCCCATAGCCTTTGCTGTATCCAGTGCGCTCAGCCGTTTCTTGATATCACACAGAGCGAATCGAATTGGTTGAAGACTATCTTCTGTGATGGTAGGGACCTCAGGAGGAGACCAATATGTATCATCCACTTGGCACTTCAGGCTGAAGATGGTTGCAAATGTTTCAGCCTTGTCTTTTGCACTCGCGTGATAGGCTCCACCATCATTGAGGATGGGGATATTCATGAAGCCTCCTCCTCCCATTCGTTGTTTAATTGTCCACCACCATTCACGAGGGGATGTGGCAGGACTGCAGAGCTTTGATCTGATCCATTGATTGTGGGATCGCTTAGCTCTGTTTATAGCCTGCTGCTTCCGCTGCGGTACCTTATTTTTAGGTAAGCCTGGTGCTGCTCCTGGCATGCTCTTCTGCACTCCTCATTGAACCAAGCTTGGTCCCCTGGCTTGATGGTAATGTTAGAGTGAGGGATATGCCGGGCCATAAGGTTACAGATTGTAGTGGAATACAATTCTGCTGCTGCTGATGGCCCACAACACCTCATGATGCCCAATTTTGAGCTGCTATATCTGTTCTGAATTTATCCCATTTAGCACGGTGGTAGTGCCACACAACAAGATGGAGACAGGACTTTGTCTCCATAATGATTGTGCAGTGGTCACTGCTACCAATGTTATCATGGACAGATGTTTCTGCGATAGGTAGATTGGTGAGGATGCGATTAAATAGGTTTTCCCTCATGTTGATTCTCTCACCACCTGCCCAGTCTGGAAGATATGTCCTTCAGGACTCGGCCAGCTCAGTTAGTAGTGGTGCCGCCAATGCCCTTGCTACTCTCAGTTAGCAGGTTAGTGCTGAGTAAGTGCCACTGGATAGCACTGTCGACGATTTCATCCATCACTTTGCTGATGATTGAGAGTAGACTGTTGGGGCGGCAATTGGCCGGATTGGATTCGTCCTGCTTTTTGTGAACAGGACATATCTGGGCAGTTTTCCACATTGTCGGGTAGATGCCAGTGTTTCTTCCAAGTAAGAAAGACTTGCCTGCTCTCCACATCATTAGTTCCCTTCTTTTCAGGATTATGACAGCCACAATTCGTGAAAGAAAAGCAAGAGTTGTCGTCCTGCAGGGTTTCACGATGAGTTGGACCCACTGACACCAATTCTGGGCTGGGTTTACAGAGAAAAGGCCCCATAAGTTGCAGATACTGCAAATTAGGCTGCAAGCACTGCATCAATATTAATTCTCACACATGAGATCATCCACTTAATCCGAACCGTCCCCATTCAATTGCTTTCTATGGCGGAGGATGAGGGGGTTACCTGCCCATTAGTGTAATAAGGGGACATTCCTCAAACCACTTGTACGTTATTGATACAATATTACCACAGCAGGGCTGAAGTAACTCATCAATCCGCGAACAGTAGAAGCCGTGAGGAAATGTGCAATGGTGAACACCAGATACTAATTTTAACCACAAAATTACTCAAATCGCGGGGTATAAATTCGTCATGGGTGGAAGTGCAAAACAGACATAGAGTCAGCTGTCCACTATACTCCCCCCCCTGCTATTCACTTCCACTGACTTCAATGCAGATTGAATAGTAACTTTCAAAAAGGAAACTGGATCTCTGCTTAAAAAGGGCTATGGGGGAATGAACAGGGGACTGGGATTAATTGGATAGCTCATTCCAGAGAGTCGGCACAGGCACGATGGTCCACATGGCCTCCGTCTGTGTTGTTTGATTCTATCAATAGGACTGAATATCAAGCAGAATGTGCAACAGGAAGTCAATGTGATAACACCCATTCAACACGACTGGCCAAGACCAATTTCTAGTCCAATGTGCATTGAGTGCAATGCAGTCACCAGCAATGACTGGTAGCTTTTGCAAAGTCAGCACTTGAGCTTTTGAAGAAATGTAGTCACTTAGAACCAGATCATCAAAAATGACCTACTATTTTAACCTGGCATCAAAGAGCACTAGTTAAATAGATGAATAAAAGGAGAAATGAAACTCGCGGAGAGTTCAACAAGTTTACCTGCTGAGTAGCTGAGCAGAAGACTGGGAAGATCCATATTCGATCCCCGGTCTCTGTAGAGTTAGGTGATATCAGCTGGACTGATGGTAGCAGCGGTGTAACCGCTACCAGTAACCCTGGGATCCTGCTCCTGATCAGTACCCAGCGATCCCTGTTGGAAGTGTGTGCATGTGAACATACGTGTGAATGTTGGCTGACATATGGATCATGCTCAGCTGTGTTCCCCCCCACAACCACTGCCCTCACCGCACCCCCCCCCCCCCAAATCACTATCCCAATGACATTTACTGTTTAAGCCCACACACGAAGAACGGTCATTGTGGACACCACACTTTAGGAAGGAAGTCAAGGCCTCAGAGAGGGTGCATCGGAGATTTAGTAGAATGGTACCAGGGATGGAGGAACTTCAGTTGTGTGGAGAGACTGGAGAAAGTGGAGTGGTTCTCCTTAGAGTAGAGAATGTTAATTGGAAATTTGATAGAGGTGTTGAAAATCATGAAATGTTTTGATAGAGTAAATAAGAAGAAACAATTTCCAGTGGCAGAAGGGTCGGGAACCAGAGAACACAGATTGGCCAAAGAATTAGAGGCAACATGAGGATAAACATTTTTACACAGCGAGTTATACCGATCTGGAATGCATTGGAAAGGGAAGTGAAATCAGATTCAGTAGCAAAAAACGCACACCAAGCACTCGGGTTTATTTCCAGAGGGATAGAACTGAAAAGTAGGGAAGTTATGCTAAATTTGTATCGAACCATTGGTTAGACCACACTTGGATGATTGCATACAATTCTGGTCACCATATTATAAAAAGTATTGAGGCATTGGAGATGCAAAAAAGATTTACAAGGATAATACCAGAAATGCGAAGTTATACCTATCAGGAAAGAACATAAGAAATAGGAGCAGGAGTAGGCCATTTGGGCTCTCGAGCCTGCTCCGCCATTTAATAAGATCATGGTTGATCTGTTCATGGACTCAGCTCCACTTCTCTGCCTGCTCCCCATAACCCTTTATAAGAACATAAGAAATAAAAAGGATGAGCAGGTTGGGTCGCTTTGAAGAGAGAAGGCTGAGGGGTGATCCAATAGCGGTCTTTAAAATTATGAAAGGTTTTGATAGAGTAGACACAGAGAGAATGTTTCCACTTGTGGGGAAGAGCAAAACTAGAGGCCATCAATATAAGATAATCACCAAGAAATCAAATAGGGAATTCAGAAGAAACTTCTTTACCCAAAAAGTGGTGAAAATGTGGATCTCGCTACCAGAGAGAGTAGTTGAAGCAAATAGTACAGATGCATTTAAGGATAGGTTGGATATGCCTACGAGGGAGAAAGGAACAGAAGGTTATGCGGATAAAGTTAGATGAGGAAAGGTGGGAGGAGGCTTGAGTGGAGCATAAACGCTGGCGTGGACTGGTTGGGCTGAATGGCCTGTTTCTATGCTGTTCAATCTACATAATTTTCAAAAGGGAATTGGAAGAACACTTAAAGGGGAAATATTTGCAGGGCTGTGGGGAAGGAGCAGGGGAATGGGACTAATTGGATAGCTTCTTCCAAGAGCCGGCACAGGCACAATGGTCCAAATGGCTCCTTCTGTGTTGTATCATTCTAAGATTCTAGTCGCTTGGACAACAGATCCATGGAATTGTACCGTAGCAAACAAGTTAATGGTTTCAGATGAGAAGGGAAAAAGAACAGGAGAGAAATACTTGGTATATTCATTTACCAGCTCATTGCTCACACTTACAAGCTTACATTGACAATGTCCTCCATAAAAATAGTGGGGATTTACTTGTTTTCCAGAACAGTAATAACAGTATCAGAGGATGCAAGTGCAGGTCACAGAGATGTCTACCACTCATCGTCAATGGGGATTAAGGTTCAGCAACAGAATATTGTACTTTAATAAACAAAATGGTCGGGCCCAAGATCCTCCACTTTATAATCATTGTTGGCAGAGCAGGCTCGAGAGGCCGTATGGCCTACCCCTGCTCCTATTTCCTATGTTTTTATTAACACAACAGAATCAGATGCAGTCACAGTTAAGATCAAGAGCTGGAACCTCATGGAATGGAGAAGGAGAAAGTGATTAAAAAAAAATTAAATCTAAGTGCACGAAGAACTGAAAACAAATACCAATTATTCTTGTGCGGCATTAATTAAATTTAATGTTTCATCAATATTTATGTTGACTTCATGACTATAATGTATGACAGTTCATAAAATGAAAGGGGAAAATGTATTTGTTAAAATACACAGTTACATTGGAGGCCCTTTCAAACTGCCAGAACAGCAATGAACTCAGACCTGTTGATAGGTTTAACAAAGGCATGCAGTCACAATAAACCACTTTAATCATTGAATGTAATCTCCAAACATTCCTTTGGCATCCTGTAGGGTGAGTAATGCAGAGTTAATTAAAACTCTTCCAGAATTATCAACAGATTCATTTCGAAAATTTAGATTTCTCCCACCTTACTGTAAAACAAAATTCTTCAGGCAGAGGTTTTGGTGTCAGATGTTTGCAAAAATAAATTAAACAGGAAAGGATAAAATGGTAAATAGTGACGGTCATGCAGGAAGTTATAAAATCAATATTTGAAAGGTAATTACATTCTGCATTGATAAGGCAAGACACAGACTGCTGTGTTGGTCGGAGGTTAAAGCTTCGACTTGAGCTGAGACATCAGCTTTTCCAGTTTGATGGCTAGAGACATGTCTCCTTTTATCTTCAGCTTGCCAGATATGAACGCCAGGGTTGGTTTCATTTTACCTAGAACAGAGAGAGATGATGCTTTATAAATGAACAAAAATGCATTTGAATCATTACATAGAATTTTACAGCATGGAAACAGGCCATTCGGCCCAACTTGTCTATGCCGGTGTTTATGCTCCACACAAGCCTCCTCCCACACTACTTTGCCTCACCACATCAACATTTCCTTCAACTCCTTTCTCCCTCGTGAGTTTATCCAGCTTCCCCTCAAACCACTCCAAGTGGCAGCGAGTTCCACATTCTCATCACTCTCTGGGTAAAAAAGTTTCTCCTGAATTCCTTATTGGATTTATTAGTGACTGTTATATTTACATCCCCTAGTTTTGGACTCCCCCGCAAGTAGAAACATCCTAAGTCTACCCCATCAAACCCTTTCATAATTTTAAAGATCTCGATTAAGTCACCTTTCAGCCTTCCCTTTTCGAGAAAATAGAGCCCCAGCCAGTTAAATTTTCCTGACAATTGTAACCTCAGTGTTCTGGTATCATCCTTGTGAATCTTTTTGCACCTTCCTCAGTGCCTCTATATTCTTTTTCTAATATGAAAATCAGAACTATGCACAGTACTCCAAGCGTGGTCTAATCAGGGTTCTATACAAGTGCTTTTCAATTGTATTCCTCTAATTATCAACTAAATATTGGGGAAGACAAAGCCATTGTCTTCGGTCCCTGCCACAAACTCCGTTACCTAGCCACCGACTCCATCCCTCTGCCTAGCAACTGTCTGAGGCTGAACCAGACTGTTCGCAACCTTCGTGTCATATTTGACCCTGAGTTGAGCTTCCGACCACATATCCGAGGCATCACTAAGACCGCCTATTTCCACTTCCGTAGCGTCGCCCAACTCTGCCCCTGCCTCAGCTCATCTGCTGCTGAAACCCTCATCCATACTTTTGTTTCCTCTAGACTTGACTATTCCAACGCACTCCTGGCCAGCCTCCCATCTTCCACCCGCCATAAACTTAGTCATCCAAGACTCTGCTGCCCGTAACTTACTAGTTTATATTGCCTGGAATTTCACCTACCCAATGTAAAAGGCGATTTCCGTCCCAGCCAGGAACTAGTCCAACTCCAAACTGAAGGTTTGCAGGGAGCCGATACTCCTGGCACAAGCCAGCATCTTGTTCTCAGGGTCTACTATCCCCTGGGAAAAGAAGAACCCTACCTTATGCTCATGATCCCAGGTCTTCCCCAATCTATCACACCAAAACAGTCCATCAGTTGAAACACAATCTAGTCCTTTAACTATTTTACCTCTATCAAATCACACTGAAGTTTATGCATCTCTAAACTGAACAAACCCAGCTTTTAAGCCTCTCGGAGTGACTACAGTTGTTTGGTACGCAAATTATTCTTGTGGATCTCCTCTGAACTTAAGAACATAATAGGAGCAGAAGTAGGCCATCTGGCCCCTCGAGCCTGCTCCGCCATTCAATATCATAGCTGATCTGATTTTGGCTTCAACTTCACCTTCCTGCCCTCTCCCCATAACCCTTGACTCCCTTATCGTTCAAAAATCTGTCTATCGCCACCTTAAATATATTCAATGACCCAGCCTCCACAGCTCTCTGAGGTAGAGAATTCCAAAGATTCACGACCCTCAGAGAAGAAATTCCTCCTCATTTCTGTTTTAAATGGGTGACCCCTTATTCTGAGACTGTGTCCCCGAGTTCTAGAGCCCCCATGAGAGGAAACATCTTCTCCACAGCTACCCTGTCAAGCCCCCTCAGAATCTTACACGCTTCAATAAGATCATCGCTCAGCCTTCTAAATTCCTATGAGTATAGGCCCAACCTATTCAACCTTTCTTCATAGGAGGGGACTAAAACTTGACACAGTATTCTAAATGTGGTCGAACCACGGTCTTGTTCAAGGACACGTGCACAGACCAGTTGGGCCAAATGGCCTGTTTCTGTACTGCATATTCTTTGTAAAATGGTGCATTCTGTTTTATACTCAATGGTCCTGTTAATGCAACCCAGTGCCCTTCTCACTTTGGCTATGACGTCACTGCATTGGTCATGACCTTTCACGAATTATGAACCATAACACCTATATCCTTTTCTCTCAACCAATTTCAGTTCTGTAACTGAAGCTCAGCCATGTTCCTGTGCGGGAGGAGGGAATGAAGGTTGCTGATATTCCTAAAAAAGGAGGATGGGAAAATTGTTTGGGGGGTGGAAAGAGAGACATCATGAGGGTGCTTTCACACATCTCCTGGGGCCTGGTATAGAGTGGGTTTTGTCAGTCTGGGAGCAGATCAGTTGCTATTGAGGTATGGCCTGGTCTGGGAAAAGTAAGAGAATGAGAAGAAAAACAGAGGAAGGTTTACTCTCAAACAATTAAACCCCTGCAGAGAGGAATGTTTGCTCCTGCACACAATCTTCGATACCAACAACTTGCATTTATATAGCGCCTTTAACATAGTAAAACATCCCAAGGTGCTTTGCAGGAGCATTATCGAACAAAATTTGACACCGAGCCACATAAGAAGATATTAGGACAGATGACCAAAAGTGTTCAGAGGTAGGTTTTAAGGGGAGTCTTAAAGGAGGAATGAGAGATAGAGACAGAGAGGTTTGGGGCCTCGGCAGCTGAAGGCACGGCCGCCAATGGTGAAGCGATTAAAATGGGGGATCCTCAAGAGGCCAGAATTGGAGGAGAGGAGCGATCTCAGAGGGTTGTAGGGCTGGAGGAGGTTAGAAAGATAAGGAAGGGGTGAGGCCATGAAAGGATTTGAAAACAAGGATGAGAATTTTTTTTAAATCGTAGATCAGCCAATGTAGGTCAGCGAGCACAGCGGTGATGGATGAGCAGGACTTGGTGCAAGTCGGGATAAGGCAGCAGAGCTTTGGATGAGCTCAAGTTTATGTCCCGCTCACCCCACATTGTTCCCATGCCTCAGCTGATGGTGCTGTAGAGCTGGTCACCACGAGGTGCATGAAAGCAGTGAGAGTTTACTCACTTGCTGTAGAAGTACCTCGCTTCAAGTCGCCACCTCTCCAAGACACTCAGGAGCAGGAGAGCTGTCAGGGAATGGATGTTCTTACCTATCAATTTCTAAGGAATTCCTCCAGAAAATAGAGTTCAAAGGCATTTTTTGGCTTTCATAGGAATTAAGCATACAATGATAACCATTGTTAGTTTTCCTGAGAGCAGAGAAGGTTGAGAGGAGATTTGATAGAGCTGTTCAAAATCAAGTATAGTTTTGATGTGAATAGTGAGAAACTGTTTCCAGTGGCAGAAGTGTCGGTAACCAGAGGACACAGATTATTGGCAAAAGAACCAGAGGCGACTTGAGAAAACATTTTTTTTTATAAACATAGGAAGTCGTTATGATCTGGAATGCACTCCCTGAATTGGTGGTGGAAGCAAATTCAATAGTAACTTTCAAAAGGGAATTGGGTAAATACGTGAAGGGAAAACATTTACAGGGATATAGGGAAAGAGCTGGGCCGTGGGACTAATTAGATAGCTCTATCGAAGAGCCAACACAGGTAGATGGGCCGAATGGCCTCTTTCTGTGCTGTATCATTCTATGATTACTAATAATTGTACACATACAGTGATACAAGGATTACCTCATCCTATTATTCACAATGAAATTCAGTTTTAACAAGGCGGCCTCCCATACACCTTATCAAGGCTTTACCTTGACTAGGTTGTCAATTATTAAATAATTCAACTGGGACAGTTACAGGGGCTCCAGGACTCACCTACAGGCGAGTTCTCACTTGCCGTGCGCAGATGTGTCTTTGGGAGGAATTAATCCCGAGCAGGTCAGCATAGATATCTATGGGGTTGGGACAAAGCAAGCTTGTAGCCAAATGCTAATCAGGTAACGTCTCTGTCTGGTAACTTTTAACTCTGACTGAACATGGAAACTCATTTAACAGAACAAGAAAAAGATAAACATTAATAGAAAGACTTAACCCTTTCCTTACAATCCCTTGGCTCAACTGGTTAGATTCCAAGGCTCCATCTCAATTTAAGACTTTTACATACTACCGAATGACCCTTGCCAACTTGCAGAACAATCATGTTTCCAGCCAGACACACTGCAGACGTTAGTTTACTAGATTTGTAATGTTAATGATTTAATCTGAAAAACATTTCCACATTTCCAATATTTTCAAGATAAATATTTAAAATTTAAAACTCTTCTGATTCAATCCTGAAAATGCTACCCAAAAGGGTTCACATCATTATTTCAAACTTTTCAAACTCCATTGCTGAAAGTTGCTCTAAAAGTCATTTTCCCATCATGCAGTAGAACTGAATAATCTGCTAAAATGTTAAATTATGAGGACAGGTTGCAGAGACTAGGCTTGGATTCCCTCGAGTATAGATGATTAAGGAGTGATATAATTGAGGGTTTTAAGATGATTAAAGGATTTGATATAGTAGAGAAAGAGAAACTATTTCCTCTGGTGGAAGAGTCAGAAGGGGGCATAACCTTAAAATTAGAGCTAGGCCGTTCAGGGGTGATGTCAGGAAGCACTTCTTCACCAAAGGAAAGTGGAAATCTGAAACTCTCAACCCAAAAAGCTGTTGAGGCTGGGATCAATGGAAAATTTCAAAACTGAGATTGATAAATTTTTGTTGGTTTCACCCCACCCTATCTCTGTAACCTCCACCAGCCCTACAACCCTCAGAGATCTCTTTGCTCCTCTAATGCTGGCCTCTTGTGCATCCCCGATTTTAATCATTCCACCGTTGGCGGCCGTGCCTTCAGGTGTCGAGATCCTAAGCTCTGGAATTCCCTCCCTAAGCCTCTCTGCCTCTTTCTCCTCCTTTAAGACACTCCTTAAAACCTACCTCTTTGATCAGGCTTTTGGTCAGCTGTCCTGATATCTCCCTATGTGGCTCGGTGTCAAATTTTGTTTGATAACGCTCCTGCGAAGCACCTTGAGACATTTTCCTACATTAAAGGTGCTACATAAATGCAAGTTGTTGTTGTTTTTAGGCAAGGGTAATAAGGGTTATGGAACCAAGACAGGTAGATGGGAGTGGAGATACAGATCAGCCATGATCTAATTGAATGGCGGAACAGGCTC
This sequence comes from Pristiophorus japonicus, assembly GCF_044704955.1. Classification (NCBI taxonomy): domain Eukaryota; kingdom Metazoa; phylum Chordata; class Chondrichthyes; family Pristiophoridae; genus Pristiophorus; species Pristiophorus japonicus. Next base: position 233,935,647 of record NC_091977.1, on the reverse strand, counting down.
AAGGGGCCGAATGGCCTCCTCCTGTTCTTACACAGACTCACCTGCAAACATTTTCACAAAGTCCTCACTGCTCATGTTCATCAGTACATCCGCCTTCCCTGGGAAGCTTCCATGTCCAGTGCTGCCATTTCCATTCTTTAGATCAATGTACCAGGTTCCTGGGTGATCACCTGCTTAACCACATCAGAAAGGTTTAATTAAAAGGGCAAATGAGAGCATTTTGACATGAACTGCGTATTGTCAGTAAAAACCTTTCATGCAAGTTAGAGTAAAAGAAAATGATGCAGCGATTCAAGGAGAGGGTCTTTATAACCCCACGGTGTTACGTTACTGTGGGTCAAACGAACAGTTATGATATTAAAATGAAAGCCATTTTCTGTTCTTATTAGACTGGTCCTTGGATAGACTTAACAAGAGTTCGGGCATGAAAGGGAAGAGTAACAACTAATAACCGTATGAAGAGATTTAAAGTGAGGCCATTTTACTTCATAGAGCTGAATTCTGCAAAATTCTCCAACTATTTCCAGAGATGACAGATTTAAAGTAATTGGCAAAAGTACCAGAAGAGAATGTATTTTACGCAGCGAGTTATGATCTGGAATGCACTGCCTGAAAGGGGTGGTGGAAGCAGATTCAATAGTAACTTTCAAAAAGGAATTGGATAAATACCTGAAAAGGAAAATTTGCATGGCTATGGGAAAAGAGCACAAGAACATAAGAATTAGGAGCAGGTGTAAGTCAGACCGGCCCCTCGAGCCTGCTCCACTATTCAATGAGATCACAGCTGATCTTCGACCTCAACACTTTGCTGCCCTATCTCCATATCCCTTAATTCCCCTGGAGTCCAAAAATCTACCTATCTCAGCCTTGAACATAACCACTGAGCATCCACAGCTCTTTGGGGCAGAGAATTCCAAAGATTCACAAACCTCTGAGTGAAGAAATTCCTCCTCATCTCAGTATGAAATGGCCGACCCCTTATCCTGAGACTACGCCCCCTAATTCTAGACTCACCATCCAATCTCTCAGCATCTATTCGGTCAATCCCCCTCAGAATCTTATATGTTTCAATTAGATAACCTCTCATTCTTCTAAACTCCAGAGACTATGGTTCATTCGCAGTTGGCAATCAGTAACTAGTGGGGTACCGCAGGGATCAGTGCTGGGACCTCAACTATTTACAATCTATATTAACGACTTGGAGGAAGAGACCGAGTGTAACGTAGCCAAGTTTGCCGACAATACAAAGATGGGAGGAAAAGCAATGTGTGAGGCAGACACAAAAAATCTGCAAAAGGTCATCGACAGGCTAAGTGATTGGGCAAACATTTTGGCAGATGGAGTATAATGTTGGAAAGTGTGAGGTCATGCACTTTAGCAGGAAAAAAATCAAAGAGCAAGTTATATGGAGAAAGATTGCAAAGTGCTGCAGTACAGTGGTACCTGGGGGTACTTGTGCATGAAACACAAAAGGATAGTTTGCAGGTACAACAAGTGATCAGGAAGGTCAATTGGCCCTTAATGCAAAGGGGATGGAGTATAAAAGCAGGGAAGTCTTGCTACAGTTGTAGAGGGTATTGGTGAGGCCACACCTGGAATACTATGTCCAGTTTTGGTTTTCATATTTATGAAAGGATATATTTGCTTTGGAGGCAGTTCAGAGAAGGTTCATTAGGTTGACTCCAGAGATGAGGGGGTTGACTTATGAGGAAAAGTTGAGTCGGTTGGGCCTGTACTCATTGGAATTCAGAAGAATGAGAGGTGATCTTATCGAAACGTATAAGATTATGAGGGGGCTTGACAAGGTGGATGCAGACAGGATGTTTCCACTGATGGGGGAGACGAGAACTAGGGGGCATAATCTTAGAATAAGGGGCCGCCCATTTAAAACTGAGATGAGAATTTTCTTCTCTCAGAGGGTTGTGAATCTGTGGAATTCGCTGCCTCAGAGAGCTGTGGAAGCTGGGTCATTGAATATATTTAAGACAGAAATAGTCAGTTTCTTAAACAATAAGGGAATAAGGGTTTATGGAGAGCGGGCAGGGAAGTGAACCTGAGTCCATGATCGGATCCGCCTTGATTGTATTAAGAAGCGGAGCAGGCGCGAGGGGCCATATGGCCTATTCCAGCTCCTATTTCCTATGTTCTTATGTTCTTATCTACTCAATCCCTCCTCATAGGACAACCTTCTCATCCCAAGAATCAATCCAGTGAACCTTCGTTGCACCGCCTTTAAGGCGTATATCGTCCCTTCAATAAGGAGACCAAACTGTGCACAGTACTCCTCCAGGCGTGGTCTCATCAGAGTCTTGTACAATTGTAGCAAGGCTTCCTTACTCTTGTACTCCAACACTTTCGCAATAAAGACCAACATGCTATTTGCTTTCCTAATTGTTTGCTGTATCTGCATGCGAACTCTCTGGGCTCAATTTTCCCCAATGTCCTTTCTTGCCGTATTTCAAGAGTTATGCCCGTTTGTTTTGGCACCGACTACTCTTTTAAAAAAAAAAATATTTAAATTTTTAAAAAAGAGTAGCAAGTTTCCCAATTCTAGTTTTTGAAATTGGCGGCGCACAGCCTGTCCTTTAGCTTCGGGGGATGGAGCCTAAAGTCTGTGCCGAAAAAACGATGCATCCCCGCCTTCTGCGCATGCGCGGGAAAAAAAAGGACGCATGCCCAGTACAGCTCCCGGTCTGCATTCGGCTATTTTTAAAGAGCAATTGTGTGTGCTACTTTAATTCTCATTGGAAAAATCAGAACTACAATACAAGGTGCAACGCGGTTCAAGGACCAAGAATTTCTTACAGGATGGAGTGGAGACACTAGTTACTGTGACTGAGGCCAGATGGCACGAGCTGGACACTAGCAGAGGTCACATAAAAGTTTCACCAAAAGAAATGAAGAAACACTGGAACCAACTTACAGAAGATTACTGTGTAATGGTGACCACCCTGAGGTCTGGAGGCCAGTGCAAAATGTGGCAGGACTTTGGTCAAGTAGTTAGTGTAAGTAATATTTTCATTTATTCAAGGCAATTGCAATTGTAAATGTGGCCATCTGTATATGTCCCACCCAGCAGAAAGTCACCCTCTAAAAAGTCGTATTTTCATCTTTGCAGAGGAAGGTGGCACACAACAAGAGAGAGATAACTCGAACAGGAGCAGGCTCGACAAATCCGGATCCACTGACACCCTTGGAAGACAGGGTCGCTGCTTTAATGGGTCCTGCCTGGAGAAAAGCAACCACCACTGCACAAGCTGGGCCCACACTCGAGGGAGAGGGTAAGTGCTGCAAATTCCACAGTCTGGCTTCGCTAAATGTTAAGTACTGCACGGGCTAGCTATGCTTCGGTTCATGGGGATGTCTCTGTCAGTTACACTTCGGTTGATGCAATGTGCTATCATTCATCGTGATCCTTCAAATCAGCCTGCTGCCTGCGCTGTGTGAGCCTACTCATGCCACCCTGCCTCTCCTCTGCTGCTAACCATTTGTCTGTTCTGTTATATTTTGCAGAACTTGAGGCCAACCCTGACAATGCAGAAGATTCAGATGCAGATGAGCCTGACAAGGGGAACATCTTCCAATCCCACCTTCCAGACCAAGAGCATGTGGGTGAGGGGGAGAGGATGGATGAAGTCCCAGTGTTATACTCATTTTGGAGGAGGTGCAGGTGCTACCCATTGAGGTGCCAGCCCCTTTCCTGAGTGGTACGAGTGTTGCTGGGACATTCCATGGTTTCCCACAGTCCAAGGCTGGGGATTCCAGTGGGATGCAACAAGACACACCCAGGGTGAGGAGGGAAAGAAGAGCTCGACAGCGCTCTCCTGAGGTGCAGGATCTAACAGATGTGGTTCAGATGATGGCAGTGAGTGCGGAGAGCATTGACCTTACATGATCACTCCTGGACACCATCAGTGGGGTGGATGATGAGGTATCGGGACTGTCGGGAGAAGCAAGAACACTCTCACGAAAAATGGGAACACTGTCCGGGAACATGAGGGAGGGAATGCCTTCGGCAGTGGATACAATGTCGGTGCACGAGAGAGGGAATGTCACAGGTAGCTGATGCGCTGTCAGGGCACATGAGGGAGGGAATGTTGCAGGTAGTTGAGACACTATCAGAGTACGAGGGAGGGAATGTCGGAGTTAGCTGCTGCAATAAGGGAACACGCCCAGACCCCGCGCTCATTGACAGAATCAACTAGCACTCCCACTCCAATCTCCAGACCAGCCTCTGAAGAGGCCCAAGCCGGGCCCTCCATATTGCCGCCTGCCCGCCACCACCCCCCCACACCCCCACCCCATCAAGAAGTGCGCATTACCTGAGATGTTCGAAAGAATAAGCTTGGTACCAACCCGAAAAACACTGTGCCACCGCCTGCGGGCAGGGTGGAGCCAACAATACCAAGCGCAGCGGGCGGTCTTAGAATAAGGTGGAGGAGAGATGGGTTCTGTCTTTCATTGCTGCTGCTGTTGTTGGTATTATTGTTATTATTGTTGCTACTGTTGTAACTGTTCTCAAATTATAAAAGTTTTTTTGTAAGTTATGCAAATTTACAAGTTTAAAAGTTTGTAAGTGATCTTAAAGTTTGCAAGTCATCTTAACTGAAAACGTTAAAGTTTGATACAAGAATATTTTTATTAAAGTTAAAGACAAACAAGTGTTTGTTAAACTTTTGAATAAAATATATTTTAAATTATAAGTGAATCATTTCCATTATTTACACAACTTTTTGAATTAAAGAAGAATCATTTCCATTATTTGTTCCATTAACACAACACAACATTACGGAACAAGTCCAAACAGTAAACATAGTTCATTTGGAATAGTTGTCCCTGAGCCTTCAGGCAGCAAAGAGTTCACGGATGAGCTGCTGGCGTAAGGCTCGAGCAATCATTAAAGGGGCATGACGGCCTGCCCTCCTCCGCCACTGTGCTCCAGGTTCAGGTAGTTGCAATGCTTTCTCATCCTCGTCCTCCTCGTCATCTGAATCTTCCTCCTCATCATCAGCCACTCTCACCTCAGGTGGGTCTTCCACTATCAGCTGTTGTTGCCTCATGATGGCTAAGTTATGCAGCATGCAGCACACAACAGTGAACTGACCGACAATCTCAGGGGAGTATTGCAAGTCACCTCCGGAATGGTCCAGGCATCGGAAACGCTGTTTCAAGATGCCAATGGTCCTCTCTATTATGCTGCGTGGACATGTTGTATTCCCGGTCAACTTCCGTCTGGGATATGCATAGGGGCCTCATGAGCCAGGTGGCGAGGCCGTACCCTTTGTCTCCCAGCAGCCAACTATGAATGAAGGCTGCTGCTGAAACATGGTAGATATAGCACTCTCGCGTAGGATGAACACTGGAGTTTAGAAGGATGAGAGGGGATCTCATAGAAACATATAAGATTCTGACAGAACTGGACAAGTTAGATGCGAGAAGAATGTTCCCGATGTTGGGGAAGTCCAGAACCAGGGGACAGTCTTAAGGTAAGGGGTAGGCCATTTAGCACTGAGATGAGGAGAAACTTTTTCACTCAGAGTTGTTAACCTGTGGAATTCCCTGCCGCAGAGAGTTGTTGATGCCAGTTCATTGGATATATTCAAGAGGGAGTTAGATATGGCCCTTACGGCTAAAGGTATCATGGAGTATGGAGAGAAAGCAGGAAAGGGGTACTGAGGGAATGATCAGCCATGATCTTATTGAATGGCGGTGCAAGCTTGAAGGGCTGAATGGCCTACTCCTGCACCTATTTTCTATGTTTCTATGAACGCATCATGGGTGCACATTAACGGAGCGGCAGCCTTTTCTGTTCCTGTTCATCTCGGAATCCTCCAAAGGTGCTCGCAAGGCGATGTGGGTACAATCAATGCAACCCTTTAGCTTTGGGAAGCCAGCAATCCTGGAAAAGTCCACAGCCCTTTCACGCATTGTCTGTACGGTCACGGAGAACTTTATGTAGTCATTCCTCCGGGGATTATCGTGCAGCAGTCACCTGTCGAATGCAGATATGTGTTGCATGTTGCGAAATGCCACACACATCCCCAATTGTGGCCTGGAATGATCCAGATGCATAGAATGAAAGTGCAGCTTAACCTTCACTTCAACTGACAAAACAGTCCTTCTGACGCTTTTATGTTGCAGGTCTGCTTTTGCTAACTCACAGATCTCGGTTACAACTTCTTTGCAGAAACACAGCCTTCTTACAGTCTGCATCACTCAGGTGCAGGTACGAACGCCTGTTTCGATATACCCAACGTGGGCAAGGCCTCCTGCCCATCATCCTACGTGCTCTGAGGTTCCTCATGCGATGACATCGAATCAGTTGTCTTTGCCGCAGCACCATCATGCAGAAGGCTTGCATGAGGTATGGCATTGTCAGTATTGCCCCCATGATTAAACTGCACCTTTTTAAGAAGCTTCATTTTGTGCTGCTTGCTGCATAGTGTAAGGCTTCTTATATCTTCATTTCGGCTTCCACACACGCCCCCACCCCCACCCTCACCCAGGGCTTCTTTGGAAGCCGAGACCCGAGCCTGCCTGCTGGCCGATGCTCCGACCCTCGAGCCCGGTTTGGAGATGTTTGGTGGTGGCGTGAAACTTTTTTAAAAATCCAAAATTAAAGAATTGCATGAAACTTCCATTTTCTGCGTTTTCAGTTGGAAAAAAATAAGCTTGATGATGCATATATGTGCGTTTTTGACTCCTTCCAAAACTTTGCCTAAAATCAATGGCATCTTTCTGCGTGTTTTTTTGACGTGTGCTGGTTTTTCTTAAGTGCCCAGAAGTTTCTTTGGGAGTGGTCACATCCGCATCCTCGGAAAATGTAAGTTGGCCAAACGTGCTTAAATGTGAAAAACTGCCGCAGACATCGGGTTACGAGCCCTATGACTCAAAAAAAACAAACCTAAAAAAATCGTAACTAACTGAGTTACGCTGGCGCACAATCTTTGGGGAAATATGGATTTTAAAAATTTCGGCCAAAAAAATGGCGCATATCACTGGGGAAAATTGAGCCTTCTGTGTTCCTTGTACTATGACACCCAAATCTCTTTGAACACCAACATTTAAAAATATTCTGTTTTTCTATTCTTCTTACCATAGTGAATAACCTCACATTTCCCCACATTATACTCCATCTACCACCTTATTGCCCTCTCACTAAACCTATCTGTATCTCTTTGCATCCTCCTTACAGCTTATTTTTCCACCTAGCTTTCTATCATCAGCAAATTGGACATTGCACTCAGTCCCTTCTTCTAAGATCATTAATATACCTTCTACGGTACATAGATGACGCCCAAACACTGATCCTTGCGGCACTCCACGAGTTACAGTCTGCCAATCTGAATATGGCCCATTTATCTCTACTCTCTGTTTTCTGTCTGTTAACTAATCCTTTATCCATGCTAATACTTTATCCCAACCCCATGTGCCCTAAGCTTGCTCAACAATCTTTTACGTGGCACCTTATCGAATTCCTTTTGGGAATCCAAATATACTACATCTATTGGTTCCGCTTTATCCACCCGAGAAAGATTAATTGGACAGTTGTTTCAAAGAGCTGGCATAGGCACGACGGTCCGAATGGCCTCCTTCTTTGCTGTATGATTCCATGCATATATCAGAATTATCCCTATAATCCAGCCAGGTTGAAAAGATGAAGCCCAGAGGTCAAGCATAATAGAAGCAGAATGACAACTAACAGAGAACGTTAAGAAAAAAATGCATATCTTTGGAACTCAGAACAATTGCAGTGCTCATAAATGCCAACCGGGAAAATAAGTCAAGGCGGACCAACATTTGCAAAAAGCTGGAAGCTGGAAAAACAGCCTTGAAAATATACCTTACGACCCATGAAGACAGAAAGCAGAGAGTCGGGATAAATGGGTCCTTTTCGGGTTGGAAATCAGTGGTTAGTGGTGTGCCACAGGGATCGGTGCTGGGACCACAACTGTTTACAATATACATAGATGACCTGGAAGAGGGGACAGAGTGTAGTGTAACAAAATTTGCAGATGACACAAAGATTAGTGGGAAAGCGGGTTGTGTAGAGGACAGAGAGAGGCTGCAAAGAGATTTAGATACGTTAAGTGAATGGGCTAAGGTTTGGCAGATGGAATTCAATGTCGGAAAATGTGAGGTCATCCACCTTGGGAAAAAAAACAGTAAAAGGGAATATTATTTGAATGGGGAGAAATTACAACATGCTGCGGTGCAGAGGGACCTGGGGGTCCTTGTGCATGAATCCCAAAAAGTTAGTTTGCAGGTGCAGCAGGTAATCAGGAAGGCGAATGGAATGTTGGCCTTCATTGCGAGAGGGATGGAGTACAAAAGCAGGGAGGTCCTGCTGCAACTGTACAGGGTATTGGTGAGGCCGCACCTGGAGTACTGCGTGCAGTTTTGGTCATCTTACTTAAGGAAGGATATACTAGCTTTGGAGGGGGTACAGAGACGATTCACTAGGCTGATTCCGGAGATGAGGGGGTTACCTTATGATGATAGATTGAGTAGACTGGGTCTTTACTCGTTGGAGTTCAGAAGGATGAGGGGTGATCTTATAGAAACATTTAGAATAATGAAAGGGATAGACAAGATAGAGGCAGAGAGGTTGTTTCCACTGGTCAGGGAGACGAGAACTAGGGGGCACAGCCTCAAAATACGGGGGAGCCAATTTAAAACCGAGTTGAGAAGGAATTTCTTCTCCCAGAGGGTTGCGAATCTGTAGAATTCTCTGCCCAAGGAAGCAGTTGAGGCTAGCTCATTGAATGTATTCAAATCACAGATAAATAGATTTTTAACCAATAAGGGAATTAAGGGTTATGGGGAGCGGGCGGGTAAGTGGAGCTGAGTCCACGGCCAGATGAGCCATGATCTTGTTGAATGGCGGAGCAGGCTCGAGGGGCTAGAAGGCCGACTCCTGTTCCTAATTCTTATGTTCTTATCAACTTTTCAGTCACAAACACTGCCGCCCCGCAACACCCTCAAGTGACTGCTGAAAAAAATTCCAAAGGGGGAGGAGGCAGCTAATGATCCCATTTAAATTAATGTTGCACTTTGTGAAGATAGTTTCAAGTGTCTTGTTATTTAAAGCATTTTACTGGTTGCTTTCAAAGGGTCTTTTGCTGATTAAATCTGAAATATGCCGATTACAAATGATGACCTAGAAGAGCATCACCCAAAGTTCAATGGAAAACAAAAAAGGAAAAAAGCAGGTGGTCTACCTAGTAAACATCAATGAGAATACACTTGCAAGTACTTGGTTCAGTTCTGGTCAACTTACTGACAAAAAGGCAGTCAGTGGAAAGGGTTATTCTGAATCCTCGATCAGTCACTGAGCTAATTGGCTTTGGTACATGGGCTGGGATCGGGAAAGCTGATCACAATACTCAAATATTATGAAGGGAATTTACTGATTGGATGAGGAGAAACGAATTGACTTTAACTGTAAGTTATGGAAAGCGTGAAGAGTGTCTTCATAGATAACACTTGGCCCACGTGATCTCCTGGACTGGGTTTGATAGCCTGTTTGAATTCTCCAGGGTATTTTTTCTCCTTATCGGCCCTGGGTTTTTGCTCTTTTTTCCCCCCCTCTCCCAGGAAATTACATGGCTGAGGGGTGGGGTGGGGTGGGGGGCGGGGAGGGGTTAGTATTAAGTCATGATGCTCCAGCCATCATGGCGTGTGGCAGGTTGGATGGACCAGCTGGTCTTTTCCAGTTCTGTCCTGTCAATTTTTTTTTGTTCGTTCATGGGATGTGGGCGATGCTGGCAAGGCCAGCATTTATTGGCCATCCCTAATTGCCCTTGAGAAGGTGGTGGTGAGCCGCTTTTTTAAACCGCTGCAGTCTGTGTGGTAAAGGTACTCCCAGTGCGGTTAGGGAGGGAGTTCCAGGATTTTGACCCAGCGACCATGAAGGAACGGCGATATATTTCCAAGTCAGGATGGTGTGTGTGACTTGGATGGGAACTTGCAGGTGGTGGTGTTCCCATGCACCTGCTGCCCTTGTCTTTCTAGATGGTAGAGGTTCATATGTATGCATCTCATATTCAGAAGTTCACTTCTGGAGTAAACTGACACTTGAGCATCATAATTGTCAATTCAGCTAAAGCATTTTAAGAACTAAATGTAAACGGGATTGATTCAGGAGGAAATTGGAATGGGGTTTTGGGGGAAAGAGGAGCCGAGAGTCCAAGCACGAGGGAGGCAAGAACATTTCGTATGATTTTTTTGTCAGGTCCAAGGTAATTTGAACCGAGAACTAAACTTCCAAATCTCAGTGTAAATGCAATAATTTTACAGTTGTAACTTTACCGGACAATTCAAACTGATAGACTCCTCCGGTGGTTTTTACCACATCAGCAGTGAGCGCTCCCTTGATAGCCATGAAAGTCTCAGCAACAGGTCCCTCGCCTGCTGCTGAAATCTGTTGCTTTCCTGATTGAAACTTAGGAGTCGCACCTACAAAAAAAAATGAAGTTAATATCCAGAATTCTGCTTTGTTAATTCAACCAATTGAGTCACAACATTGATATATTCACATACATTACAACAGTGACTACACTTCAAAAAGTACTTCATTGTCTGTAAAGCACTTTGAGGTGTCCAGTGGTCTTTCTTTCTTTTACACAAATCTTTAAAGGTGGCAGGACCACTTGATAAGGTTGTTTAAAAAAGGCATATGGGATGCTTGTCTTTATAAATAGAGGCATGGAGTGGAAAAGCAAAGATATTATGCTAAATCTTTAGCTAAATTGGTTGGTCTTCAGCTCGAATATTGTGTCCAATAATGGGCTCCACACTTTAGGAAAGATGACAAGGCTTTGAAGAGGAGATTTATGGAATGAAACCAGGGATGAGGGACTCCAGTTATGTGGCGAGACTAGAGAAGCTGGGATTGGTCTCCTTAGAGCAGAGAAGGTTAAGGGGAGATTTAATGGAGATGCTCAAAATTATGAAGGATTTTGATGAGTAAAAGGAGAATCATTTCCAGTGCAACCAGAGGACACAGATTTAAAATAATTAGCAAAAGAACCAGAGGAGAGATGAGAATGTTTTTTTTTAACGCAGCGAGTTATGAAGATCTGAAATGCACTGCCTGGAAGGGTGGTGGAAGCAGATTCAATAGTAACTTTCATAAGGGAATTGGATACATACTTGAAGGGACACAATTTGCTGCACTATGGGGAAAGAGCAGTGTGGTGGGACTAATTGGATAGCTCTTTCAAAGAGCCAGCACAGGCATGACGGGCTGAATGCTCCCTTCCGTGCTGTACGATTCAATGATAACCATAGACTGGGTTCTATTGAGAAAATAAGACTAGTGCCAGGCCAGCAATAAGAAGTAAATTCAATAAATAAAAGGAGTAACTCATTTCAAAATATGTGGTAGATTAACTATATTAACACACTGTCTGAAAGTCTCATGACCTTAGGTGAGCCACCTTGAATCTCATGTTCATATATCATGCTACATCCCAAATACAACCAGCTTTATTAAAAATGGCTGACGTCAGGCAGAGGTTGTAAGGTCCAGCAGTTCTGATAGAAGTGCAGTGTTAGGGTCCAGGCTCAAACCCAGCTTCCACCATATTCAACGTCAAGTTATCTCACGTGCATACGTTGGCTCCACCCCTACTAACTGGGCCTCATTGGAGTGAACCACTCCGTATTGAGGAGAACAAAAGTAACCCTCTCCATTGCCTGTCAATCCATACACAGCAACAATAGCAAGTATGAAGAGACACCTGATCTTTGTGGCCGAGAGCTGAAATGACTGTAGTTACTAACTGCAGTTACTGACTGCATTAACTAAACTCTGTGGTTGGAATATTGTTCTGGTCATTAATAAAAAGATTCAGAAAGAAACTAGAAAATCAAGGTGACAATAATAAAATAAACATTTAAAATTTAGGACCCTATCTTGCTGGAAAAATAACGGCCTGTCAACGATGCACACAGTTAGTAATATGCAAATCTGCCAACGAGTTCAGGGGATGAAGAGATATGCCGTGAGTTGTGATTCTCCAGAACTTGCTGGTCGATTTACGCCACTCCGCCGATTGCTTTGCACGAACGGCATCTCGCACTTAGAACTTGCTGGAGTTGCACATTAAAGTCACCGCAGAAAGTTAGGGCAAGTAATTAATTGCGCAAGTGCTCTTTTAACCACGTGATCATTATTAATGCATTTCCAATCTCTCTGGTCCAGAAAGGGAACAATTTAAACTTTTCAATCACATCCCTGCATGTAGTAAATTGTTAGAGATTTAAAAAATTTCAAGTTTAATTTTTTCTTATTTTCCTTCGTCTTCTTCCCTCTCTAGCTCAATTTTGGTAAGGTGTTGCTCAGTTTTTTTTTGGAGCAACTTTATTTTTCTGGAGTAACCTAAAAATCCCCATTTTGCACATTCAATTTGCACCAGTGTAAGTGAGTTAGTTAGAATTTTTTTTGTTTTGTTTTTTCTCTCAAAAGGAGGCGTTACCAGCCACCGACGCCAGTTTTGGCCATTTAGGCCACTTTGGCCAGCTAATAGTTACTCCAAATCTACTTAGGCCAGCGTATGTGGCTACTTCAGAAAACCCTTGCGGAGAGTTAAGAAATCAGCGCAGGTAGGTATATCGGAGGCCAGCAGAACTTAATGACTTGACTAAAGAATGTGAATAGGATCAAACAGCTATACAGGACATCATATGACAAACTTTGCCAAGTTAATTTACTATACAACAGAAGCATTCATGGAAGCTTAAACTACAAAAATAAAAGTAAAAGATAGCTGAATTAAATTGCCCTAATCTCTCAATTTAAACAACTATTTGTTTGCAATGATTATACTGGGCCAAAATTGAGCCCATATTATCTAAATAAAATCTACTTCAATAAATAAGATATTCTCTCAGTCACTTATGTTCTTCGTTCACAATGGCACCAGGTGAATAGGTTTGACAAAGGGTCACCACTATTCACAACCCCTTATTCCCTTATCGTTTAAGAAACTGTTTATTTCTGTCTTAAATTTATTCAATTTATTCAAGGAAGCTTTTAAAAGCCAGCAAACAATAACTAAAAAATGATTAAGAAAGGGAAGATAGACTATGAAAGTAAACTAGCACAAAATATAAAAACAGATAGCAAGACTTTGTATAGCTATATAAAAAGGAAAAGAGTGGCTAAAGTAAATGTTGGTCCCTTAGACGACGAGACCGGGGAATTAGTAATGGGGAACATGGAGATGGCAGAAACTCTGAACAAATATTTTGTATCAGTCTTTACGGTAGAGGACACTAACAATATCCCAACAGTGGATAGTCAAGGGGCTATGGGGGGGGAGGAGGAACTTAACACAATCACAATCACGAAGGAGGTGGTACTCAGTAAGATAACGGGACTAAAGGCAGATAAATCCCCTGGACCTGATGACTTGCATCCTAGGGTCTGAAGAGAAGTAGCGGCAGGGATAGTGGATGCACTGGTTGTAATTTACCAAAATTCCCTGGATTCTGGGGAGGTCCCAGCAGATTGGAAAACTGCAAATGTAACGCCCCTATTTAAAAAAGGAGGCAGACAAAAAGCAGGAAACTATAGACCAGTTAGCCTGACATCTGTGGTTGGGAAAATGTTGGAGTCCATTATTAAAGAAGCAGTAGCAGGACATTTGGAAAAGCGTAATTCGGTCAGGCAGAGTCAGCATGGACTTATGAGGGGGAAGTCATGTTTGACAAATTTGCTGGAACTCTTTGAGGAAGTAACAAACAAGGCGGATAAAGGGGAACCAGTGGATGTGGTGTATTTGGACTTCCAGAGGGCATTTGACAAGGTGCCACACAAAAGGTTACTGCACAAGATAAACGTTCACGGGGTTGGGGGTAATATATTAGCATGGATAGAGGATTGGCTAACGAACAGAAAACAGAGAGTCGGGATAAATGGTTCATTCTCGGGTTGGCAATCAGTAACTAGTGGGGTGCCGCAGGGATCAGTGCTGGGACCCCAACTATTTACAATCTATATTAATAACTTGGAAGAAAGGACCGAGTGTAACGTAGCCAAGTTTGCTGACGATACAAAGATGGGAGGAAAAGCAATGTGTGAGGAGGACACAACAAATCTGCAAAAGGACATAGACAGGCTAAGTGAGTGGGCAAAAATTTGGCAGATGGAGTATAATGTTGGAAAGTGTGAGGTCATGCACTTAAATTTTTTCTGCCAAAAAGCAAGTTATTATTTAAATGGAGAAAGATTGCAAAGTTCTGCAGTACAGTGGGACCTGGGGGTACTTGTGCATGAAACACAAAAGGATAGTATGCAGGTACAGCAAGTGATCAGGAAGGCCAATGGTATCTTGGCCTTTATTGTAAAGGGGATGGAGTATAAAAGCAGGGAAATCTTGCTACAGTTATACAGGGTATTGGTGAAGCCACACCTGGAATACTGCGTGCAGTTTTGGTTTCCATATTTACGAAAGGATATACTTGCTTTGGAGGCAGTTCAGAGAAGGTTCACTAGGTTGATTCCGGAGATGAGGGGGTTGACATGAGGAAAGGTTGAGTCGGTTGGGCCTCTACTCATTGGAATTTAGAAGAATGAGAGGTGATCTTATCGAAATGTATAAGATTATGAGGGGGCTTGACAAGGTGGATGCAGAGAGGATGTTTCCACTAATGGGGGAGACTCGAACTAGGGGGCCTAATCTTAGAATAAGGGGCCACGCATTTAAAATTGAGATGAGGAGAAATTTCTTCTCTCAGGAGGTTGTAAATCTGTGGATTTCCCTGCCTCAGAGCTGTGGAAGCTGGGACATTGAATAAATTTAAGACAGAGATAGACAGTTTCTTAATCGATAAGGGCTTAAGGGATTAAGGGATTATGGGGAGCGGGCAGAGAAGTGGACCCAAGTCCATGATCGGATCAGCCATAATCATGTTAAATGGCGGAGCAGACTCGAAGGGCCGTATGGCCTACTCCTGCTCCTATTTCTGATGTTCTTATGTTAAAATATACACAAAGTTCTATGCATGAATTTAAACCGTAAAAAAAAACAGATGAAGAATTTAGCTCCTGATTGAAAGAGTTCTCAAAGTTAGAATTGATGACTCCTACTTGAACCAAGCTTGTCCTGAATGAGCACAAACAGTAACAGTAGACTTCAATTCTAAGTTTCAACTGGTTATCAGTTCATCTAAACTGCAGTGCAGTTGAAGCAGTGTATTAAAATTTAGCGAACACGCACCGTAATCCTGCATCTTCTTAGCAAGATCCTCTGGTTCCTCATCTAAAAAGAAATCTGGAAGTAGTGGATGTCCTGTAACCAAACAGCATGGGTTACTCAAATGATCAACAACACAATTAAGTCGGGTTATTACATTTTTCATTCCAAGGATTTAAGGTATATCAAAATAATTTACTGGCCTATTTTAAGCGATTCCCTTCATCTCCTCTGCATTTCACAACTGTTTACACAGCTGGATGTAGAGAGGAGTACCCATAAACCACTGAAGATGTCTGCACTGACTGCTTAGTATTCACTTCAAGATTGTGAAGTGTGCACCTTATACAGGTTGAGCATCCGAAATCCACAGTTCCAAAATTCGGAATGTTCCGGAATCTGGACACCGGGCCGATCCGTGGCGGGGTCGTCCGAAAAATATTCCGAAATCTGGACTCCCTCGGCCCTCAGCGGCCTACCCTTCGCCCCAGCCCGACCACTCCAGCCCTCGACAACCCGACCTTGCTCAGGCCCTCGGCGGCCTGACCTTGCTTTCCCATCCCCCTCCCCCTTACCTCGGTGGGCCAACGTCGCCCCCTTACCTCTGCTGCCCGACCCCACTTACCTCGGCCCAGGCAAAGACGTTCCAAAATCCGGAAATACCGGAACGGCCTCGGTCCCAAGGTTTCCGGATTTCGGACGCACAACCTGTAGAATCTTTGGGCCCAAGTTTCCGCCCTCTGGAAATATGGTGCATCTCCATTTGGAAGAAAAAGGGCGCTGAAAACTTACCTTGTTATTCTCCTCGGGTCGTCTTCGTGCTCGGCGTGGCGCAGCACAAGGGGTCAGGGGCGGAGCGCCGGGACCTCTGCACATGCGCGCTAGAGTGTGTGCGCATGTGCAGTAGCTCCTCGCCCCCGAGGCTGCGTGGGTGGGGCCTGACCCTAGCCCTGGCCGAATGGGCTCACCGAGCGTAGATCGGACTGGACCTCCCTCCCGTTCAGCCTTCCCCCACTTCTCTCTCCCCTCCCTCCCAGTCATCGGCGGGGCCGACGCACCAGCCCGCCCGGCATCTCGCTGGGGGCAGGCTCCGCCCGAAGTATCGGCAGCGGCCCAACCCGTTCAGCCTCGGCGGCCCGGCCAGCCACTCCCCCGTCCTCTCTCTCCCCCCAACCCCTTC
Source organism: Pristiophorus japonicus (assembly GCF_044704955.1). NCBI lineage: Eukaryota > Metazoa > Chordata > Chondrichthyes > Pristiophoridae > Pristiophorus > Pristiophorus japonicus. Next base: position 233,919,264 of record NC_091977.1, on the reverse strand, counting down.
CTCCTCTCCCCCCTCCCCCCACCTCTCCCCCCCTCCTCCTCTCCCCCCTCCCCACATCGCTCCCCCCTTCCACTCTCCCCTCTCTTCCCCCCCCTCCCCACACCTCTCCCTCACCCCGTCCTCCCCATCCTCCACACCCCCCCTCCTCTACCCCCCCTCCCACCCCTCCTCCCCCGCCCCCCACCCACACCAATCCCCACCTCTCGCCCCCCGTCCCCCTTCCTTCCGTCCCCCTCTCCCTCTCTCTCCCTTCCTCCTCTCCACCCATCTCTCTCCCCTCTACCTCTCCCCCTCCCCCCTCTACCCCCCTCCACAACCCCATCTCTCTCCCCTCTACCTCTCCCCCTCCCCCCTCTATCCCCACTACCTCCTCCCTCACTACTCCCCCCCACCCTCCCCCCTCCCCTCCCACTCCTCCTCTACTTCCCCTCCCCCACTACTCCTCCCCTACTATCCCCCTACTCTCCCCTCCCCTCCCCCACTACTCCTCCCCTACTATCCCCCTACTCTCCCCTCCCCTCCCCCACTACCCCTCTACTCTCCCCTCTCCTCCCCCACTACCCCCCTACTCTCCCCTCTCCATCACCCCACCCCCCGACTCTCCCCTCCCCATCACCCCACCTCCCTACTCTCCCCTCCCCATCACCCCACCCCCCTACTCTCCCCTCCCCATCACCCCACCCCCCTACTCTCCCCTCCCCATCACCCCACCCCCCTACTCTCCCCTCCCCATCACCCCACCCCCCTACTCTCCCCTCCCCATCACCCCACCCCCCTACTCTCCCCTCCCCATCACCCCACCCCCTACCCTCCCCATCGCCCAACCCCCCTACTCTCCCCTCTCCATCACCCAACCCCCCTACTCTCCCCTCTCCCCCCACGACTCCCCCTCCCCCTCGACTCCCCCACTCCCCCCTCCTCCCCTCCTCCCACTACTGCCCCCTCCTCCCACTACTCCCCCCCCTCCACCCACTACTCCCGCCTTCCCCCTCCTCCCCCCCCCTCCTCCAACTACTCCCCCCCTCCTCCCCTCTCCCCCCCACTACTCTCCCCCTCCCTCCCTCACTCCCCCCTCCTCCCCCTCCTCCCCCCCCATCTCCAACTACTCCCCCCCTCCTCCCACTAATCCCCCCCTCTACTCCCCCCTCCAACTACACTCTCTCTCTCCTCCCCCCTCCAACCCTCCCCCCCTCTCTTCCCTCCCCCTCCCCTCCCCCTCCACTCTCCTCCCCCCTCCCTTCCCCCCCTCCACTCTCCTCCCTCCTCCCCCCCTCCTTCCCCCTCCACTCTCCTTTCCCCCCCTCTCCCCATCCTCTTTCCTCCCCTTCCTCTCTCTTTTTCCCTCCTCCGCCCCCTCTCTCTCCTCCCCACCCCCCGTCCCCTCCCCACCCCCGTCCTCTCTCTCTCCTCCCCACCCCCTCCGTCCCTCTCCCCCCCCCCCCTCGGTCCCTCTCACCCCCCCCCCTCGTCCCCTCTCTCTCCTCCCCACCCCCTCCGTCCCTCTCCCCCCCCCTCCGTCCCTCTCCCCCCCCCTCCGTCCCTCTCCCCCCCCCCTCCGTCCCTCTCTCTCCCCCCCCCCCTCCGTCCCTCTCCTTCTCCCCCCCCCCGTCCCTCTCCTTCTCCCCCCCCCCCGTCCCTCTCCTTCTCCCCCCCCCCCGTCCCTCTCCTTCTCCCCCCCCCCCCCCCCCGTCCCTCTCCTTCTCCCCCCCGCCGTCCCTCTCCTTCTCCCCCCCCCCCGTCCCTCTCCTTCTCCCCCCCCCCCCGGTCCCTCTCCTTCTCTCCCCCGTCCCTCTCCTTCTCCCCCCCCCCCCCCGTCCCTCTCCTTCTCCCCCCCCCCCGTCCCTCTCCTTCTCTCCCCCGTCCCTCTCCTTCTCTCCCCCGACCCTCTCCCCCACCCCCCTACCCACCCCCATCCTTCTCCTCCGCCCCCCCTCCTGGAACTGGAGTAAACTAAATGCCGAGAATTGCAATCTATAAGATGCTCCATTCTAAACTAGCTGCTCCAAAAAAATAGGAGCAATTCAGGCCAAAACTTGAGCCCTTTATGCTCACTTCCTTTGTAATCTTGAGTCAATCCAAAATTCCGCTGCCTGTCCCATTCACGCATCACCCTTTTCTCACTGACCAACATTGGGTCCTGGTCTGGCAAATCTGAAATTTTAAAATGTTCATCCTTGTTTTCAAAGCCCTCACCCCTCCCTATCTCTAATCTCCTCCAGCCCTACAGCCCTCCAGGATCTCTGTGTTCCTGCAATTCTGGCCTCTTAAGCATCCCCGGTTTTCATCGCTCTTCTCCAGCTCTCCCTCCTCCTTTAAGACGATCGTTAAAACCTGCCCCTTCGACCAAATTTTTGGTCACCTCTCCCAATATCTCATGTGGCTTGGTGTCAAATTTTGTGAAGCACCCTGGGATGTTTTACTATGTTAAAGGCGCTATATAAATGCAAGCTTTTGTTGCTGTAGTGGTGAGGATTTGAACCTTACTAGGTGATCTACAAATTACTAATAATACTTTTCAATAAAAATATAGCCACCTAAAGTTACCATTGATTCACACCTTTGCTTATTTTGGACAACTACCATCAGGAAACCTGTTCATGGAAGATAATCTCTCCAGTATAAGCTCCCTGAAGGCTTTTGAGGTAAATGTACCCTGTGGCGGGGTACTTGCCAGCTTCAATCCCCCAGTATGTGTAATGTCAGCTGTTGCAGATGGAGAAGGAAAAGGGAAGAAATCATGTCCAGTTCCAGATCAGCTGGGGTCTGGAAAGAGATCAGCTGATCCCCCTCTCAGGTGGGGCCATGAGGCAAGGGTTGCCACAACAGGGAGTGCAGAAAATAAAACAATGTTTTCTAAAGTAGGTGAAACAAAAATGTTTTGAAACAATCCCATCAACTTTATGAAAACTGATCCTATAAGGCTGCCTTTCTAAATCTAGATGTAGGACCTACCTGGTTTGAAATATCCTGTGCATGACAGCACTTCCGGTCCAACTTCTTATCATGCTCTTGCGCCAATGTTTAAATTGAGACGGTCTACTTAAATCTTTGAAATGGAAATCCTTACGTAAACAGTGGCTGGTAATGATGTAATTGCAGTCTCTGATCAGCTAGTGGTGCTGTGGAGCAAGTTTCCGAAGTCTCTTCCAAAGCCGTCACCTCCAACTCCTTCACCATGTTACAACCATAGAACCAGAGGTTTACCGCACAGGAGGAGGCCAATCAGCCCACTGTGTCTGGGTTGGCTCTAAACAACAACAATCTGAAACTGATTCATCGGCCTCACTCCCTCCACATATAACCCTCACTCTGCTTTAAATATCCACCCAATTTTCATTTAAAGAATGGATTGGTCTGGGGGCAAAGCACTCCATGCTCCAACAAACCTTTTTTTGGGGTAAAATTTCTTCTAACCTAACCCCTCACGCTCTCCGTGACAATTTTAAATTGATGACTCCTCATCACTAACTTCCCAACCAAAGGAAATAGTCTACTTCACTCCCAGAAAACTCATTCCTCTTCCACCACCCCCATCAAAACCACTCAAGGTTAAAACCTATTAAGTCTCCTCTTTGCCTTTTCTGCTTCTGCATAAAAAAAGTTGAGTTTCACCAACTGACTGCAAGGACATTTGTGTGTACCTGGATCAACTGCATAAGCATCAAAGTTCCTTATTCCTTCTTCTTTTAGGAATTCTTCATCGATGACAAAGTTCCCAGTAAATGACTTTGACTTGGAGAAAATGGCATAGGCAGCATCGGCCATGATGTCAGGCTTCCTGCACTGACTGCTCACGCCTGATCCTCCCAGCATGTCCATCGCAGCTGTATGAATTGCTGGAAGATGCACATTAAAAGAGAGTTCATGTTTATTTATTAAAATGGCAAAAATAAAAAAACTTAACAGGTCAATTTTGTTCCTTGTGCTTGCAGAGCAAGATCTTTACAGGTTATCGGGTGGCAGTGGCTGAGTCCCAGAAAGTTATTGGATACCCAGAAGAGAATAGAGTGACAAGTGTAATGTATTTCCTTCATGGGTTCTTTGCTTAAGAATTCATAGCAACATATTGCTATTAAGAATTAGTTGGTTTATTAACAAAGATTTAACAATTACCAGTTCATCCACTAGGCTCACAACTGCATACCTCATTGTGGATGACCAAGACCCAACTGACTGAGGTTTTATTCAGTCTTGTGACCCATCATGTGACTTGCTAAGCCACTCACAATGCAACAGCTCTCCAACTCTTTTTGTTTGTTGCAACAGCTCTACAAACCTGAGGCATATTCACAGGTGCATACATTACAACAACCAGCCCAGGACACCATTTGACTGCAGTGTTCTGGCAACCCATCACAGGTCTCCAGTGATCTTTACTGCAGTCCTTGCTGATCTCGTGACTTTACTCGAAGGTAAATCTGGGATCAGGAGCACAGTTGTGATCTTTCGCTGCTCACCCGACCTAGTCTGTACCCTTACAGTCAGTGCTGTGGGATGATCCTCATAGGAATGGAGGAGGGAGATTTTTTCCCGGTGTCCTGGCCAATATTTAGCCCTCAACAAACATCACTAAAATTAGATTACCTGGTCATCATCATATTGCGATACGTGGGATTTTGCTGTGCACAAATTGTGTTCATAGAATAGTACAGCACAGAAGGCGGCCACTCGGTCCACTGAGTCTGTGCCAGCTTCTTTGAAGACCAATCCAGTTAGTCCCACTCCCCCTACTCTTTCCCCATATCCCTGCAATGTTTTCTCCTTCAAATATTTATCCAATTCCCTTTTGAAAGCTACTATTGAATCTGTATCTACCACCCAATCAGGCAGTGCATTACAAATCCTAACCACTCGTTGCGTAAAAAAGTTTCCCCTCTTGTCGCCTCTGGTTCTTTTGCCAATCACCTTAAATCTGTGCCCTCTCCTTATCGACTGTTCAGCCACACCTCATTGTCTCAGTCACACTTTCACATTTCCTACATAACAGCACTGACTGCACTACAAAAAGTACTTCATTGGCTGCAAAGCGCTTTGGGATATCCCGAGGTCATGAAAAGGCGCTGTATAATTTCAAGACTTTGTTTCTTTCACAGCTCTGTGTAAAAGTGGTCTTAATGCATCCGAGGGTAATCATTGATGGACATTTTACTAGGCTGGAAGTTGCTTGGTTGCTTTCATCGTTATCGGTAACCACCCCCGCGTCCCCCCCCCAGGTTAATTCAAGGTCATGAAATATTTTCCCCCAAAGATAATAGAAACATAGAAAATAGGTGCAGGATTAGGCCATTCAGCCCTTCGAGCCTGCACCACCATTTAATGAGTTCATGGCTGAACATGCAACTTCAGTACCCCATTCCTGCTTTCTCGCCATACCCCTTGATCCCCCTAGTAGTAAGGAGTGCATCTAACTCCTTTTTGAATATATTTAGTGAATTGGCTTCAACAACTTTCTGTGGGAGAGAATTCCACAGGTTCACCACTCTCTGGGTGAAGAAGTTTCTCCTCATCTCGGTCCTAAATGGCTTACCCCTTATCCTTAGACTGTGACCCCTGGTTCTGGACTTCCTTAACATTGGGAACATTCTTCCTGCATCTAACCTGTCTAAACCCATCAGAATTTTAAACGTTTCTATGAAATACCCTCTCATTCTTCTGAACTACAGTGAATACAAGCCCAGTTGATCCAGTCCTTCTTGATATGTCAGTCCCGCCATCCCGGGAATCAGTCTGGTGAACCTTCGCTGCACTCCCTCAATAGCAAGAATGTCCTTCCTCAAGTTAGGAGACCAAAACTGTACACAATACTCCAGGTGTGGCCTCACCAAGGCCCTGTACAACTGTAGTAACACCTCCCTGCCCCTGTACTCAAATCCCCTTGCTATGAAGGCCAACATGCCATTTGCTTTCTTAACCGCCTGCTGTACCTGCATGCCAACCTTCAATGACTGATGTACCATGACACCCAGGTCTCGTTGCACCTCCCCTTTTCCTAATCTGTCACCATTCAGATAATAGTCTGTCTCTCTGTTTTTACCACCAAAGTGGATAACCTCACATTTATCCACATTATACTTCATCTGCCATGCATTTGCCCACTCACCTAACCTATCCAAGTCACTCTGCAGCCTCATAGCATCCTCCTCGCAGCTCACACTGCCACCCAACTTAGTGTCATCTGCAAATTTGGGGATACTACATTTAATCCTCTCGTCTAAATCATTAATGTACAATGTAAACAGCTGGGGCCCCAGCACAGAACCTTGCGGTACCCCACTAGTCACTGCCTGCCATTCTGAAAAGTACCCATTTACTCCTACTCTTTGCTTCCTGTCTGACAACCAGTTCTCAATCCACGTCAGCACACTACCCCCAATCCTATGTGCTTTAACTTTGCACATTCATCTCTTGTGTGGGACCTTGTCGAAAGCCTTCTGAAAGTCCAAATACACCACATCAACTGGTTCTCCCTTGTCCACTCTACTGGAAACATCCTCAAAAAATTCCAGAAGATTTGTCAAGCATGATTTCCCTTTCACAAATCCATGCTGACTTGGACCAGATGTGATCTATGGTGTTTTATCTGAAATGTGACAGACACTTGTAAAATGTTTAAATAAAAAGCCAACAGACAGCTGTATTCTCCGTCTATATTTAAAAATGCAGTCTCGGGCTATGGGCATCACTGGCAAGGCTAACATTTATAGCCTATCTCTAGTTGCACTTGAGAAGGTGGTGGTGATCCGCCTTTCTTGAACCGCTGCAGTTCATGGAGGGAAGGTACTCCCACAGTGCTGTTAGGGAGGGGGATTCCAGAATTTGACTCAGTGATGATTAAGGAATGCCGACATGTGGCCAAGTTGGGCTGGTGTGTGACTTGGAGGAGATGGTGTTCCCATGCATCTGCTGTCATAAGAAACATAAGAAATAGTTGCAGGAGTAGGCCATTTGGCCCCTCGAGCCTGCTCCGCTATTTAATAAGATCATGGCTGATCTGATCATGGACTCAGCTCCACTTCCCTGCCCGCTCCCCATAACCCTTTACTCCCTTATCCCTCAAAAATCTGTCCATTTCTGCCTTAAATATATTCAATGACCCAGCCTCCACAGCTCTCGGGCAGAGAATTCCATAGATTTACAAACCTCCAAGAAGAAAAAATTCTTCCTCATCTCAATTTTAATTGGGTGGCCCCTCATTCTGAGACTATGGGCTCAATTTTCCCCAATGCTGTTTTTGGGCGTATTGCCAGAGTTACGTCCCTTTTTTTGGTCCCGACTACTCCAAAAAAGTAAGTAGCAAGCTTCCCTGTTCTAGTTTTTGAAATTGGCACCGGGCAGCCTGCCCTTTAGCTTTGTGGGGATGGAGCCTAATGTCTGCGCCGAAAAAAACGATGCTCCCCTTCTGCGCATGCGTGAAAAAAAAGGATGTTTTTGACGTAATTGCTAAGGGCACGGATGCCGAGTACAGCTCCTGGTCTGCATTCGGCCATTTTTAAAGAGCCAGTTGTGTGTCAGAACTTCAATTCTCATTGGAAAAATCAGAGCTACAATACAAAATGCAGCAAGGACCAAGAATTTCTTACAGGATGAAGTGGAGGCACTGGTTACTGTGACTGAGGCCAGATGGCACGAGCTGGACACCAGCAGAGGTCACATAAAAGTTTCACCAAAAGAAATGAAGAAATGCTGGAACCAAGTTGCAGAAGATTACTGAGTAATGGTGACCACCCCGAGGTCTGGAGGCCAGTGCAAAAAGAAATGGCAGGACCTTGGTCAAGTAGTATAAGTAATATTTTCATTTATTCAATGCAATTGCAATTCTAAGTGTGATCATCTGAAAATATCCCACCCAGCAGAAAGACACCATCTCTAAAAAGTTATATTTTCATCTTTGCAGAGGAAGGTGGCACACAACAAAAGAGCAATAACTTGAACAGGAGGAGGCCCGGCAAATCTGCACCCACTGACACACTTGGAAGACAGGGTCGCAGCTTTAATGGGTCCTGCCTGGAGAAAAACAACCACCACTGCACAAGCTGGGCCCACACTCGAGGGAGAGGGTAAGTCCTGCAAATTCCACAGTCTGGCTTTGCTAAATGTTACGTACTGCGCGGGCTAGCCATGCTTCGGTTCATGGGGATATCTCCATCAGCTACACTTCGGTTGATGCAATGTACTATCATTCATTGTGGTCCTTTAAATGAGCCTGCTGCCTGCACTGTGTGAGCCTAGTCATGTCACCCTGCCCCTCCTCTGCTGCTAACCATTTGTCTGTTCTGTTATATTTTGCAGAGTTTGTGGCCAACCCTGACAAGGTTGAAGTCGATGCAGAAGATGATTCAGACTCAGACGAGCCTGAAGAGGAGAACATCTTCCAATCCCACCTTCCAGACCCAAGAGCATGGTGTGAGGGGGAAGTAATGGATGAGGCCCCCACTGTTGTACTCACTCTGGAGGAGGTGCAGGTGCTGCCCATTGAGGTGCCAGCCCCTTTCCTGAGTGGTACGAATGTTGTCGGGACATTCCATGGTTTCCCACAGTCTAAGGCTGGGGATTCCAGTGGGGTGCAACAAAGCGCACCCAGGGCCCCACTGTCCGAGGCTGCAGGTCCCAGTGGGATGCAACGAGCCACACCCAGGGTGAGGAGGAGAAGGAGAGCTCGACTGTGCTCTCTTGAGGAGCAGGATCTAACAGATGTGGTTCAGATAATGGCAATGAGTGCGGAGAGCACTGACCTGACACGATCACTCCTGGACAACATCAGTGGTGTGGGTGATAAGGTATCGGGACTGTCGGGAGAAGTAACAACATTCTCACGAGAAATGAGAACACTGTCCGGGAATATGAGGGAGGGAATGTCTCAGGCAGCGGATACAATGTCAGTGCACATGGAGGGAGGGAATATTGGAGGTAGCTGATGCGCTGTCGGTGAACATGAGGGAGGGAATGTTGCAGCTAGTTGACACATTGTTGCTCAATAATGAGGGAGGGCATGTCACAGATAGCTGAGACACTGTCAGTGAACACAAGGAGGGAATGTTGGAGGTAGTTGAGACACTATCAGGGTATGAGGGAGGGAATGTCGGAGTTAGCTGCTGCAATAAGAGAACACGCCCAGACCCCGCGGTCATTGACAGAATCAACTACCACTCCCATTCCAATCCCCAGACCAGCCTCTGAAGAGGCCCAAGCCGGGCCTTCCACATTACCGCCTGCCCCCACCCCCCGCCCCTGCATCAAGAAGTGCACATTACCCGAGATGTTCAAGAGAATAAGCTTGGTACCAACCCGAGAAACGCTGCGCCTCTGCCTGCGGGCAGGGGTGAAGTCAACAAGACCAAGCGCAGCGGGCGGTCTTAGAATAAGGTGGAGGAGAGATGGGTGTAGCCTTTCTTTGCTGCTGCTGTTGTTGCTAATGTTGTCAAATTAAAAGCTTTTTGTAAGTTATGTAAATTTTCAAGTTTAAAAGTTTGTAAGTGATCTTAACTTTAATAAACATAAAGTTTTCAGTTAAGTACAAACAAGTGTTTGTTAAATTTTTGAATAAAATATATTTTAAATTATAACTGAATCATTTCCATTATTTACACAACTTTTAGAAGTAAAGAAGAATCATTTCCATTATTTGTTCCATTAACACATTACGGAACAGGTCCAAACAGTAAACATGGTCCATTTGGAATAGTTGTCGCTGAGCCTTCAGGCAGCAAAGCGTTTACGGATAAGCTGCTGGCGCAAGGCTCGAGCAATTTCTAAAGGGGCACAACGGCCCACCCTGCTCCGCCGTCGTGCTCCGGGTTCAGGTAGTTGCATGGTTTCCTCATCTTCGTCTTCCACATCATCTGATCTTCCTCCTCATCATCAGCCACTCTCACCTCAGGTGGTTCTTCTACTACCAGCTGCTGCTGACTCATGATGGCTAAGTTATACAGCATGCAGCACACAACAGTGAACTTATCGACAATCTCAGGGGAGTATTGCAAGTCGCCTCCAGAATGGTCCAGGCATCGGAAACGCTGCTTCAAGATGCCAATGGTCCTCTCTATTATGCTGTGCGTCGCAATGTGCGACATGTTCTATTCCCTATCAGCTTCTGTCCGGTTCATGCGTAGGGGTGTCATGAGCCAGGTGGCAAGGCCATACCCTTTGTCTCCCAGTAGTCAGCTCTGCCCTTCTGGCTGCTGCTGGTACATGGCAGATATAGCACTCTCGCGTAGGATGAATGCATCATGGGTGCTCCCAGGATATCTTGCATCAACTGACGTGACGCGATGCATGTCATCACACACGAGTTGCACATGAATGGAGCGGAAGCCTTTTCTGTTCCTGTACACCTCGGAATCCTTCAAAGGTGCTCGCACGGCGATGTGGGTACAATCAATACAGCCATGTACCATGGGCAAGCCAGCAATTCTGGAGAAGTCCACAGCCCTTTCACACATTGCCTGGGTGGTCATGGGGAACATTATGTCATCATTCCTCTGGGGATATAGTGCAGCAGTCACCTGTCGAATGCAGTTATGTGTTGCATGTTGAGAAATAGTGCACACATCCCCAGTAGTGGCCTGGAATGATCCAGATGCATAGAATGAAAGTACAGCTGCAACCTTCACTTCAACTGACAAAGCAGTCCTCCTGACCCTTCTACATTGCAGGTCTGCTTTTACTAACTCACAGATCTTAGTTATAACTTCTTTGCGGAAACGCAGCTAAGATGGATATGTGACTTGGAGTGGTGCAGAAGGAAGGGATTCAAATTCCTGGGACATTGGAACCGGTTCTGGGGGAGGTGGGACCAGTACAAACCGGACAGTCTGCACCTGGGCGTGACCGGAACCAATGTCCTGGGGGAGTGTTTGCAAGTGCTGTTGGGGAGGGGTTAAACTAATATGGCAGGGAGATGGGAACCTATGCAGGGAGACAGAGGGAAGTAGAATGGGGACAGAAGCAAAAGATAGAAAGAAGAAAAGTAAAAGTGGAGGGCAGAGAAACCACAGGCAAAAATCAAAAAAGGCCACATTACAGCAAAATTCTAAAGGGGCAAAGTGTGTTAAAAAAACAAGCCTGAAGGCTCTGTGCCTCAATGCGAGGAGTATTCGTAATAAGATGGACGAATTAACTGCGCAGGCAGCAATTAACGAATATGATATAATTGGCATCATTGACATGGCTCCAGGGTGACCAAGGCTGGGAACTCAACATCCAGGGGTATTCAACATTCAGGAAAGATAGACAGAAAGAAAAAGGAGGTGGGGTAGCGTTGCTGGTTAAAGAGGAGATTAATGCAATAGTAAGGAAGGACATTAGCTTCGATGATGTGGAATCTGTATGGGTGGAGCTGCGGAATAACAAAGGGCAGAAAACGCTAGTGGGAGTTGTGTACAGACCACCAAACAGTAGTAGTGAGGTTGGGGACAGCATCAAAGAAGAAATTAAGGATGTGTGCAATAAAGGTACAGCAGTTACCATCGGCGACTTTAATCTACATATTGATTGGGCTAACCAAACTGGTAGCAATGCGGTGGAGGAGGATTTCCTGGAGTGTATTCGGGATGGTTTTTGAGACAAATATGTTGAGGAACCAACTAGAGGACTGGCCATCCTAGACTGGGTGATGTGTAATGAGAAAGGACTAATTAGCAATCTTGTTGTGCAAGGCACCTTGGGGAAGAGTGACCATAATATGGTAGAATTCTTTATTAAGATGGAGAGTCACAGAGTTAATTCAGAGACTAGGGTCCTAAACTTAAGGAAAGATAACTTCGATGGTATGAGACGTGAATTGGCTAGAATAGACTGGCGAGTGATACTTAAAGGGTTGATGGTGGATAGGCAATGGCAAACATTTAAAGATCACATGGATGAACTTCAACAATGGTACATCCATGTCTGGAATAAAAATAAAACGGGGAAGGTGGCTCAACCATGGCTAACAAGGTAAATTAAGGATAATGTTAAATCCAAGGAAGTGACATATAAATTGGCCAGAAAAAGCAACAAAACTGAGGACTGGGAGAAATTTAGAATCCAGGAGAGGAGGACAAAGTGTTTAATTAGGAGGGGGGAAATAGAGTACGAGAGGAAGCTTGCTGGGAATATAAAAACTGATTGCAAAAGCTTCTATAGATATGTGAAGAGAAAAAGATTAGTGAAGACAAACGTAGGTCCCTTGCAGTCAGAATCAGGGGAATTTATAATGGGGAACAAAGAAATGGCAGACCAGTTGAACAAATACTTTGGTTCTGTCTTCACGAAGAAAGAAACAAATAACCTTCCGAAAATACTAGGGGACCGAGGGTTTAAGTGAGAAGGAGGAACTAAAGGAAATCCTTATTGGCAGGAAATTGTGTTGGGGAAACTGATGGGATTGAAGGCCGATAAATCCCCGGGGCCTGATAGTCTGCATCCCAGAGTACTTAAGGAAGTGGCCCTAAAAATAGTGGATGCATTGGTGATCATTTTCCAACAATGTATCGACTCTGGATCAGTTCCTATGGATTGGAGGGTTGCGAATGTAACACCACTTTTTTTAAAAAGGAGGGAGAGAAAACGGGTAATTATAGAACGGTTAGCCTGACATCAGTAGTGGGGAAAATGTTGCAATCAATTATTAAAGATGAAATAGCAGCGCATTTGGAAAGCAGTGACAAGATCGGTCCAAGTCAGAATGGATTTATGAAAGAGAAATCATGCTTGACAATTCTTCGAGAATTTTTTGAGGATGTAACTAGTAGAGTGGACAAGGGAGAACCAGTGGATGTGCTGTATTTGAACTTTCAAAAGGCTTTTGACAAGGCCCCACACAAGAGATTGGTGTACAAAATTAAAGCACATGGTATTGGGGGTAATGTACTGATGTGGATAGAGAACTGGTTGGCAGACAGGAAGCAGGGAGTCGGGATTAACGGGGCCTTTTCAGAATAGCAGGGCTCAGTGCTCGGACCCCAGCTATTTACAATCAACATCAATGATTTAGATGAAGGAATTGAGTGTAATATCTCCAAGTCTGCAGATGACACGAAACTGGGTGGCGATGTGAGCTGTGAGGAGGATGCTAAGAGGCTGCAGGGTGACTTGGACAGATTAGGTGAGTGGGCAAATACATGGCAGATACAGTATAATGTGGATAAATGTGAGGTTATCCATTTTGGGGGGCAAAAACACGAAGGCAGATTATGTGATTGGCAGCAGACTAGGAAAAGAGGGGTGCAACGAGACTTGGGTGTCATTGTACATCAGTCATTAAAATTTGGCATGCAGCAACAGCAGGCGGTGACGAAGGCAAATGGTACGTTGGCCTTCATTGCTAGGGGATTTGAGTATAGGAGCAGGGAGGTTTTACTGCAGTTGTACAGGGCCTTGGTGAGGCCTCACCTGGAATATTGTGTTCCGTTTTGGTCTCCTAATCTGAGGAAGGGCGTTCTTGCTATTGAGGGAATGCAGCGAAGGTTCACCACACTGATTCCCGGGATGGCTGGACTGACATATGAGGAGAGACTGGATCAACTGGGCCTTTATTCACTGCAGTTTAGAAGGATGAGAGGGGATCTCATAGAAACATAAAATTCTGACGGGACTGGACAGGTTAGATGCAGGAAGAATGTTCCAGATGTTGGGGAAGTCCAGAACCAGTGGACACAGTCTAAGGATAAGGGATAAGCCATTTAGGACTGAGAGGAGGAGAAACTTCTTCACTCAGAGTTGTTAACCTGTGGAATTCCCTACCGCGGAGAGTTGTTGATATCAGTTCATTGGATATATGCAAGAGGGAGTTAGATATGGCCCTTATGGCGAAATGGATCAAGGGGTATGGAGAGAAAGCAGGAAAGGGGTACTGAGGTGAATGATCATCCATGATCTGATTGAATGTTGGTGCAAGCTCGAAGGGCCGAATGGCCTACTTCTGCACCTATTTTCTATGTTTCTCCCACAGTCTGCATCACTCAGGTGCAGGTATGAACACCTGTCTCGCTATAGCCGATGTGGGCAAGGCCTCCTGCCCATCATCCTACGTGCTCCGAGGTTCCTCATGCGATGACGTTGAATCAATTGTCTCCTCCGCAGCACCATCATGCAGAAGGCTTGCATAACGTATGGCATTGTCAGTATTGCCCCCATGATTAAATTGTACCTTTGCAAGAAGCTCAAAACAACAGGCAGGACAAGCTTCTTTGTTGTCTCTCTCCCAAAGATCGACACCCTAGTATGAACCACACCCAGGTCTGAGCATGCGAATAGGCGTGCTTAGATCGTGCGAATAGGTGTGCTTAGATCGTGAAAAACCCTCCCAGCATCACCACCAGCACCACGATCCCCACGCTTCATTTGATGCTTCTTTCTGCATAGTGTAAGGGTTCTCATCCCTTCAGTTCAGCTTCCACACACCCCCACCCCCATGTTTCTTTTAAAGCAGAGACCCGAGCCCGTGTCCGGGCGAGGGACCGATTCTGCTAACCGACACTGCAACCCACAATTTGGAGACGTTCAGTAACATGGCACTTTTTTTAAAAAATCCAAAATTAAAGAATTGCATGAACTTCCATTTTCTGCGGTTTCAGTTGGAAATAATTAAGCTTGATGATGCATATTTAATGTGTTCTTGACTCCCCCCAAAACTTTGTATAAAAACAATGGTGTCTTTCTGTGCCAATTTTTTGATAGGCGCTGGGTTTCTTACGTGGCCAGGTGTTTTTTTTGGGAGTAGTCACATACACCGTCCTAGGAGAAATGTAAATGGCCAAACTTGCATAAATCTGAAAACCTGGCACAGACATCAGGTTACACCCCCATGACGCAAGAAAAAACGAACCTAAAAAATCGTAACTAACGCTGGCGCACAATCTTTAGGGAAATTTGGATTTTCAAATTTCGGCCCAAAAAAGCGGCACACGCCAAAAAAACAGCACAAATCACTGGGGAAAATTGAGCCCCATGTCCCCTAGTTTTAATTTCCCCCTATGAGTGGAAACATCCTCTCTGCCGACACCTTGTTGAGCCCCCTCATTATCTTATAAGTTTCAATAAAATCACACCTCATTCTTCTCAACTCCAATGAGTATAGGCCCAACTTACTCAACCTATCTTCATAAGTCATCCCCCTCATCTCTGGAATCAACCTCGTAAACCTTCTCTGAACAGCCTCCAATGCAAGTATATCCTTCCTTAAATACGGAGACCAAAACTGTACGCAATACTCCAGGTGTGGCCTCACCAATACCCTGTACAGTTGAAGCAGGACTTCTCTGCTTTTATACTCTATCCCCCTTACAATAAAGGCCAACATTCCATTTGCCTTCCTGATTACTTGCTGTACCTGCATACTAACTTTTTGTGTTTCATGCGCAAGGACCCTCTATACTTCAGCACTCAATTTTTCTCCATTTAAATTATAATTTTCTATTTTTTCTGCCAAAGTGGATAACCTCACATTTTCCGACATTATACTCCATCTGCCACATTTTTTCCCACTCACGTAGGCTGTCTATATCCCTTTGCAGATTTTGTGTGTCCTCCTCACAATTTGCCTTCCCACCTACATTTGTATCAGCAAATTTGGCTACAGTACACTTGGTTCCTTCATCCAAGTCATTAATATAGATTGTAAATACCTGTAGTTGAGGCCCCAGCACTGATCCGTGACACCCTACTAGTTACAGTTTGCCAACCTGAAAATGACATTTATCCGGACTCTCTGTTTTCTGTTAGTTAGCCAATGCTCTATCCATGCCAATATATTACCCCCAAATCAGTGAGCTCTTATCTTGTGCAGTAACCTTTTATGTGGCACCTTATCGATTGCCTTCTGGAAATCCAAATATACCACATCCACTGGTTCCCCTTTATCCACCCTACCAGTTACATCCTCAAAGAACTCCCGCAAGTTTGTCAAACACTATTTCCCTTTCATAAAACCATGCTGACACTGCTTGATTGTATTATGATTTTCTAAATGTTCTGCTACTGCTACCTTCATAATGGACTCCAGCATTTTCCCCAACGATAGATGTTAGGCTAACTGGTCTACAGTTTCCTGCTTTTTGTCTGCCTCCTTTTTTAAAAAAAAAATAGGGGCGTTACATTTACGGTTTTCCAATCTGCTGGGACCGCCCCAGAATCCAGGGAATTTTGGTAGATTACAACCAATGCATCCACTATCTCTGCAGCCACTTCTCTTAAGACCCTAGGATGTAAGCCATTAAGTCCAGGGGACTTGTCTGCCTTTCGTCCCATTATTTTACCGAGTACTACTTCATTAGTGATAGTGATTGTATTACGTTCCTCCCTCCCTATAGCCCCTTGATTATCCACTATTGGGATGTTTTTAGTGTCTTCTACAGTGAAGACACAAAATATTTGTTCAATGTCTCTGCCATGTTCCTGTGCTCCATTATTAATTCCCCAGTCTCATCCTCCAGGGGACCAACATTTACTTTAGCCACTCTTTTCCTTTTTATGTACCTGTAGAAACTCATACTGTTTTTATATTTCGTGCGAGTTTACTTTCATAATCTTTTCATTTTCTGAGACGTTCTTGACTGGCTTTTAAAAGTTTCCCAATCCTCTGGCCTCCTACTAGTCTTGGCCACATTGTATGCTCTGGTTTTCAATTTGATACTATCCCTTATTTCCTTAGTTAGCCACTGTTTTCTTTCCCATTAGGATATATTTTTGTTGAGAGTTATGAAATATCTCCTTAAATGTCTGCCACTGCTCATCAACTGTCCCATATTTTAATCTATTTTCCCCAATCCACTTTAGCCAACTCTGCCTTTGTAGTCTCCTTTATTTAAGCTTAGGACACTGGTTTGAGATCCAACTTTCTCACCCTTCAACTGAATTTGAAATTCAACCGAATTTGAAATTCAACCATGCTATGATCACTCATTGCTAAAGGATCCTTTACTAGGAGATCATTTATTAATCCTGTCTCATTACACAGTACCAGATCTAAGGCAGCCTGCTTGGTGGAAAGGCTTTGGGGGAGATGCAGTAGAATGTTCCTTATTCCTTATAAAAATAATTCAATAAGAATCTAATTTTTACAACTTGCATGTATGAAACTTTAATTTTAAAACCGCACAAATCGACATTTTGGTCTCAAGGGTGATCACCCTGAATGACATGAACTTGCACATCTGTTTGCATGATTATCTTTACTTTAAAAAAAAATCAATACAATGGGATTTGTGTGACATGTGGAATCTACAGAACATTTTCAAAATCAAATACATCTTAATAGAGGTCATTCAAAATAAAGACAAAATTATTACATAGTACATAATATTTACAGCCCAACAGGTCCATGTCTGTGTTTATACTCCACACAAGCCTCCTTCCACCCTTCCTCATCTAACCCCATCAATAATATTTATGACCACGATTTTACCGCAGAAACTCCATTTTTTATTTTAAAATAATGACACAGAATTTATGGTCAGCGGCAAAGCAAAGGCAATCGATGCTGACCCCGAAGAAAGTTGCCCAGAGATCTTGAACAAAACAACGATTGGGGCTCTCACATGGGGATAAGGTAGAACCTGAAATATCATGAACTTGCTTTTTTTAATTAAAAGTTACTTAAAAATTTTAATGTTTTAATCATAATGGAGAAATTTGACACTCCACAAAATTAAAATTAGTTTTTCAGGGCCATACGTTTGTTTAGCAATGTGCTGTTAAAACCCCAGTTACACCGAATCCAACAAGGCCTAGCATTTAATTGGGTATTTTCGTCAGGTTCACAGATTGCTGGCTTTGGGGTCGGGGTGGTGCAGCCTGTGTTGGAGCAGTGAATGACTGACCGCAACTTCGGGATTGCTGTGTTCAGACGTGCATGTGCAACATCCTGAAGTTGCAGTAGGTTTCAAAGGGGTAATAACACAAATTCCGGCCCACTTTTAGAAGTTTGCATAGTATTTCATGTTGACAAATTTTCTGTTTTTAAAAATTTAACTTCTTGTAATAATGAATACCTGGTTTTTGTATAAAAACATTAATTGATATTACAGATGTCTGTGAGCATTGCTCAATAGTAAATTGGAAACACATTGGAGCACAATTTATTCAAAGCTTTGCTGAATGTGATTATCGGACATTTAAAAAGGACTTGGAACTGGATACTGCAACTAAACTATAGTTGTTGAGCCACTGTTCAACAATGCTGAAGGTGTCACTTTTATTCCACTCCATGACCTAATAACTGTCACATGACTACAAGACGCTACCAAAGGAAACCTAATAGGCTAAAGGTCAGCAAGACATCTGCATGTGCTGCTTTCTCCAGCCATTCGATGAAAGTCAATTAGTGATGATATCAGGTTCGCTCTCACTCAGTTTGAAATAATTTCTTCAGTGATGTCACTGCAATAGCCGCTCACATTTTAGTCAATATCAGGCTGACTCCACTTTTACTGATCGCTACCATTTTCATCTTGCTAATACTTCTGTAATGCAGATGATGGGATGCTCATTCAGTGGCACAGCCCTCGAGTCCTAATGTGCGATGAGCATCAGTACCCAGGGTCCTACACATCACACGAGCTGTTCATCTCAGCTACGTTGCTGCTAAGATCTGGAAGAGTGGGGCATCAATAGGCCAACATGGCACAAATGTACTACTCAATAATATTAATAGATCAGACTGGTCATTCCTAAACCACAATACCCCCACGGTTAGAAGACTTGCACAATTCATGGCTTCATTTTAAATAAAAAACAGTCGAATGTTCATTTTAATGACACTTATTCATCTACTTCAGGTTATGTACTTCCACATTCAGAATAATGGTTTGGATCAACTGGGGAAAGTTGACCACCACATGGTAGAATTCCTCTGGACATGGTATAAACAGACAAGTATTTGAATCCTTTTTCAGTCCACCGACTAGGGAAACTGGTGGCAAAGTTTTATGTCAATCAACTAGCAAGACCTCTCTTTTGTCAAAATTATTTTGCTTGTGGGTGACTCTCACAATTCTGGATTTTTTACCATTTTTCCGGTTAAGCAACACCTTGATTTCAAAATTCTCATCCTTATTTTCAAATGCCTCCATGGCCTTGCCCCTCTCTATCTCTGTAATCTCCTCCAGCCCCATAACCCCCAAGATGTCTGCGCTCCGCTAATTTTGCCCTCGAGCATCCCTAATTGTAATCGCTCAACCATTGGTGGCCGTGCCTTCTGCTGTCTAGGCCCCAAGCTCTGGAAGTCCCTGCCTAAATCTCTCTGCCTCTCTTTCCTCCTTCAGGACGCTCCTTAAAACATACCTCTTTGACCAACCTGTGCTAATTTCTACTTATGCAGCTCGGTGTCAAATTTTATATCTCATAATACTCCTGTGAAACGCCTTGGGTTATTTCACAGCATTAAAGGCGCGATATAAATACAAGTTGTTGTTGTTGTAGAAAGGATTTTGGTTTGATTTACATTAAGTTAAACCCAACTATCAATGGATTGAAATTACCACAGCAGTCAGAGGGTTGGGTGGGGAGGGGGGTAGCAATGTGCATTAAAGCTTAATGGAATGTTGCGACTCACATAGCACTTTGAATGGAGTCTCATCCCAGACTCTCAGCATCAAGATGGTCTAATTCATTTGAGAACAGCAAGGGAAAGTTTCTCCCAAAGGGAGCGGGCAATACAGCAGGCTTGATTGGCAGAACTTCTGACCAACCCTGGGTAGGAGGGGGGGATCAGGAATAGAGAAAGGACTCCAAGTGTGGTCTTACCATTGTTCTATATCCAGTAGTTAATCAGTCCTTTGAGCAACCAGTTTTACTGTCATGTTTCTTTTATGAAATCAACTGCAGCCTCTTCAGCATCACAATAAGACTTGCATTCTATGCAGCACCTTTCACAGCCTCAGGGGGTCCGAAAGCACTTTACAGCCAATGAAGTACTTTTTGAAGTGCAGTCACTTGTTGTCATCATTGAATCGTAGAAATTTACAGCACGGAAGGAGGCCATTTCGGACCATCGTAATCGTAGGAAACGTGGCAGCCAATTTTCACACAGCATGCTCCCACACACAGCAATGTGATAATGACCAGATAATCTGGTTTGGTGATGCTGGCTGAGAGATCAATATTGGCCAGGACACCGGGGAGAAGTCCCGTGTTTTTCTTTGAAATACTGTGGTGCCATGGGATGTTTTACGTCCACCTGGATAGTGCAGACAGGGCCTCAGTTTAACATCTCATCTGAAAGACGGCACCTCTGACAGTGGAGCACTCCCTCAGAACGGAGGTGTCAGCATAGATTTTATGCTCAAATCCCTGGAGTGGAACTTGAACCCACAACCTTCTGACTCAGAGATGAGTACGCTACCCACTGAGCCATGGCTGCCACTCAAATCAAAGTTGATACGAGATGATTCTGCAAGTCCAGACTTCCAATGACCACTGGTTGCAGATAAGATGACAACTGTGTCTAGGAGCTAAGGAGAGGAAAACTGTCCAAAGTTCCCACTCCCAACTGATATCCAGTGACCCCTGCTGACAGTGTGGACGACTGATCAAGCTCGACTATGATGCCCCCAGTAATTGAATAGCCGGCCAATATTCCTCGTCAAGGCTTGCACAGGAAGAATGGTCACTTAGATGAGGTACTAGACAGCACCTGATCCCTATGGAACCTGACCCAGCAAGTTGTGAACACCTTCAAGAGGGGAAAGAAAAAAATAGCTTAAAAAAAGACAGCATCTAAATATTCCAATAAACCTGCACCAGGTACAAAAAAAAATACAATTGTGTTATTGTCTGGAAAAAAAAATTAAAGTGCTCTTACCAGTTTTTGGCCATAAAGCGTTAACTGCAATTTCTCCTTTGAATTCCTCAGCCATACCCAGAACACACATCGACATCCCATATTTAGCCATGGTGTATGCTGAGAGAGTGAGAGAGAACTTTAGATCAGTAGCACTTTAATCAGCCCCTTCACACTTGGGGCAGAGGATAAGCAACCTGTCTATAGCACTGTTGAGAAAATTCCTCCAGCATTATTTCTATATGCAACTCAAGAATCATAGAATCTTACAGCATAGAAGGAGGCCATTTACTCCATTGTACCTGTGCCAGCTCTTTGAAAGAGCTATCCAATTAATCCCACTATCCTGCTCTTTCCCCATAGCTTTGCAATTTTTCCTTTTGAAGTACATATCCAATTCCCTTTTGAAAGTTACTACTGAATCTGCTTCCACCTCCCTTTCAGGCCGTGCATTCCAGATCATAACTCGGTGTAAAAAAAAAAAATTCTCATCTCCTTGCTGGCTCTTTTGCCAATTACCTTAAATCCTGTATCCTCTGGTTAATGACCCTCCTGCCATTGGAAATGGTTTCTCCTTTTACTCTATCAAAATCCTTTATGATTTTGAATGGCTCGATTAAATCCCTCCTTAATCTTCTCTACTCCAAGGAGAACAATCCCAGCTTCTCTAATCTCTCTACGAAGAATACAGTGACAGCATATAAACATTGCCCATGCTCACCACAGTGGTTCTTGAACCAGATCGGGTTCATGTTGAGCGGAGGACTCAGGTTCAGAATGTGGCCGTTTTTACTCTTTTTCAAGTAAGGAATACACAACTTTGACCTAAGAGGAGAGAGAGAAATGAAGTGACGTGCAATGCAAATCATCAAATTTAAATTTACACACCGGTCTTTCAAAAAAATGTGCAGACACAAAAGCACAGTTTAAGTCTTCATGATTCAAACATTATTTCTTCACAAAAAATTATTTTGCAGATAATATTCATGAGCCAGAGTGTCCTATCCATGCGTTTTTTTCATTTTATATAGTGCCTTTCACAACTTCAGGACATCCCAAAGTGCTTGACAACTAATGAAGTACTTTTGAAGGGTACATAGTTAAAGTAAAGCAGAAGAGAAAACAGAAAATAGGTACATGAACGCATTCTGTAATACATTGCCTGAAAGGGTGGTGGAAGCAGATTCAATAATAACTTTCAAAAGGGAATTGGATTAATACTTGAAGGGGGAGAATTTGCAGGATGACGGGCAAAGAGCAGGGGGAGTGGGACTAATTGGATAGCTCTTTCAAAGAGCCGGAACAGGCATGATGGGCCAAATGGCCTCCTTCTGTGCTGTGTCATACTATGATTCTATGATAAATGACTCTTAGTTGAAGTGTAAGCTAATGAAAAAGATTTGGGTGGGATTGCTAATTATTCACTGAGATTTCCAATCAATGCATAGCGAATCAAGGGCACTTAGTTATATCAGAACGAGTGTTTATAGATCACTGGATCGTTTGGATTATTAAATGCACTACAGATCAGTCAGCTTTCAGAAGGACATTTGAGCCACTGGACAGGATTCAGCAACAATGGACAAAGATTACTCCAGCCATAGCACTCCAAGTTATAAACTGAATGTTTTCACTCTCAATCAGTAGTGAAAGCTTTTAAATTCAGGAAACTTTACTTTCTACAATAAAAGTTAATGCAAAATTACTTTGTTTTCCTGGAAGCCCAGTCAGTTCCACTATCAACGGTTGCTCTCTTGACTGTTTAAAAAAAAAAGTCCCCTTCCACTGTACTTCAAAAAATAAATCAGTGTTCACACATTTAAATATTTCTTCCTGAAGGTAAAATTGTTTACAAGGTTATGAGGAACAGTTACTTTCTCCTGCTCTCCAACAATAAACAAAAAGTCACACATCAGTAAAGGTTGAAGTGTTTTCAGAATGACGTATTCAATAAAATGTTTTAACAAGTTGGGTGTGACTATTTTTCAATTAAGTTCCAAACACCCTCAGCAATAATTGGCTCACATCATTAGAGTAAATGTCTGCATCTGTAGTGTCAGCAGTTAACTAGCACAGAGGACGTTCATGGTTATCATTGCCTCATTAGGTTTACTTTCTGTCACATCTGTAATTGGATGTTGTTTCAAACATGGAAAGATCCAAGAATGATGCTGACTAGGTTGCAAAAAAAAATCTCCATGGTCAACTTGGACCTTGAAAAGCAGCAGCAAAAGTGTCAAACATCAACAATTGAAGGAAGATTTTTTTTTAAAGCTTTAATTTATATAGCGCCTTTCACGTCCTCGGGGTGTCCCAAAGTGCTTCACAGACGATGAAGTACAATATCGGTGAAATCCAACAACAGGATCACCAGCAAGGGGGAACACAGAGTTTTGAGGAACTTTGCAGAAACATTTTGCTGGAACCTATGCTCAGCCATTTGCAGCATCATTCTTGTATTCCGATGATTTTCCTCATCAACGTTTGAATGCAAGTAGAATTGCATAGAATGTACAGCACAGAAACAGGCCTTTCAGCCCAACTGGTCCATGCCGGTGATTATGCTCCAAACGAGCCTCTTCTCACCCCTCTTCATCTCACTTCACCAACATATCCTTCTATTCCTTTCTCCCTCATGCACTTATCTAGCTCCCCCGAAATGCATCTATGCTATTTGCCTCAACCACTCCATGTAGTAGTGAGGAACCATTTTAATAAATTTAAACATTAGAAAGAAGATTCATGGGGATCAGCACTGGCATCAGGAAGGGGGTGGCAGGGAGACTTTAATAATTGGAGGTAAGTTGCTGCAATATATTTTAATGTGTTTTTAAGTTGATGCAATGTGTTGCGAGCTGGCTGTATGTTTCACTTTGCAGCCTCAGCTCGCATTGTGTCCCTGGTTACCGTGGCAACCCGATCTTTTTGGCGCATATCAAGGCTCCACCCTCAAAACTCAAGGACAGGTGAGGCCATGCCAAAATGAAGAAAACCAACATTTTTTTTGGCGTACTTGGTCCCCAAAAAGATGGGCGTAACTCTTCAAGTACGCCAAAAAAAGGCTTTGGGGAAAATTGAGCCCATAGAAATTAAAAGCCGTTTCCTCTCAAGCTTTACATTAAAGGTGAATTTACCATTCAAATTTAACGATCCAGTTTTTGATTTTACATAACACTAATGTTAGGATGATGGGCCGAATGGCCTCTCTCTGCTCCACCGTGCCTGTGCCGGCTCTTTGAAAGTACTATCCAATTAATCCCACTCCCCTGCCCTTTCCCCAAAGCCCTGCAAAATTTCCCCCAAGTATTTATCCAATTGAAAGTTACTATTGAATCTGCTTCCATCACCCTTTCAGGCAGTGCATTCCAGATCCTAACAATTTTCTGCGTAAAAAAATGTTTTCCCATGTTACCTCTGGTTCTTTTGACTATTACCGTAAATCTGTGTTCTCTCCTTCCTATCAGTGGAGACAGTTTCTCCATATTTACTGTATCTAAATACTTCATGATTTTGAACATCTCTCTTAAATCGCCCCTTAATTTTCTCTGCTCCAAGGAAAACAACTAGGCTTGTAAATCATTGCAAAGCAAGGAGACCGCCCCCTCCTCTGGGGATACGCACTTCAGTGTCAGATCAGGCTCCAACTCCAGTTTCAAGCTGCATTCACACAACAATTGCAGCATCAGTACAAAGTGAAACCACTGTAGTGTAAATGCACACTCTTAGGCATATTCATTAGCCAAATGCAGCAGTTTCATGTTTCAAAACCGCCCATTTATTTATTCTATCACGGTATCTGAAGTCCTAATCTACAACATCACACTTGTTTATTTTCTCCGGACTACCATTTTGTGAATGGGGGCGGACATTTTGTGAAAGTTCCGCCCTCACAGGCTAATTTTAAGAATGCTGAGCATTTTGGTTGTGGGTTCAGTAACTGGGAAACAGAAATTTCTCTTTCAAATGAAGTCAAAAACAATATTAGACTATGGTACTGGCCAAAGGCTTGGAACAAAAATAAGAAAACCAAGATCTAACAGCTTAGTTCCAAAAAAGTAAACTCATCCTGGTTTTTAAATCCCTCCAGAGCCTCGCCCCTCCCTATCTCTGTAACCTCCTCCAGCCCTACAACCCTCTGAGAGCTCTGCGCTCCTCCAATTCTGGCCTCTGGCACCTTGCTGATTTTCATCGCCCCAACATTAGCGGCCTGGGCCCCAAACTCTGGAATTCCCTCCCTAAACTCTCCGCCTCTTTCTCCTCCTTTGATACGCTCCTTAAGAGCTTTTGGTCACCTGTCCCAATATCTCCTTATTTGGTTTGGTATATACTCCTGTGATGCACCTTGGGACATTTCACTATGCTAAAGGTGCTGTATAAATACATATTGATGATGTAATAATTTGAAAATTTGGTCTTTAAAGATTGTAAATGGTGTTTTTCTGAGATTTCAACCACGCCACTAGATGGAGCACTGCACTCATCATCAGAGGTAGTCCCTCGAAACGAGGATGACTTGCTTCCACGCCAAAAAAGGATAAGTTCGCAGGTGTTCCAATGAAGGGCCCAATTGTCCAGGTCCTGAACTACATCCTGAAGGGTGGAAGATGCCTGTGCGTGGATTTTTTTAACGTGGTGACCGTTGCACACCAGCCACCACACGGGCTTGACAGAGCTAGGTCTTGGTCCAGTGGCAAGGATTACCCAAAACGACTGGAGACCAGCTCTGCTGCACGGACCTAGTGCGGACACATATCGCAGTGTGGGCTGGCCCGTGCTGTCCCTGGGCCCCTGGCCCCTGGCCCCGAACTCTCTATGGCAGGTGAAAACCAACAGCTGCACCGAGAGTGCAGTGGGACACGGGCTTGTGATAACTTAAGCGGGAGGCATTTTCAATATTGCATCACTTGTATTGTAGGAAAGAACGTAAACATATGATTTACAGCAATAGCAAATTTAGACATTTCTGAAAGGGAATGTTAATGTGATTGTAGTAGAGAGGGTATAGAGGTACATTTGTGTACACACACTCAGAACATATTGGTCGAGCAACACTACTGAAAACTGAAGCTAGCAGACAGCTAAACTAGCCAGTTCGACACAGAAGTTATCAAAGAGCTGGTGCAACCATTCAGAGATGTATTAACAATCTACATTGTCCAGTTCTGTGCACCAGACCTTAGCAAAGATATATTGGCCTTGGAGGGAGTGAGGTGTAGATTCAACAGAATTACACCTGGACTCCAAGGGTTAAATTACGAGGAGAGATTACACAAAGTAGGGTTGTATTCCCTAGAAATTAGAAGGATTTGAGGTGATTTGATCAAAGTTTTCAAGATATTAAGAGGAACTGATAGGGTCGAGAGAAACTATTTCTGCTGGTTGGGGAGTCGAGGACTAGGGGACATAGCCGAAAAACTAGAGCCAGATCTTTCAGGAGTGAAGTTAGGAAACAATTTTGCACACACACACACACACACAGTGTGGTAGGAGTTTGGAACTCTCTTCTGCAGTTGATGCTGGGTTAATTGTTAGTTTTAAATATGAGATTGATCATTTCTGTTAACCAAAGGTATTAAGGGATATGGGGCGAGGGGCAGTATATGGAGTTAGATCAGCCTGATCTCATTGAATGGTGGAACAGGCTTGAAGGACTCAGTGGCCTCCTCCTGTTCCGATATTCAGTCACTAGAGGTCAGTAAAGAATTTCCATGCAATCACTGCAGCGATAAATGTCCCTGCTTTCAAAGAGAATTTAAAATAATTTTGTGAAATCAGGGGGAGGTTGCGTATGTAAGTACGTTGTCACTAGATTTGGCTCGATCATATCACTGTCGAGTCCTGTTCGCCATCAATAAAACTGCCCACTATTCCAAGATCATCCAGGACAACAAAAATACCAGGCTTCTCTTCTTCACCACTAACCGTCTTTTCAAATCACCTACCTCTGCCTCCTCCAACAATAAATGTGAGGAACTCATGGACTTCTCGTTATGTTGATCGACATCCTACCTCATATCTGTTCCATCACTAAGAATGCTTATTTTCACCTTTGTAATATTACCCATCTCCGCCCTTACCTCACCTTATCTGCTGCTGAAACCCTCATGCATGCCTTGATCGCCTCTAGACTTGATTATTCCAACGCACTTCTGGCCGGCCTCCCTAGTTCTACCCTCCATAAACGTAAGGTCATTGGTTCCCAATTAACCAATGCCTTGATTTTAAAATTCTCATCTTTGTTTTCAAATCTCTCCATGGCCTCGACCCTCCTTATTTCTGTAATCTCCTCCAACCCTATAATCCCCCTTGACTTCTGCGCTCCGTCTATTCTGGCCTTTTGAACATCCCCAATTTTAAATGCTCCACCAATGGCGGCTGTGCCTTCAGCTGCCTGGGCTCCGAGCTCTGAAATTCCCTCCATAAACCTCTCCGCCTCGCCACTGCTCTTTCCTCCTTTAAAACGCTTCTTAAAACCTACCTCTTCGACCAAGCTTTTGGTCATTTGCCCTAACATCTAGTATGGATCAGTGTCAATTTTATTTTTGATATCACTCCGTGAAGCACCTTGAGAGACTTTATTACGTTAAAGGCACTATATAAATATAAGTTGTCGTCAAGATTTTGTTGCAGTTTAAAAAAAAAATGACCCTTTTAACAGTTTGCAAAGTGCAAAACAACAGGGGGAAAAAAAGTACTTGAAGGGGACTGGATGAGATATTTTTGGGGAGCAAAGGTCACTGAAGAAACTTCTGGACATTAACTTGACAAACCTCCAACATCCAGTATAAACTAACAGCACTGCCTGAAGGTCTGTTCCTTCAGTCACCATTTGACCTCACTGCACAGTCAAGTGGTGTTTTATATTGAGTCGTACCCAAACCCACGGCATCTTTCACCTCGAAGGACAAGGGCAGTAGACAAATAGGAACACCACCACCTCAAAGTTACCCTCCAAGTCACACACTATCCTGACTTGGGACATATATCACTGTTCCTTCATTGTCGCTGGGTCAAAATCCTGAAACTCCCTCCCTACTAGCACTGAGGGAGTCCCTTCACAAACCGATGGAGAGACAGGCAACGAGATAGAGAGCAATGGAGAGAGAGAGAAGCTTCGAACAGAAGCTCATGTGACCAGTGATGTCACCAGGCAGGGTAGCCATGTGGTGTGCTCACCATTGGTGGCCATGTTTTAATGATGTCACCACCCAAAGTGTCACTTCTTGTGGTTGAATAGCCCACAATTGCGCCTCTGGTGGGGTGGAAGAGATACCGTTTCACACCCTAACAGCACTGTGGGAGCAACTTCACCACATGGACTGCAGCGGTTCAAGGTGGCAGCTCACCATCATCTACTTAAGGGCAGTTAGGGATATAAATGCTGGCCTCATTAACTATGCCGGTATCACGAGGCTGAATTTTAAAAGAACATTTTTTTTTTTTTAATTGTCAGCTGGTCTGTCCCGTTATCTAATTTAAAATTTTTCCAGGGAAATTGCTCACCATGGCAAAAGATAAAAATGAGGTAGTTCAGAGTACGAAAAGAAATGACGTGGAGGTAGGAACATTACCAGGAAAAGCCATTGAAATGGACACCTTAATTGGGTTCAATTGCAAATTAGATTAGAGATGGGATATGGGCGAGAAGAACTTGAATTTATACAGAACCCTTCACATCCTCATCACTCCTCCATTGGCGGATGTGCCTTCAGCTGATTGGACCTCAAGCTCTGGAATTCCGTCCCAAACCCGCTCCACCTTTCCTTTAAGACGTTCCTTAAAACCTACCTGTTTGACCAAGCATTTGGTCACCTATCCTAATACCTCATGTAGCTGCGTCAAATTTTGTTTGATAGTCACTCCTGTTAAGTGCCTTGGGATGTTCTACGACATTAAAGGCACTGAATAAATGCAAATTGTTGTTGTCTCCCTCCTCCCAGCTTGTGGTATCGTTGTTCAGTTTTCAAGTCTCTCCTACAAACTGCTTCAAAAGGGCAGACTTGGAGGAACTGAACCAAGTGATTTTGGTAACAGATTGGATGTGGAGGAGGAAGCTGAGCTCAGGATTGAGGCAAAGGGGAGCTAGGGAGGCAGCTTGAATCGAGGCCAAAGGAATAGAAAAAATATTTTTTGTGAGGGCACTGTTTTTGCCACAATTCACCCCCAATTTCTCACTCACGTCAGGTACCAACCATGGTGGAGGCAAGACGCCACCTTTTTGCTGCTCTTTAGCTGGTTACTGGGAAGTGCCCAGGACAGCTGACCCAATGTTTTCCCATTATCGCAACACAGACATCAAAACTGACCAGCCGTGTTTCATTCTTACCAGACTGCTGCCACATGTGGCTGGAAAACCCTGACTCAGAAGTGGGTGGGAGTCACACTACCAGCACGATGCTCAGGGCCTGAATGTTGTGCACCTGGGCCCAGCTAGCTCCTTGTAATTAGTCCTTATAATTTTTCCTTTTGGAGCTTGTTATGTATGAATAAAGTTACTGGGAGCTCAAAGTAAAGTGTGACCTTAGCCTTTTATTGCAGGTCTCCAGTGTGCCTCTCCAGCCTGTGAGTCCTCCTTAAGTACCTGTGCTCCCAAGGGATTGTGGGATCCCTTGGGACTCCAGGGGATGAGCCCTCTCGTGGAAGTACACATCTGATTTAAAGGAAAATGTATTTCTGTTAGCTCAGAGGCACCCAATTGGTTGGAGTTGAGGGGTTTTGCATGTGATTTCTCAGCTTTCCACACACTCGCACCCAAGGGACATTACACAGCCCTCTCGTGGCTGTATAAGGTATATACAAGTTTACATATATAACAGAGCTTATTTCAATTTTTGTACAATTCCCATCTCTATTGAATGGTTCGAATGTGGAACTTGCTACCACATAGAATAGTTGAGGCGAATCGCATAGATCCATTTAAGGGGAAGCGAGATAAATACATGAGGTAGAAAGGAATAAAAAGACATTTCTATGAGGTTAGATGAAGAAGGGAGGGAGGAGGCTTGTGTGGAACAAATGGCCTGTTTCTATACTGTAAAATCTATGTAATGTAGGTACCTGGACTAAGAATTTATACACCCTGTCCAGATCTTTTTGGGGAATAAGTACCCATGACTTACAATGTTGCACAACTTTCTTAAATAGGCAGCCTGCTCCACATCCTGCAACAGAACTTGCCATAGCCACTTGAAATACCAATTGTATGTAATGCTGTGTAATGTCCCTTGGGTGCGAGCGAGTGTGTGGAAAGCTGAGAAATCACATGCAAAACCCCTCAACTCCAACCAATTGGGTGCCTCTGGGCTAACAGAAATACATTTTCCTTTAAATCGGATGTGTACTTCCAAAAAAATACAAACCAGATTATCCTCCATTTTGACGCTCCTTTGCTTGGTCTTATGCAAATCTGTATAAGCAAATTTCATTTCACATACAAAGTATAAAAACTTCCAAGTTAATGCAAATCGCTTTGCTATATCGGTTTATGTGCATGTGAAAGGTTTATGCAAACATCTGCAACACGGCACTCCTGGATCATGGTATGTATTAATAGCACTGTAACTATAGCAACCAAATAATGTCCCTAGGTGTATTGCAGGCGTGAAGCTAATTTCTACCCTCCACCTTATTCTCTGTGTACAATAGGCTATACTAATCACATTGGGTTTCTTGGGTTTACCCATTTAGCCCTGCCCAACCCATAAGCTATTCAATATACTTTTAGTGAAAAATGCTGCAGATGGTATAGATCTGATCTAGTATAAAAGTGAGTACATCTTATATTAACTATCTTTCTTTAAATACTGAGTGTGGATGACTTCACTGAGGGGAAAATTGTTCACTGTCAGCCTCACCTCCAAGAAAGAAGGTTGTGGGTTCAAGTCCCACTCCAGAGACGTGAGCACAAAATCTAGACTGACACTCCAGTGCAGTACTGAGTGCCGCACAGTTGGAGGTGCCGTCTTTCGGATGAGACGTTAAACCGAGGCCCCTTCTGCGATCTCAGGTGGACACAACAGATCCCAGAGTCACTCTTTCAAAAATGAGCAGGGCAGTTCTCCCTGGTGTCCTGGCCAATATTTATCCCTAAACCAACAAATCTAAAAACAGATTACCTGGTCCTTATTAGATTGCTTGTTGTGGGATCTTGCTGTGTGCAAATTGCCTGCCACATTTCCTTCATTACCACAGTGACTACACTTCAAAAGCACTTCATTGGTTGTAAAGCGCTTTGGGATGTCCTGAGGTTGTGAAAGGTGCTGGATAAATGCATTCTTTTTACTGACAGAACCAATATGCTTTAGCAATCGGATTTTCAGCAACCATCTCAAGTCACTTCCCTGAGGTTCAGGGTCAGATTTAGCTCCTCCAAGTCAGTCCTTGTAGTTTTTTTGAAAAATGTAAACAAAAAAAAAAAAAGCCGTGGGTTTAAAAGCACAAAATAGTGGTGTCTGAACTGGCGTAGGAAATTGCATTGATTTAAACAGAAGTACGAAAGGAATGAGACCAGGAATATTGTGAAGTGTCAGTTTAACAATGCCTTACATTTTACTTCCCATTGACCGGGTACGTGGAAGAAATTCATAAAAACATTTTGTTTGACATGCTCAAACAATAAAGGGCTACAGGAATCTCTCAGTCTCTGGCCTTGTGTTATCACCATCCGCAGCTGTCGAAATGGACAAGGGCTGAGTAATGGAAGGCTATTTCACAGCCTGCTTATCGTAGTGCCTGCATCAGGGACAACTGGGAAAACACCTGCATTCGATTCCTGCTTATCATAGTACCGACATCAGGGCCAACTGGGAAAACACCTACATTCGATTCCTGCTCATCAATAAACCACAGATTGTTGCTTAACGTGTGCGCACAACAGGAAAGATTAAATCCATCTATCAAGCGCACAAGAAAAAGAGAGCCCATCAATTTAGGATTGGTGATCCATCCAGTTTCTTCCAATTTATCAGCTGGTGACTTTCTGTTGATGCCTCTATCACAGAAATGTGGATGATTACAGACAGATGTGAAATAGAGCATGCTCAAATAAATTATTTAATGACTCAAAAGAAATGTGGTGCTTTTACTATAATGCGTTTTTGTTTTGAACAGGTTAAGAATGCATTGGCATATCAACTGTAATTAATTTCCCCTTGAAACAATGCTAAAGTTGGGGTGTACAGAAAGAACTTGCATTTATACAGCACCTTTCAAAAATTATTTTTATTCATTGAGGGGATGTGTGCGTTGCGAGCAAGCCCAGCATTTATTGCCCATCCCTAATTGCCCTCACAAGGGTGGGGGTGAGCCGCCTTCTTGAATCGCTGCAGTTCGTATGGTCAAGGTGCTCCCACAGTGCTGTTATGGTGGGAGTTCCAGGATTTTGACCCAGCATCAATGAAAGAACGGCAGTATATTTCCAAGTCAGGATGATGTGTAACTTGGAGGGCAACTTGCAGGTGATGGTATTCCCACGCAACTGCTGCCCTTGTCCTTCTAGGTGGTAGAGGTCGCTGGTTTGGGAGGTGCTGCCAAAGCAGCTTTGGCGAGTTGCTACAGTGAATCTTGTAGATGGTACACACTGCAGCCACGGTGTGCCGGTGGTGGAGGGAGTGAATGTTTAAGATGGTGGATGGGGTGCCAATCAAGCGGGCTGCTTTGTCCTGGATGGTGTCAAGCTTCTGGAGTGTTGTTGGAGCTGCACTCATCCAGGCAAGTGAAGAGTATTCCATCACACTCCTGACTTGTGCCTTGTAGATGGTGGAAAGGCTTTGGGGAGTCAAGAGGCAAGATATGCTGGGTGTGTCTCATCCTCCAAGAGGACCAATCAGCAATCAGGTCATGTGATCAAGGGGACCCAATCAGAGCATTTTACTGTTGCAAATAAACGCGTCCTCAAACCGAAGCCCCGTCTGTCCTCTCGGGTGGAAAGTGGAAGTGGAGGGGTTTGTTTGTGCTGTTGGGGAGGGTTTTAAACGAATTTGGCAGAGAGATGGGCATCAAGATGGAGCATTAGAAAGGAGAAACAAAGTGCACAAAGGATTGGGAGACACAGATAGCACTAGAGTAAGAAATAATATAATAGTGGTCCAAGATAGGTTTGCAGTGCGTGTGTGTAAATGCACAAAGTGTGGTAAACAAGGTTGATGAGCTGCAGGCTTAAATATCCTCATGGGAATATGATGTTGTGAATAACAGAGACATGGCTCAAAAAAGTGTAGGATTGGGTATTAAATATTCCTGGATGTAAGGTGTTTATGAAAGATAGGGAAGGAAAGAAAGGAGGTGGGGTGGCAGTAGTACAGTACTGGAGAGAGAGGATGTCCTGGAGGGGTCAAGGACAGAATCTATTTGGTTAGAATTAATAGAGGTGTCATTACTAGGTGTATTCTAAAGGCCACCAAGTAGTGGGAAGGATCTGGAGGAATAAATTTGCAGAGAAATTACAGAGAGGTGCAAGAACAATAAGAGCAGTGATAATGGGGGATTTCAACTATTCTAATATAGACTGGCAATAGTATAAAGGGCAAAGAGGGGCAAGAATTTCTGGTGTGTTCAGGAAAACTTTCTTGAACAGTACATTTCCTGCCCAACGAGGCATTGCTGGATCTGGTTTTGGGAAATGAGGTGGGGCAAATGGAGCAAGTGTCAGTAAGGGATCATTGATCATAGTATCATGAGCTTTAGATTAGCTATGGAAAAGGACAGTTGAGAATACAAATGAGAACCAGGCTGAATACTCAAAGTTCAGAGGGGTAGTAAAAAAGAAAGTAAGAGGAGCAAAGGGAGAGTACGAGAATAGATTGGCAGCTAACATAAAAGGGAATCCAAAAGTCTTCGATAGGCAAATAAACAGTAAGTGGATAGTAAGAGGGGTGGGGCCAATTAGGGACCGACACATGCAGGCAGATGGCATGGCTGTGGTATGAAAGGAGTACTTTAAATCTGACTTTACCAAGGAGGAAGATGCTGTCAAAGTCATAGTGAACAAGGAGGTAGTTGAGATACTAGATGGCAGGCTGTACTTAAAGTAGATGAGTCCTGCTGATTAGAACCCTCCCTCAGCAGATGAATCAGTATTCCTCCATGTTGAACATCGCTTGGAAGAAGCACTGAGGGTAGCAAAGGCACAGAATGTACTTTGGATGGGAGATTTCAATGTCTGTCGCCAAGAATGCCATGGTAGCACCACGACTGGCAGATTTCTGAGAAGTGCAAAAACAATAGGGCAGTAACTCCCGCAATCACTGGCCTGACCCCGCGATCCACCACCCCCCTCCTGCCCCGATCTCTCTGCTGCACTCCCTGCCCCAAGCCAGCCAGCCCTGATATCCCCTTGTTCAGCATCTGTACCATCCAATTTAACGTGACCAACCATCGTTGGAAAAAATCCCTTATCCAGAACAGGCCAGGTCCCGAGGGCTCCGGATAAGGGAGGTTCAACCTATACCCAAATATTAACTGGGATAGAATTAGTGCGAAAGGTATAGAGGGAGCAGAATTCTTAAAATGCATTGAGAACTTTTTTTTAATCTAACAACCCCAACAAGAAAGGGAGTTATTCCGGACTTACTTTTAGGGAATGAAGCTGAGCAGGTGGAAGGGGTATTCGTGGGAGAGCATTTTGGTGCTAATGATCATAATTCAGTTAGATTTAGGGTGGTTATGGAAAAGGACAAATATAGACCTGGAATGAAATTTCTCAAATGGGGAATAGCTAATTTCACAAAGCTGAGATGTGATTTGGTTAAAGTGGACTGGAAACAACGACGTGGGAGACATTCAAGGAGGAGATAGTGAGTGTTCAGAGAAAGTATGTTCCCTTAAAGAAAAAGGGTGAGACTAACAAATCTAGAGCCCCCTGGGTGTCAAGGGACATACAGGGTAGGAAAGAAAAAAAGCTTATGAGACCCAAGGGCTCAATCCTGCAGAAACCCTGGAGGAGTATAGAAAGTGCAGGGGTGAAATTAAAAAAGAAATTAAGAAAGCAAAGAGAGCGCATGAAAAAATACTGGCAAGTAAAATCAAGGAAGAACTGAAGAGTCGGGCTTATTAGGAACCATAAAGGTAACCAGTGTGTGGAGGCAGAAGATGTGAGTAGGCTTCTTAATGAATCTGTTTTCACAAGAGAAGGACGATGCAGACATTGCAATCAGGGAGGAGGAGTGTGAAATATTAGATTAAATAAACATCTTGAAAGAGGAAATAGGAAGGGGTTTATAGCATCTTTGAAAGTGGATAAATCCCCAGGCTTGGCTGAAATGTATCCCAGGCTGTTGAGAAGCGAGAGGGGAAATAGCAGAGGCTCTGACCATCATTTTCCAATCCTCTCTGGCTACAGGTGTGGTGCCAGAGGACTGGAGGACTGCTAATGTTGTACCATTGTTTAAAAAGGGAGAAAGGGATCGACCGAGTAATTACAGGACAATCAGCCTAACCTCAGTGGTGGGAAAATTATTGGAAAAAATTCTGAAGGACAGGATAAATCTTCATTTGGAAAGACATGGATTATTCAAGGACAGTCAGCATGGATTTGTTAAGAGAAGATCGTGTCTGACTAACTTGATTGAATTTTTAGAGGTAACAAGGAGGGTCGATGAGGGGAGTGGGTTTGATGTAGTGTATGTGGATTTTAGCATGGTTTTTGACAAGGTCCCACATGGCAGACTGGTAATAAAAGTAAAAGCCCATGGGGCCAAGGCAAAGTGATAAGTTGGATCCAAAATTGGCTCAGAGGGAGGAAGCAAGCAAAGGGTAATGGTCGATGCGTGTTTTTGTGAACGGAAGGATGTTTCCAGTGGGGTTCCGCAGGGCTCAGTACTAAGTCCCTTGCTTTTTGTGGTACACATCAATTATTTGGACTTGAATGAAAGAGGTATGATTAAGAAGTTTGCAGAGGATACAAAAATTGGCCGTGTGCTTGATAATGAAGAAGAAAGCTGAAGACTGCAGGAGACTGGTCAGGTGGGCAGAACAGTGACAAATTGAATTAAATCTGGAGAAATGTGTGGTAATGCATTTGGGAAGGGCTAACAAGGCAAGGGAATATACAATAAATGGTAAGACACTGAGGAAAGTAGAGGAACAGAGAGACCTTGGAGTGCATGTCCACAGATCCCTGAAGGTAGCAGGCCAGGTAGATAGGGTGGTTAAGGAGGCATACAGGATAATTGCTTTTATTAGCCGAGGCATAGAATATAAGAGCAGGGAGGTTTACTTGAACTGTGTAAAACACTAGTAGGCTAGAGTACTGGTGCAGTTCTGGTCACATTACAGGAAAGATATGATTGCACTAGAGAGGGTACAGGAGCAATTTTAAGCTATGAGGAAAGATTGGATCGGCTAGGGTTGTCTTCTTTGGAAGAGGAGGCTGAGGGGAGACCTTATTGAGGTGTATAAAATTATGAGGGGCCGAGATAGAGTGGATAAGAAAGACCTATTCCCCTTAGCAGAAGGGTCAATAAGCAGGGGGCATAGATTTAAAGGGAGTGGCAGGAGGTTTAGAGGGGATTTGAGGAGAAATGTTTTCACCCAGAGGGTGGTGGAGGCCTGGAACTCACTGCCTGAAATGGTGGTCGAGGCAGAAACCCTCATAGCATTTAAAAAGGATGTGCACTTGAAGTGCCGTAACCTACAAGGCTATGGACCAAGAGCGGGAAAGTGGGAGTAGGCTGGATCGCTCTTTGTTGGCCGGCACGGACAAAATGGCCTCTTTCTAAATTTCTAGGATTCTATGATATCCCTCATTTTGTTGGCTGCAAAGCGCGTTGTGACGTCTGGTGGTCATGAAAGGCTCTATATAAATCCAAGTCGTTCTTTTCTTTTTACCATTACTATCAAGACAGGGGACCAACCCTGGTTCAATGAGGAGTGCAGAAGCGCAGGCCAGGGAGCAGCACCAGGCATACCTAAAAATGAGGTGCTAACTTGGGGAAGCTGCAACACAAGACTACATGCATGCTAAACAGAGCTAAACAATCCCACAATCGACGGATCAGATCAAAACTCTGCAGTCCTGCCAAATCCAGTCATGAATGGTGATCGACAATAAAACAACGAACAGGAGGAAGAGGCACCATGAATATCATCCTCAATGATTGCGGAGCCCAGCATGAGTGCAAAAGACAAGGCTGAAGAGTTTGCAACTATCTTCAGCCAGAAGTGCTGAGTGGATGATCCATATCGGCCTCCTCCTGAGGTCCACACCATCAAAGAAGCCAGTCTTCAGCCAATTCGATTCACTTCATGTTATCAAAAAACTGCTGAGCGCACTGGATACAATAAAGGATATGGGCCAGACAACATCAAAGCTGTTGCGCTGAAAACTGGTGCTCCAGAACTCGCCGTGCCTCTAGTCAAGCTGTTCCAGTACAGCTGCAACACTGGCATCTACCCGACAATGTGGAAAACTGCCCAGGTATGTCCTGTCCACAAAAAGGACAAATCCAAACCAGCCAATTACCGCCCCATCAGTCGACTCTCAATCATCAGCAAAGTGATGGAAGGTGTCATAAACAGTGCTATCAAGCTGCACTTACTCACCAATAAGCTGCTCACTGATGCTCAGTTTGGGTTCTGCCAGGACCACTCGGCTCCAGACCTCATTATAGCCTTAGTCCAAACATGGACAAAAGAGCTGAATTCCAAAGGTGAGGGGAGAGTGACAGCCCTGAACAAGGCAGCATTTGACTGAATGTGGTATGAAGGGGTCCGAGTAAAATTGAAGTCAATAGGAATCAGGGGGAAAACTCTCCACTGGCTGGAGTCATTCCGAACCCAAAGCAAGATGGTTGTAGTTGTTAGAGGTCAATCGTCGCATCCCCACGATATCGGTGCAGGAGTTCCTCAGCTGCTTCAACAATGACCTTCCCTCTATCATAAAAGGTCAGAAGTGGGGATGTTCGCTGATGATTGCAGTGTTCAGTCACATTCGTGACTCCTCAGATAATGCAGTCCATGCCCGCATGCAGCAAGACCTGGATGTCATTCAGGCTTGGGCTGATAAGTGGCAAGTAACATTCACGCCACACAAGTGGCAGGCAATGACTATCTCCAACAAGTGAGAGTCTAAGTGAAAGTCCCCTTGACATTCAACGTCATTACCATCGCCAAATCCCATCATCCTGGGGGTCACCATTGACCAGAAACTTAACTGGACCAGCCACATAAATAATGTGGCGATAAGAGCGGATCAGAGGCTGGGTATTCTGCGGCGAGTGTCTCACCTCCTGACTCCCCAAAGCTGTTCCAAGTTAGGAGTGTGATGGAATACTCTCCACTTGCCTGGATGAGTGCAGCTCCAACAGCACTCGAAGCTCGACACCATCCAGGACAAAGCAGCCCGTTTGATTGTTAGCCCATCCACCACCTTAAACATTCACCCCCTTCACCACCAGCACACCTTGGCTGCAGTGATTACCATCTACAAGATGCACTGCAGCAACTCACCAAGGCAACAGCTCCCAAACATACGACCTCGACCACCTAGAAAGACAAGGGCAGCAGGCGCATGGGAACACCATCACCTGCAAGTTACACACCATCCTGACTTGGAAATATATCGCCATTCCTTCATCGCCCCTGGGTCAAAATCCTGGAACTCCCTCTCTAGCAGCACTCTGGGAATACCTTCACCACAAGGACTGCAGCGGTTCAAGATGGCGGCTCACCATCACCCTCAAGGGATGGGCAATAAATGTCGGCATTGCCAGGGCCGCCTACATCCCAGGAACGAAAAAAAAAAGTCAAAAGTCACCAGGACTGGATGCTGAGGGAAATGAAGTTGGAAATTGCGGAGGTACTGGCCTAATCTTCCAATCCTCCTTAGACACAGGTGTGGTACCAGAGGACTGGAGAAATGCAAATTTTACACCTTTTTTCAAAATAGGGTGCAAGGATAAACCCAGCATCTACAGGCCAGTCAGTTTAACCTCGGTAACGGGGAACTTTTAGAAACGATAGTCAGGGACAAAATTGTCACTTCGACAAGTGTGGATTAATGAAGGAAAGCCAGCATGGATGTGTTAACGGCAAATTGTGTTTAACTAACTTAATTGACTTATTTGATGTAACAGAGGGTTAATAAGGCCAATGCAATTGATGTGGTGTACATAGACTTCCAAAAGACATTTGATAAAGGGCCACATAATAGGCTTGCCAACAAAGTTGAAGCCCAGGGAATAAAAGGGACAGTGGCAGCATGGATTGGCTAAGTGACAGGAACAGGAAACAGAGTAGTAATGAACGTTTGTTTTCTAACGGGAGGAATGTGCACAGGGATGTACTGGAACCATTGCTTTTCTTGATATATATTAACAGACGGGGCAACGGGGAGAGGCGGCGAGGGCGCGGTGATGAGGGCGAGAAAAGAGAAGATGGAGGGGAAGCAGGATAGGTGAGAGAAGAAACTCAGGGAAGACGGGTCACATTCTTCCAACCCCTTTTACACCCACACCCAGTTTCTCAAAGTTCGGTGCGTGTGTTACAAGCGACATCATTGGATGAAATCCAGAAGTCACAACACTGTTACTATTCACTTCATGCCCAATAAACCAGTTAACAATCCGTGACCCACACACAATGTCCCATCTATGGCCCTGGGGGGGGCAGTTGCAAGGTCATGTACTTGTGCTGGGGTAAGGAACTTCAGCTGGGGGAGGGATGCACTTGCGCTGGGGTAAGGGACATAGGCTGGAACTTGGGAGGCTTTTGCTGGGTTGGTGGAAATCTATCCTCTCTGACTTCTGAAGTGAAAATGGATCGAATTACAATTTGTAAAGTCAGTCAGAACTTGGGCTGGACGGTTCCAGTTACACATTCCAGAGAAACTTCAGGGTGTGACTTATCCTCCAAGGGGACACATTAACTCTCCATTATCACATGACCTATTGCTAATCAGAGACAAGGCGGCCATTTTGGCAGTACAAATAAAAGCATCCATATATTAACAACTTGGATGTGGGTATAGAGGGCACAATTTCAAAATGTGCAGATGACACAAAACTTGGAAGTATAGTGAACAGTGAGGAGGATAGTGATAGACTTCAAGAGGACATATTCAGGCTGGTGGAATGGGCCGACGCGTGGCAGATGAAATTTAACTCAGAAAAGTGTGAAGTGATGTATTTTGGTTGGAAGAGCGAGGAGCGGCAATATAAACTAAAGGGTACAATTCTAAAGGGGGTGCATGAACAGAGAGACCTGGGGGTGTATGTGCACAAATTGTTGAAGGTGACAGCACAGGTTGAGAAAGCGGTCAATAAAGTATACGGGATCCTGGGCTTCATAAATAGAGGCATAGTACAAAAGCAAGGGAGATATGATTAACCTTTATAAAACATCGGATCGGTCTCAACTGGAGTATTGTACCCAATTCTGGGCACTGCACGTTAGAAAAGATGTGAAGGCCTTAGAGAGGGTGCAGAAAAAATTTACAAGAATCGTTCCAGGGATGAGGGACTTCAACCAGAAACAATGACTGAATACTTGTACCATACAGTTCGATCATTGAGCATCAATTCTCATTTATATAGTGTCTTTAACGTCGTACAACGCCCCCAAGCAGCTTCACAGGAGCATTAGCAAACAAAATTTGACACAGTCACATAAGCAGATATTAGGACAAGTGACCAAAAGCTTCATCAAAGAGATAGGTTTTAAGGAGAGTCTTCAAGGAGGAAAGAGAGGTAGCAAGGTAGAGAGGTTTAGGGAGGGATTCCAGAGCTTAGAGCCTGGTCAGCTGAAGGCACAGCTACCAATGGTGGAGCGATTAAGGAGGCCAGAATTGGAGGAGTGCAGAGATCTCGGAGGGTTGTAGGGATGAAGGAGGTTACAGAGCAGGAAATCTGGCTGATTTTGTCCCCCCCCCCGCCTCCCCAGCCCAGATTAGCTCACTGACAACTGATATAAACTAGTCAACACCGGTGGCCTCCAATGATGATTCCGCCTATGCCCGTGTAATACAACACGCATACACTTTTTCTACCAGTCTCTATTTTTCCACAGAATCTGTAAAACGCCCAAGAACAGATCATTCATGCTCTATTCCTGGGCAACAACACATCAAAGAATCGAGCACAGAATAAAGTGAAGCACAAGCGTTTGAAGCAATACCTCATTTACATACTAAAGACAACTGCCTGGAATAGAAACCTCTATTTTATGACTACTAGTTAACAATACATTTTCAACTGCAGATAAATTGGTAAAATGGAGAAAATGAAACATCGAGATCGGTATAGTGTGGTAAAACAGAGCCAGCATGGATTTATGGAAAGAATGTCTTGCCTAACAAGTTACTAGACCCAAATCAAAGATAGCACTTGTGTTATCTCTAATTATTGCAACTATCCCATCCCCCTTCTTCCTTCCTTATTAATTAAAAACATTTTTTTTTTTAATCCCCCTTCTTCCTTCTCTATACTTTCCAAAAAAGTTAGAAACTGCAATATTTACCTGCCAGTCCTGTTCTTTATGCAGCCATGATTCAGTTAACCCTACATCTGTCTCCTCACTATGAATTATTGCCCCCAGATCCCCCGTTTTGTTTCCGATGCTGTGCACATTGCTGCAGAGACAATTTAATTCATTTTGGTTTTTGATTAATTATTTTATTATAAGCGATCAGCAGAAGTTTACAGAGCATGAAGGATGGGGAGGCCGGCCTGGAGTGCATGGGAATAGTCGAGTCTGGAGGCAACAAAACCATGGATGAAGGTTTCAGCAGCTGATGGGCGAAGGGAGTTGCGGAGACGGGCGATATTACAGATTTGAACATTGGCGGTCTTTCTGATGGAGAGGATATGAGGTCGGAATCTCAGCCTGGAGTTGAATAGGACGCCAAGCATGCGAACGGTCTGGTTCAATCAGAGACAATGGCCGGGGAAGAGGATTGTAATCGGTTGAGGGAGCCCAAAGACAATGGCTTCAGTCTACCCAATGTTTAACTGGAGGAAATGGTGGTTGATCCAAAACTGGATGTTGGACAAGTGGTCTGACAACTCATCGGCAGTGTGATGGCGAGAGATGGCAGTGGAGAGGTGTAACTGGGTGTCATCAGCATACGTGTGGAAGCTGTCCCCGAATCTTCAGACAATGTCACCAATTGGCAGCATGTGGATGAAGAAGAGTGGGCAGGGGGAAACCCCCGGACCTCTGTTCATCAACACTATACAACAGCGAGTGTCAGCAAGTTATTTGGCTACAGGGGCATCACGGCCAAGTCTAATTCCGATCATCCACATTTTCAGCAGTGGCCACTGGATAGTCATCAAGAGCAGGAATCCTGGTTGATTTGTCTCCCAAACTCAGGGGACACTGCAGTCAGTTTTGTTGCCTCTATCGCCAACCCAAGTGAGGCGTCAGGTCTGTGCCAACTGCGGATCAAACCTGGGTCTTCTTTAGTCTGTATTTCTCAGCTACTCACTGAATAAACTTGCTGAGCCATGGCAGGGTTCAAGTCTGATTGCCAAGCACCAGCAGACCTCCTTTTACCACCACAAACAGGAATACATACATATTTGGCATTTCAGTTTTAATTTCCATTTCCTGCAATTTTTGACGGCGAAACTTTTGCATAAATATAGTACAACATTCATCACAGTGCTAGTCGGTAGTCTGCTCTCTTACAGCACAGATACAGGTCATTCAGCCGAACTGGTCTATGCCGATGTTTATGCTCTACACAAGCCTCCTCCCAACCCCTCTTCATCCAACCTTACAAGCATTTCCTTCTATTCCTTTTTCTCCCGTGTTTATCTCGTTCCCCCTTAAACGCATTCTCGTTCCAGAATCCACGTTCTCACCAGTCTTACAGATTTCAGGAAAAACTTGTTTACCCTATCGGATCTATGAGTGACCATCGTATAAAGAAGAAAAGAAAAAAGATAGACTTGCATTTATATAGCGTTTTTCATGATCTCGGGACCTCCCAATGCGCTTTATAGTCAATTAAGTACTTTTGAAGAGCAGTCACTGTTGTCATGTAGCCAATTTGCACACAACAAAAGGATATACTTGCTTTGGAGGCAGTTCAGAGAAGGATAATTAGGTTGATTCCAGAGATGAGGGGGTTGACTTATGAGGAAAGGTTGAATAGGTTGGGCCTCCACTCGGTGGAATTCAGAAGAATGAGAGGTGA
This sequence comes from Pristiophorus japonicus, assembly GCF_044704955.1. Classification (NCBI taxonomy): domain Eukaryota; kingdom Metazoa; phylum Chordata; class Chondrichthyes; family Pristiophoridae; genus Pristiophorus; species Pristiophorus japonicus. Next base: position 233,876,371 of record NC_091977.1, on the reverse strand, counting down.
TTTTATCGAAATGTATAAGATTATGAGGGGGCTCGACCAGGTGGATGCAGAGAGGATGTTTCCACTGATGGGGAAGGCTAGAACGAGGGCATAATCTTAGAATAAGGGGCCGTCCATTTAAAACTGAGAGGAGGAGAAATTTCTTCTGAGGGTTGTAAATCTGTGGAATTTGCTGCCTCAGAGAGCTGTGGAAGCTGGGACACTGAATAAATTTAAGACAGAAAGAGAGAGTGTTTCTTAAACGATAAGGGAATAAGGGGGTTATGGAGAGCGGGCAGGGAAGTGGACCAGAGTCCATGATCGGATCAGCCATGATCATATTAAATGGCAGAGCAGGCTCAATGGGCCGTATGGCCGACTCCTGCTCTTATTTCTTATGTTCTTATGCTCTTAACAAGCTCCCACAAACAATAATGTGATAATGACCAGATAACCTGTTTTAGTGATGTTGGTTGAGGGATAAATATTGGCCAGAACACTGGGGATAACTCTCCTGCTCGTCTTCAAATAGTGCCAGGGGATCTTTTACGTCCACGTAACAGCGCAGACGGGGTCTCATGTCATCCGAAAGACGGCACCTCTGACAGAGCAGCACTCCCTCAGTACTGCACTGGAGTGTCAGCCTAGGTTTTTTTTGTGCTGAAGTCTCTGGAGTGGGATTTGCACCCACAACCTTCAGACTCAGAGGCAAGATTGCTGCCAACTGAGCCACGGTTGACACTCAATTATATTTATGGCCCCTAGTTTTGGACTCCCCACAAGTGGAAACATCCCGTGTGTCTACCTTATCAAACCCCTTCATAATTTTGAAGACCTCTATCAGGTCACCTCTTGACCTCTTTTCTTGAGGAAAAAAAAGAGGCCAACAACGTTATGAATTGGGTCTGGTTTCACTTATTTTCCCATTAACACTCAAAGATCTTGACATTTTTCCTAGTACTTAGAACACAGAAGTTGACAGTAAACCTTGCTACATATTGTATCGATGAGACGCTATTGTCATGCTGCTTGTTTAAGTCAGATCCTGAGAGACCAGCGTCCATGAGTTGGTTCCTGGGGATCAAACTACTAATCGCAGCTCTCTTCTCAAGCTGGCAATTGTGCATGCATGGAAACACCAGTGCCGCCGGAATAAGGCCACCGGATTTAAGAAAAACACTGGATGCAGGTTGGAAGACACCAGTCTCCAGGTATCCATGCATACTATTTTGTCCTTCTACAAGATCCTGGTCAGGCCTCAGTTAGAATACAGTACCTCAGATGGTGAGTGATATTAAGGCTTTGGAAAGGATGCAGAGGAGGGTAACTGGACTAATTCCCAGTTTGAAGCATCTTGGTTATCAAGATAGGCTTAAAGATCTGGGACTCTACAGTTTAGAGAAGCATAAAGTTAGGGGTGATTTAATAGAGGTTCATCAGGTGATGAAGCGAATAGATTGTGCTCGAGTTTACAGTTTGTTAGGGAGGACCAGGGGTAATAATTTTAAGTTGTACAAGGCCAGGCCCAGGTTAGACAGCAGGTGGTGGGTCTTTTCCCAGAAAATAGTGGGCCTCTAGAACAGCCTGCTGTCTCATGCAGTGGACAAAGATTCGCTGAGTTCCTTCAAGTGAGAGCTGGAACCGTTTCTGACTGGGGCGGAGATCACCTCGCACGAAAGTCAGGTAGGGAATTATCAGGACTCGAAGTGATCTTCTGGACTGGTTTGTATCGCCTGGAGGGGTTGGAGAAGAATTTCCCAGATTTTCTCCCCCAGTTTGGTTTGGGTTTGTAAAACCTGTTTTTTTTTAAACTTTTCTCAGATATCACATTGTTTTCAGGTGGAATGGAAAATGTATATATTGTGATGCACAAGGTATCACAATTATGTGGGAACAGGCTGGATGGACCAGAGAGTCTTCTCCTGTCCCTCATTGTTTGCATCTGACCCACAAAAAAAGTGGCGAGAGATAAGTGCACTGTTTGGTACCAGCCTCTGCAGCGTTTTATGATCCAAAGGTTTAAGGGCAATGACCGGGGAAAGAAATAGTTGATGTTGGAGTCACGACAGTTGCAGTCTGCTTATTTCCGCTTGGTCCTCGACATTAAAGCAGGTTTTTATGCATGTGAAATCAAACAAGCAATTATTTTGTCCATCCTGCAAGGCACTCTCCAACATAATCCCATCTACTTCTCAATCACTGTTTTATGCACTGGAGATCTGAAGCACCATCACCAATCAAAAGAATGCAGGTGGTTTTTGGAAACAATTTGTCAAAAATAAATGGTCAAAATGCAATGAGAATACAAAATCTGCACATGGAAATGTCACTGGTAATGGAGCAAAATGTGTGCAGTTCACCTTCGCCACCTCATTCCCTCCCCTCCTTCCCCAGACCAGCGGGAGACAGATGAAGTTACGACGAGCTGACAATCAAACTGATCTGTGAGACTATCAGCATAAGCCTAGAGAGTCAATCCAATTTAAGGTCAGTAAAACACAGGCTATCTCGGGCGTTAATGGGAAGCAGTTCAAGATAACACTGCATAGGGAGGAAAGACAAAGTGGCAAGGCAGTTATAGCTCAACACCTGCAGTTCAGGAAAATGCTCAATTTTAGAGGAGGTTGGTTGAAGAGCACAGAAATCCACAAGTCAGATTTAGAAGCAAAAGGTTAGACCTTTCTAATCTATAGGAATGCTTCTTTTGTTGTTGCAGGAGATGAATATTTATTTGGATTTTCAGGAGCATTTGATTAAATTACACACGAGACTTTAAAAAAAGTGTTCAGGCATGTGCAATTTGCAGCAAATTAGCTAACTGGATTGAAAATTGGGGTTTAGCGATAGCTGCGGACAGGGTGGGGGGGGGCGGGGGGGGGGGGAAGGAGGATAAGGGCTAGACGCTTTTGGCTCCTGTTGGCAGATTTCATGCTCCATCTGTAGTTTTCATTCCTCTCCCCCCTCATAAATCTACCAGAAGAAAATAACTTGCACCTATAATGATCTCAGTGGAGTTGCAGAGAATCCCATGCAGTTCCAAGCATTCTACAAGTAAAATCAGTGAACATCTGTAACTTTACATCTTCCAAATGCGTGGATGCCTTTCAGAGCAAGCTAGATAACTACATGAGGTAGAAAACAATAAAAGGTTATGCTGATAGGAGGAGATGAACTAAGGTGGGAGGATGCTCGTGTGGAACATAAACACCGGCATAGACCAGTTGGGTCCAATGGTCTGTTTGTGATGTAGATTCTATGTTTAAAAAAAGTCACACCTTAAAAGCAGGAAACTATAGACCAGTTAGCTTAACAACAGTGGTTGAGAAAATGTTGGCGTCCATTATTAAAGCAGCAGTAACAGAACATTTAGAAAAGCAAAATTCGGTCAGGCAGAGTCAGCATGGATTTATGAAGGGGAAGTCATGTTTGATAAATTTGCTGGAATTCTTTGAGGATGTAACGAACAGGGTAGATAAAGGGGAACCAGTGGATGTGGTGTATTTGGACTTCCAGAAGGCATTTGACAAGGTGCGACATAATAGCTTACTGCACAAGATAAACGTTCACGGGTTGGGGGTAATATATTAGCATGGATAGAGGATTGGCTGACAAACAGAAAGTCAGGATAAATGGTTCATTCTCCGGTTGGCAATCAGTAACGAGTGGGGTGCCGCAGGGATCAGTGCTGGGACCCCAACTATTTACAATCTATATTAACGACTTGGAAGAGGGGACTGAGTGTAATGTAGCCAAGTTTGTTGACAACGCAAAGATGGGAGGAAGGGCAATGTGTGAGGAGGACATAAAGATGCTGCAGGAGGACAGACAGGCAAGAATTTGGCAGACGGAGTCTAATGTTGGAAAGTATGAGGTCATGCACTTGGATTTTTTTCTGCCAAAGAGCAAGTTATTATTTAAATGGAGAAAGATTGCAAAGTTCTGCAGTACAGTGGGACCTGGGGGTACTTGTGCATGAAACACAAAAGGATAGTATGCAGGTACAGCAAGTGATCAGGAAGGCCAATGGAATCTTGGCCTTTATTGCAAATGGGATGGAGTATAAAAGCAGGGAAGTCTTGTTACAGCTGTACAAGGTATTGGTGAGGCCACTCCTGGAATACTGCGTGAAGTTTTGGTTTCCATATTTACGAAAGGATATACCTGCTTTGGAGGCAGTTCAGAGAAGGTTCACTAGGTTGATTCCGGGGATGAGTGGGTTGACTTGAGGAAAGGTTGAGCCTCTACTCATTGGAATTCAGAAGAATGAGAGGTGATGTTATCGAAACGTATAAGATTATGAGGGGGCTTGACAAGGTGGATGCAGAGAGGATGTTTCCATTGGTGGGGGAGACTAGAACTAGAGGGCCTGATCTTAGAATAAGGGGCCGCCCATTTAGAACAGAGTTGAGGAGAAATTTCTTCTGAGGGTTGTAAATCTGTGGAATTCGCTGCCTCAGAGAGCTATGGAAGCTGGGACATTAAATAAATTTAAGACAGAAATAGATAGTTTCTTAAACGATAAGGGGATCAGGGGTTATGGGGAGCGGGCAGGGAAGTGGAGCTGAGGCAATGATCAGATCAGCTGTGATCTTATTGAATGGCAGAGTAGGCTCGAGGGGCCTAATGGCCTCCTCCTGCTCCTATTTCTTATGTTCTTATGTAAAAGTAGGGCAAAAATACCATGATTAGTCAAATAATTAGTAAATATTACATTAGCCATGCTGATTGGCTCAAACACTCCAATGATTAAGTGCAAACCAGTCATTCGACAGGTAGAAAAACTAACTTGCAATCGCTTCTAATCTAGTATGTCAGCTATGACTCAGTGGATAGCACCCTTGCCTGAGTCAGAAGGTTTCACAGACCCGCTCCAAACACTTGTGCACAAAAAAAGATCTAGGCTGGCACTCCCAGTGCAGTACTGAGGGAGCGCTGCACTGTTGGAGGTGCCGTCTTTTGGATCAGACATTAAACCAAGGCTCTGGCTGCCCTCAGGTGGATGTAAAAGAACCCAGGGCACTATTTTGAAGAAGAGCAGGGGAGTTATCACTGGTGGTTCAGGCCAATATTTATCCCTCAATCAATATCACTGATTATCTGGTCATTATCACACTGCTGCTGGTGGGAGCTTACTGTGGGCAAATTGACTGCCACCTTTCCGGCACTGATGGGGCTTGGAGACAGTTGAAAAACCTGAAGGCGCAAAACTATCAGCGGAGTAGGGCAGGGGGCTCAGGCAACTGTGCGAATATGCAGGACAGTGGCACTACATCCATGGAAGTGGATCTGCATTTCAAGTTAGGGTTCCCTTTGGGTAGATCACACATTGATATGATGTCCTTTTGTGGCTCGGTGTAAAATTATGTCTGATAACGCTCTTGTGAAGCGCCTTGGGATAGTTTACTACGTTAAAGGCGCTATATAAAAATACAACTTGTTGTTGTATTTCTTACACAAGTTGGGCTGTAAAGTGTTTTTGGGACCTCGTGAGATCGTGAAAGGTGCTACTTTGAATAACTCAAATGATTTGAGTCGTGTAGTGGCCACAGTTTTGTCATAGACACTGGGGGCTGGGGGGGGGCTGGGGGGGGTGGGTGGTCGAAGGGGAGAGGGTCAAGGGGGAGATATGCATCACAGGAATGGTTTTCAGCCTTCCTGTGCAACTACAACACTCAGAATGTACCGCAACAACCCACAACCCTTGAAAATCAGGCTGAAAATTTACAACCATGGGCACAAGCAGCCTAGAATATATTTACCGAGTAAAATTCATCACTGATGACCATCCATGTACTGCCTGGCTAAAACTACATACAGTATAATGACCATTTGGAAAATACAGAAACCTGCAAAAACCAGACAGCTGATGCCAGTGTCTGTAATTCACAGTGTCGTCGTTCCTGCATGATCACTGGATCAAAAATCCTGCAACTCCCTACCTAACAACCATCGCCACAAAGACCCCAGCTTTCCCAGGACTAGTCCACAAAACACTTGCCGAGAGGGACCAGGGATGGGCAATGACAAAAAAAATCCAGCCTGACAGCATCGGCCATATCCCAAGTATAAAATAAAAACTACCCTGGAATCGTTCAGAACCAATTCGATGCTGCGATGGAGGAAGCTTCCGAGTGGGTGGCCAGCCTTGCAGAGTATTTATCTTGCAATCTTTGTGAACTTGAAAATACTTCTTCTGGACATACTTTCCCCCACTTGATATTTTTTCAAAAAGTAAATAAAGTTGAATATGAAAAGAAATTCAGCCTCGAAAAGGCTGAAGACACATTTGACCTTCTGTTTTCAGATCGGAAGGAACAGCATTTTCTCCTCCCTTTTTATTTCCCCTTCAGAATTTCGGTTTTAATTAAACAGTCACGTATTCCTCAGGAAGCAGAGAGCAGCAGCAGCAGCAAACAAGTTCAGCAAAGTTCGGGCAGGACCAGACGATAACTTCAGGGTTCGAGTCATGGGAGGGGTAGTCATGATCAAGTTGATATTCAACACATGTCGAACATTTCCATGCTAATTTATATCAGATTACTTAAGGCCATTTCTTTAATTTAAAAAAACTGACATTTTTTAAAATCCATACGTCAGACTATAAAATAAATGATCACTGAAACCTTATGCGGGGATTTGATGTTTACACCTTACTTAAGCATTTTTTTTTTTTAAAACATAAACTGTTCAACTTGGCTCTCCCTACTTTTCCCAGGAATATTTTGGAATCCAAGATTCTGAGGTTCAAGGTTACCTCAACAACAACTTGCATTTTATATAGCACCTTTAACGTCGTAAAACCCGTAAAATATCCCAAGGGGTTTCACAGGAGCGAATATTGACACCAAACCACATAGGGAAATATTAGGACAGGTGGCCAAAAGCTTGGTCAAAGAGATAGATTTCAAGGAGCGTCTTAAAAGGAGGAGAGAGAGGTAGAGGTGGCGAGATTTAGGGAGGGAATTCCAGAGCTAAGGGCCCTGGCAGCTGAAGGCACGGCCACCGATGGTGAAAATCGGGGGTGCGCAAGAGGCCAGAACCGCACCAACTATTTAAAAACAAATTTGATTTAAGTTGCTGACAAAATGTAGGTTCCTGGGACGTATCCAGATTTAAAATGAGTATCCTTCTGTTCCTTAGTGGGAGGAGAGCTATTGGTGCCTGTAGGTACAGGGAAAAACATTACTCCATGAGTGGTTTCTTACATAGTGAGAAGTTGGCAAGGGAATTCAACTAGTGACAATTTGACAGGCTCCATGCATCTCCGGCTCTGCACAGCTCAGGGGCTTCTCGGCTCCAGTGTTAGTTTGGATCCGGCCTGTTTTGCCACCTTGCAACAGAAGACAACAACTTTTGTACAGTAACATTCACTTACATTGGCCTGTTGGCCTTGCATGGACGGCCAGCTGCACTAGGACAGCCAGTCCAGTGGTAACGGTCATATTGTTAACCCAAAAGATAATTCAGCAGAGAGAGACAGATATCAAACTATAAAGCAATTATTTTCTTTGGTGTGCGGGGGCACGAGGGAAAGGAGTTTGACTTCACACCAATGTCATCAGGGCGACAGGAGGACCTTCTGAATTGGTAGCTCTTTCAGATGGCCTCCTCATGCGCTGCATGATTCTGTTCTATTCTATGTTTTTGCACCCCGTGCGAGCTGCGGCTCTCTTCTCTAGAAAAGAAAAGGTTGAGGGGTGACCCGATAAAGGCCTTTAAAATTCCTTACTTTCCAAATCACAGTCCACTTGTATGCAAAGTAAGAAACCTTGCAACCACCATGAAAACACATACTTCTGTAACTGGCTTCTAGTCATCCCTGACCTTCTCACCTCAAGAGTCTGTCTCCTGCAACCCCCCCACCGGCCTCCACAGCCCCACTATCAACACATTTCAGGACATCCCGAACTCCAACAGCTACATCTGGTCCCCGAGTAAACCTTTCCCACTACTCCATTTTTGAAGCCCTCGAATCGGGTTTCCGCCCTGCCGCAGCTCTGAAGTGGCCCTTATCAAAGTCGTAAATGACATCCTATGTGACTGTGACCAATGATAAACTATCCCTCATCCTTCTCAGATCGATCGGCAGCCTTTGACAGGGTTGACGACACCATCCTCCTCCAATTCCATCCTCCATCGTCCAGCTGGGTGGGACTGCACTCGCCTGGTTTCATTCTCATCTATTGGATCAGAGGATTACCTGCAATTCTCCTCCCACTCCTGCCCCGTTACCTCTGGTATCCCCCAAGGATCCATCCTTGACCTCCCCTATTTTTCATCCGAAACACAGCGTCAGGTTCCACTTGTACGCTGTTGGCATCCAGTTCTACCTCACCAGCACCTCTCTCAACCCCTCCACTGTCTTTGATTTATCACACTGCGTTACTGACATCCATTTTGATTTTCTAAGTTGAATTCTGCAGCCGATTCTGTGTCCTTAAGTGACCCTACATCTTGCATCTCGGTTGCGTTACAATGATTTACTGTGTGCAGCCGATTTAGGTTGTTAATGTGTCAAAGGTTACGATTAGAAGTTGCAGCTTCAATGTGTACCTATATTCCTTGAATATAGGCATGTATGAGCAGCTAAAGAAAGAGCTGTAAGGCTGTCTATGTAGCAAGTATATATAATATATAGGACAAGACACAAGAGCCAGATGGTAATTTCTTACAGGCAAAGATGTCCAGAGTGGTTTCCTCCAAAGGAGTCAAGGGCATCATTTCTAGTCCCTCCTCCAGTTTGGTTCTTAAAATCACAGAAATTTACAGCATGGAAGGAGGCCATTTCGACCCATCGTGGCCGCGCCAACCAACAAAGTTATCGAGCCTAATCCCACTTTCCAGCTCTTGGTCCGAAGCCCTGCAGGTAACAGCACTTCAAGAGCACATCCAAGTTCTTTTGTGGTGAGGGTTTCTGCCTCGACCACCCTTTCAGGCAGTGAGTTCCAGACCTCCACAACCCTGTGAGTGAAAACATGTCCCCTCAAATCCCCTCTCACCCTCCTACCAATTACTTTAAATCTATGCCCACTGGTTGTTGACCCCTCTGCTAAGGGAAATAGGTCCTTCCATAATTTTATACACCTCAATGAGGGCTCCCCTCAGCCTCCTCTGTTCCAAAGAAAACAAACCCAGCCTATCCAATCTGTCCTCGTAGCTAAGATTCTCCACTCCAGGCAAGATCCTCAAATCTCCTCAGTACCCTCTCCAGTGATGTGGTGACCAGAACTGCACGCAGTACTCGAGCTGTGGCCTAACTAGTGTTTTATACAGTTCAAGCATAACCTTCCTGTTCTTATATTCTATGCCTTGGCTAATAAAGGTAACTATCCCATATGTCTTCTTAACCATCTTATCTACCTGGCCTGCTACTTTCAGGGATCTGGAAATCTGCACTCCAAGGTCCCTTTGTTCTTCTACACTTCAGTGTCCTACCATTTAATGTTTATTCCCTTACCTTGTTGCCCTCCCCAAATGCATTACCTCACACGTCTCCGGATTGTATTCCATTTGCCACTGTTCTGCCCACCTGACCAGTTGATTGATATCTTCCTGCAGTCCGCAGCTTTCTTCTTCTTCAACCACAAAGCCGATTTTTGTATCTGCAAACTTTTTAATCATAGCCCCTACATTCAAGTCTAAATCATTGATACATACCACAAATAGCAGAGAAGGAGCAGGACTAACTGGATTGCTATTCGAAAGAGCTGGCGCAGACTCGATGGGCTGAATGGCTTCCTTCTGTACTGTAATACTCTATTCTATCCAGCACTGGATGAACAAAAATTTGCTCCAAATAATATTGGGTAGACCGAAGCCACCGTCTTCGGTCAAGCTCCAACCCTCGCACCACAGACTTCATCCCTCTCCCAGGCAACTGTCTGAGGCTGAACCAGACCGTTCGCAACCTTGGTGTCACATTTGACCCAAAGATGAGATTCTGACCATATATCGACTTCATCACCAAGACTGCCCACTTCCATCTCTATAACATCGCCCGACTCCGCCCTCGCCTCAGCTCATCTGCTGCTGAAACCCTCATCCATGCCTTCATTACCACTACACTCAGCTATTCCAACACACTCCTGGCCAGCCTCCCATCTTCCACCCTCCAAAAACTTGAGCTCACCCAAAACCCTGCTGCCCTTATCCTATCGCACCAAATCCTGTTCACCCATTACCCCAGTTCTCGCTGACCTGCATTAGTTCCTGGTCCAGCAATGCCTCGATTTAAACATTCTCATCCTTGTTTTTGAATCCCTCCATGACCTCACCCCTCCCAATCGTCCAATGCTCCGAGATCTCTGCGCTTCTCCAATTCTGGCCTCTTGTGCATCCCCCCTACTTTTAAATCGTTCCACCAATGTTGCAGTGCCGTCAGCTGTCTAGGCCCTAAACTCTAGAATTCCCTCCCTAAACCTTTGTCTTTCTCTCCTCCTTTTAAGTTGCTCCTTAAAAGCTACCTGTCCTAATATTTCCTTATTTGGCTCGTGGTCAAATTGTGTTCGATAACGTTCTTCCACCCCCACCCTATTTGAATTTCACATTTGTTAATTTTATTGCTTTTAATCAATGATGACCATAATTTTTATTTTACAAGCAGTTCTCTTCTGCCAGAGGATTGCTAAATGATGGAATTGTACCATACTCGATGGAGGAAGCAGATTTATAGGCAGTCCAAGCCTGCGCCACCTCCACTGCGACATGCATTGCAACTTAAATGCAGGATTCAATAGATCTAGACTTCAATGCCAGGCCTCAGTGCCATAAATCCTGATAGGAACTTAATTGGCATTGAAAATGCAAGTTTAGATTTCCCTTACACAAAATGTGATCGCACACTAAATTACTTCAGAGAGCACAGGCTTATAACCTGCCACTAGGGGGTGCCAATGAGCAAAAGACGACCTTTGGATTTCCTCCACCACCTTTCATCTCCATTTAGCATTTGTCTCAACACCTCTGGTTGATGTTAGCAGATTACCTGCAAGAACTCTTGGTGCAGTTCTAAATGCTGTGCTCACGTTTGCTGCGCCCTCACCTGTTGTGCCGTTAGACTGCCCACTGCATTTCACTTAAAACCAACTTTCATTAGGAGAAAAGAATATTCAGACATTAGTGTGCACACGAGTAACTATTAACCCCACTGAATAAAAGGTCCTCCTACAAAAATGTAATAATTCAAATCCAATCTGTCACAGGAGCAACAGGCCAAAGGGCCTCCCTATGGGCCCAAGTTTCCACATGATAAAAAACGGGCGCCCCTCCAAGCTGGGCGCCTGTTTTTCGCGCCTAAAACGGCGCCGGAAAAAAAACGAGCGATTCTCGAGCGCTCTGCAGCTCCTTGTCTGTTTGGCGCGGCGCCCAGGGGGCCGGAGCCTACACTCGCGCCGATTTTGTAAGTGGGAGGGGGCGGGTACTATTTAAATTAGTTTTTTCCTGCCGGCAACGCTGCACGTGCGCGTTGGAGCGTTCGCGCATGCTCAGTGTGAAAAAAACATTGGCACTCGGCCATTTTTGTTGTTCTTTGTAGCTGTTTAGTTTTTGAACATTTTTTAATAAAAGTACATTGCCATCAGCACAGAGGCTTCTTGTAGCAGTGAGAAGGGTGCAGGAAGCCTCAGAAAGTTGAGGCAGCCATTTCCCGACGACCTCCCCCTTTTGCCATCGGGAAATAGCTCCTCAATTTCTGAGGCTTCCTGCAGCCTTCTCTCTTTCCCGCCAGTCGTCTGGAACGGCTCCATTCCCTTCCACCCGACCCCCCCCACCCCCGCGTTCGGTAGGCTCCCTTCCCTCTTTCCTTCCTTTCTCCCCCCCCTCCCCCCCGGGTTCGGTCGGCTCCCTTCCCTCTTTCTCCCCACCCCCTCCGCGTTTGGTAGGCTCCCTTCCCTCCCCTCCCCTCCCCCCCTCCCGCGTTCGGTCGGCTCCCTTCCCTCCCCCCCCCACCCCGCGTTCGTCGGCTCCCTCCCTCCCGCGTTCGGTCGGCTCTCTCCCTCCCGCGTTCGTCGGCTCGCGTTCATCGGCTCCCTTCCCTCTTTCTCCCCCCCACTCCGCGTTTGGTAGGCTCCCTTCCCTCCCCCGCGCGTTCGGTAGGTTCCCTTCCCTCCCCTCCCCTCCCCCCCTCCCGCATTCGGTCAGCTCCCTTCCCTCCCCTCCCGCGTTGGGTCGGCTCCCTTCCCTCCCCCCCCCACCCCGCGTTCGTTGGCTCCCTTCCCTCCCCTCCCGCGTTGGGTCGGCTCCCTTCCCTCCCCCGCCCCCCCGCGTTCGTCGGCTCCCTTCCCTCCCCCCCCCCCCCCGCCTCCGTCGGCTCCCTTCCCTCCCCCCTCCCCCCCCCCCCCCGCCTCCGTCGGCTCCCTTCCCTCCCCCCTCCCCGCCTCCGTCGGCTCCCTTCCCTCCCCCCCCCCCCCGCCTCCGTCGGCTCCCTTCCCCCCCGCCTCCGTCGGCTCCCTTCCCTCCCCCCCCCCCCCGCCTCCGTCGGCTCCCTTCCCCCCCGCCTCCGTCGGCTCCCTTCCCCCCCGCCTCCGTCGGCTCCCTTCCCCCCCGCCTCCGTCGGCTCCCTTCCCCCCCGCCTCCGTCGGCTCCCTTCCCTCCTCACCCCCCCGCCCCCCCAGCGTTCGTCAGCTCCCTTCCCCCCCCCGCTAGTCGGCTCCCTCCTCCCCCGCCCGCATTCGGTCAGCTCCCTCGTTTTGAGGCTTGCTGCACCATTCTTCCTGGCTGAAGCACTTTCACACAGGTAGGAAGATGGTTTATTTAATCTTTTCTTTGCTTATGTTTATTCAGGTTGGATTTATTTGTATAATATTTGTGTAATTATAAATAAGGATTGATTGTAGAATTTAATGACTTCCCTTCCCCCCCACCCCAACTCGTTCTGGACGCCTGATTTGTAACCTGCGCCTGATTTTTTAATGTGTAGAACAGGTTTGTTCAGTTCTACAAAAATCTTCACTTGCTCCATTCTACTTTAGTTTGGAGTACATTTTCACTGTGGAAACTTTCAAATCAGGTGTCAGTGGCCGGACACGCCCCCTTTTGAAGAAAAAATTCTGTTCCAAAGTCGAACTGTTCTACCTGACTAGAACTGCAGAAAAAAAAATGTGGAGAATTGCGAATTCGAAGATAGTCCGTTCTCCACCAGTTGCTCCTAAAAATCAGGCGCGAATCATGTGGAAACTTGGGCCCTATTATGTGCTGTAAGTAGGGCTACGATAGCAGACTGTTTCATTACTGGACAAGTAATCCAGAGACTTGAACTAATGATCGGGAGACAAGTTCAAATCCCACCACAGCAGCTGGGGGAATTTAAGTTCAATTAATTAAAATCGGGAATAAAAAGCTAGTATTATTAAATGGTGACCATGAAACTTCCAGATTGTGGTAAAAACCTATCTGGTTCACTCATGTCCTTGAGGGAAGGAAATCTGCCATCCTTACCCGGTCAGGCCGATATGTGACTCCAGACCCACTGCAATGTGGTTGACTCTTAACTCACGTCCTGGTACAATCTCTCGCCGCCCCTGCGACACAACCTCACCGCTCCTCTGCTGCTTGCTGCCTTTCCTGCTGGACCTGCCCACGCTCCAATCAGCGATCTTGATTTTGGTGACGTCCAATCCAGTTGCCCTTCTCCAAGTCGCCGCCCTCCTGCACCAGCTCACGCTGCTCCCTGAAGTGGCCTGCCTCCACGCTGCTCCCGGGCCCCTGCTCCTCCGCTCCTTTTATGGCCCCGACCTGTGGCTGGTGGTTTCTCACGGGTTGGGGCCTCACACACTGCTCCTGGGCTGCCGTACCTTCATTCCTTTTATGGCCCCAACCTGCGGCTGGTGGTTTCTCAAGGTCCCAGGAGAGGTGCGAGTTCTGGACCCAGAAGAGGCGAGGGCCCAGGGGCAGCACGGGCCAGCCCACACTGCGATGTGTCCGTGCTCGGTCTGTGCAGCAGAGCTGGTCTCCAGTCGTCTTGGATAACCCTTGCCACTGGACCAAGACCTAGCTCTGTCAAGCCCGTGTGGTGGCTGGTGTGCAACGGCCTCCAAACGTTAAAAAAAAACCCACACACAAGCATCTTCCACCCTTCAATATGTAGTTTGGGATCTAGAATGTCAGGTCCTTCATTGAAACACCTGTGAACTCATCCCTTTTTGGCGTGGAAGCAAATCATCCTCGATACTGCCCAAGAAGTAGGGACTCTTAACTGCCCTCTGAAAAGGCCCAGCAAGCCACCCAGTTGTATTCAAGGTGGCGGCTCACCACCACCTTCTCAAGGGAAACGACGGATGGGCAATAAGTGCTGGCTTTGCCAGTGACGCCCACATTCTGTGAATGAAAAAAAAGTTTCTATGAAATCTTTTTTCTCAACGGACGGTCTTTTTAACAGGAAGAATATCAGAGGTGGGTGTAGAAGGGACCACTTTACTGCAGAGGCGCGTGAAGGCAAAATACCTGCAAAATTAGAGTGTAGACCATCAGCAATTTTGCAGCATTTGCTTTGTCTCATTTGTACTGGAGATAGCTTCTTTAAAATCAGGTCCTGCATCATAGCTTTAACCATCAAAGAATATATCTGACAAAATTAGTGCCAGCCTTGACTCAGTTGTCAGCACTCTTGCCTGAGTCAGAAGATTGTGGGTTCAATTCCCACTCGAGACTTGAGCACACAAGTCCCACTGACACTCCCAGTACAGTAACTGAGGGGGTGCTGCAGTGTCAGGGGTGCCTTCTTTCGGATGAAATGTTAAACCGAGGCCCCTTCTACCCTCACAGGTGGATGTAAAAGATCCCATGGCACTATTTCAAAGAGGAGCAGGGGAGTTCTCCCCAGAGTCTTGGCCAATATTTATCCTTCAATCAACATCACTAAAACTGATTATCTGGTCATTTTCATAATGCTGTTTGTGGGAGCTTGCTGTGCACAAATTGGCAGCCACATTTTTTATTTTACAACAGTGGCTACAGGGCTACAGTTCAAAAAGTGATTAGAAAGCTCTGATGTCCTGAGGCTGTGAAAGTTGCTATATAAATACATGTTCTTCCTTTCATTAAGGAAATACCATGAACAGTTAGTTCAAAGGTTAAGATTTCTTAGGCTGCTTGAGTAAGTAGTTCTTGCTAAAACAAACCAGGTGACAGAGGAGTAAATGTTTCCCAGCTTCACACAACTACCTCTCAAAGTTCGTCAAACTCTCCTGCTTCACACTTGAGAAAAACCTGGGGTTAAGTCAACCATCCGAGAGGTTTCCCTGCAGAGAGGTCAGAGGTCATTTCTCCATTGCTGCTTTCTGTGCAGAGGACTTGCAGCTAAAAGTAAAATCATCGCAGTGACAGTGAGCAGTGCTTTCTCACCTCTGCACAGCACTGTCAAATTATTCCCAGTGCTCCGCATTCTGCCGCAAGACTGGAGTGCTGGAATGTTATTTCAGGACGCTGCGAATGCTGTACTACAGCAAAAGCCACCTTGTCGGTACATGTCTCAACAATGGTTCAAATTCCATGCTGAAGCCAAAAGAATTCTTTCTGATCTCACGGCTGAATCAGGAGAAAAATAAATGTACCGCAGCTAGAACACCCACCGCAGACACCACTCCAAGACGCTGGCCTACTTTCCAGCCTCCAGAAAGCAGCTGATGGTTTTGTATTTGGTGATGAGGAAGTAAGAGGATGACAGAATCATGGAAAAGTTAACGGCGGTGGAACAGTGTTATGGGAGTATTTTTTGAAAAATTGAGGAAGAAAGCTACCCGTTTCAGAATCACAAGGAGGAAACTGATTTGGAAGGATGGGTATTTATATGTTAGAAACACCTTGGATCTACTTCTCCAAGGTCCTTATTGTGTTTAGGTTGCTTTGCTGTGTTTACTGCAAACAGAGTCCACATTTAACCCTGTTTGGAATGTAGCCCTAGTAACCCTTTGAAGGGACAAGGCTCGTGCTGGAAAGTGAGCCCTACTGTACAAGCTGACGGCTTTGTTCTGAAGTTAGCAAATTGAAGTAAAAGTACTTTGAAACTGCTGCAAATGGATTAGAGTTGAGGATGTATGAGAAAGCCATCATGTTGAAGAGTTACCAAATGCCACTGCACGCTTGGCTCAACAAAAGTCAGTGAAATTTCGACTCCAGTAACCTGGTCTTCATGGTGGAGGTGGCTTTGAGCGTGGAGGAAGGGAGTAATTGACTGTCACATATATTCCCCTATTCTTCAGTTAGCCTGGGTTCATGATGAAGAGGAATGCTTAAAGACTTCATGGTACAGATGCTGATCCAGGTTTAGTGTTACTAACAGAGTTAGGCAAGTGTAACAACTTGTATTTATATAGCACCTTCAACGTAGTAAAATGTCCCAAGGAGCATCGCAGGAGTGATTATCACACAAAATTTGACACCGAGCTACGCAAAGAGATAGTACGACAGGTGGTCAGAGAGGTAAGTTTTAAGGAGCGTCGCAAAAGGAGAAATAAAGAGACGGAAAGATTTAGGGAGGGAATTCCAGAACTTAGAGCCCAAGCAATGGTGGAGCGATGACAATCAGGGATGTGCAAGAGGCCAGAATTGGAGGAGCGCAGAGATCTCGGAGGGTTGTCGGACTGGAGGAGGTTACACAGATCGGAACCATGGAGGGATTTGAACACCAGGATGGAAATTGTGTTTCACTATTTTTGCATTTGAGGAGGCACAAACCAGATATTCAATAATCAAGTGGAATCTGCTGTATTGACTTTTGTCTCCTGTATAAGCCTTTACTTTCAATAAAACAACAGACCACCACAGTTTGGGAGAGAGCTCTCATTCTTCCATTAACTGAAACTCAGACAGTGACCCAAATACACTAATGAGTTTACCTGACCCCTGGGGACAGAACATTACCAAATATTATGCGTATAAAGTTGCATGCACATTCGTAGGGGACAAGGGCCGACATGCCAGAGTGGCTTATCGCAGAATTGTCCGAGTAAAAATTGATCATGTACAAACACAGCCTTGGCACCCTGGTTATGGAGTGGATCTGTGGCCTTTACTGGTGACTGAGTTTCATCCAGTGTACTTGGCGTGCAACTGTGCTAAAAGACCGTTTGGGTTTTGGTTTTGGGTACACAGCCACGATTATGAACAGTGCTCTGGAAGCAAACCTACAAATCCAGTGCATTCAACCTCAACCATTTAATTCCCACGACTCCAGGTTCTTTACTTGTGCTAGAGACTTCCTCGGTTTTTTTTGTATGAGGGAAGTCAAGAAGTATGTACAACACAGAAACAGATCATTGGGTCCAACAAGTTTGTGCTGGTGTTCAGGCTTCACACAAGCCTCCTCTTGTCCTACTTTATCACACTCCATCAGCACAACCTTCTATTTCTTTCTCCCTCATGTACTTAGAGCTTCAGCTATATCATCTTGTGTAGAATACAAATAATCTTAAATATAGAAGAAAAAAGATCCTCAATGGCCATTGGTGCTCCTGGAAGTTTATTCACTTTGGATGATAGTAAAATGAACAGTGATTGCATCTCCACAAATAGTTTATGCCAAACCACGACGTGGAACATTGATCCAAGAAGATGTGGAATCCGTCACTTAAATGAGCTTCACCTCAACTGTAAAGCCAAAGAATACTTCAATATTGACGTTATACTGGCACCAAATACATCAGTAACTGACTCAACTGGAGTGTGTCAAGGAAGGGGGAAAAAAAATAATAACCATAGCAAAACTAGCAACTACTTTAGTGCCAGCCATGGCTCCGTGGGTAGCACTCTTGCCTCAGAAGGTTGTGAGTTCAAGTTCTACTCTCGGAGACTTGAGCACAAAACTCTCGGCTGATACTTCAGTGCAGTACTGAGGGAGTGCTGCACTGTCGGAGGTGCGTTATTCGGATGGGATATTAAACCAAGGTCTCGTCAACCTCAGGTGGACATAAAAGATCCCAAGGTCTTTCAAAGAAGAGCAGGAGTTATCCCTGGTGTCCTGGACAATATTTATCTCTCAATCAACATCACTAAAAACAGATTATCTGGCCATTATCACATTGCTGCTGTGCGCAGATTGGCTGCCGCGTTTCCCACATTACAACAATGACTACAGTTCATAACTACTTAATTGGCTGTAAAGTATTTTAGGACATCCTGAGGTTGTGAAAGGTGCTATATAAATGCAATTCCTTCTTTCAGAGGATAAGAAAGAGGTTCTACTACAGGAGAGTACTGGCTGATAGAGTGTTTCAGAAAAAAAAAAACTTTTTTTTGCATGCAATACATTTTGAGGAATAATATGGATTGGAAAATTATCCTCTAATCCAGTTTTAGCTTTGAGTGTAAGAGACACTTCAGGTTTCAGATATGCAAATCTCAAAGTGGGAGATTGAGCTTTTTTTTTATAACTAAGGACACCAAGTGCAAAAGCAAAGGTATGCTAAACCTATGCAAATCATTGGTTAGGCTGCAGTGAGAATATTTTGTCCAGTTTTGAATGCCCTGCTTCCTCCCTCCATTTGATGGACCTACCCCAACATGGAACATAAACAATCTCCACACTCAGACACAGCAGCTGAGACATAGAGCCCTGGCACCGTGTCCAGATTATAGCACTACAAGACATAGGCTCAAGTGGAACATAAAGGCCGGCATGGACTGGTTGGGCCAAATGGCCTGTCTCTGTGCCGTACATCCGGTGTAATCCTATGCAAGATATAGGTTGATACCTAAACCAAGAAAATGGCACTGTCCTGCTTAGAACAGGCAACTAAGGATAGAATATAATGTGAGTGCAGCATAAACTAATTGAAAACAGTAGCACAGTTGAGCATATAGTGTAAAGAAGAAGAGTGTGACTGCATCAGGATAAATTTGGAATACAGCTGCAGAACTACAAATGTTTGAAGACTGTCAAACATAAGCAAGTACCAGAACCCCCAGTTTCTCTCTTGCACCAGCTTAAGAGCCTGCTTTCTCAAGATATGTGGAAATAAGTCATTGAAGCATGGCAGACAAAATTCATTTTCCCCTCCAGATTGGGTGGTTAAGGTCTCCCGGTGATGCATTCTGTTCCTAAACAAGATACAAAACTGTGAAATAACTGGTAGTGAAAAAAGCCAGAGAGCCTGGGAGAAAGTCAGAGGGAGTTATAATCTCAGACTGCTTTTGTGCACATTCTACTGCCTGACTTCGAGATGCACAGGCAGAAGACTGGGATCTGGCTGCCCACCCAAGATCATCAAAATAATGAGGAGAAAAAAAGGGATTCCTTTCCCTTCCTTTAAAAAATGACATAACATAATGTGTCAATTAAAATGACTGAGAATTTAAAAATTCACATCCATATTTTCAAATACCACCCAGTGCTTCATCCCTCCTCATGTCCTGGCCAATATTTATCCCTCAATCAATATCATGAAAGCAGATTATCTGGTCATCATCACATTGCTGTTTCTGGGAGCTTGCTGTGCAAAAATTGGCTGTCATGTTTCCCACATTACAACAGTGTCTACACTCCAAAAGTACTTTATTGACTGTAATGCACTTTGAGACATCTTTCTTTATTTCCTCATCTCTGTAACCTCCTCCAGCCCTACAACCCTTCGAGATCTCTGCGCTCCTCCAATTCTGGCCTCTTGTCCATCCCCGATTTTAATCGCTCCATCATTGGCGGCCGTGCCTTCAGCTGCCGAGGCTCGAAGCTCTGGAATTCCCTCCCTAAACCTTTCCACCTCTCTCTTCTCCTTTACGATGATCCTGGAAACCTACCTCTTTGATCAAGCTTTTGGTTACCTGTCCTGATATCTCCTTATATGGCTTGGTGTCATATTTTGTATGAAGGCCCTTAGGACATTTTACTACATTAAAGGTGCTGTATAAATACAAGTTGTTGTTGTAATCTTCACAATAAATTTCTCTTCCTGTAATCATAACAGATGTAATCTTTTCTTTACCATGTCGCACTAAGAATATATCTTATCACCTACTGCAAGAATTGAACAGAGTGTCAGTATAATATTTACAGTACTTACGTGAGGTAAGTCCCCCTGCTGTTAACGCTCATCATGAGGTCCACTTTCTTCATCGGTGTGTCCAGGGTACCAGTTAGATTAATGGCGCTGGCATTATTTATCAAAATATCTATGCCTGTAGGAATAAAAAATAAAATGGTCGCTTACCAAAATAGAATATTTAGGCATTTCTCAAGATGTTTCTCTCCAATTTTTTTCCACCTCTCCTGGAGGTGCAGACCACTGGTGGGGTGCAGGCCCACGGGTACCAGCAACACTCCCCCAATTCATTCTTCGTGTGTTTTTAGAAAGAGTTTTATGACAACAACAATTTGCAATTGATGCAACACCTTCAACTTAAAAACATCGCCAAGATGTTCTACAGAAAGGTGGAAGAGGAAGAAAATGAGAGGTGAAGAGTGACCAAAAGCTTGATTGAAAAATTGGGTTTGAAAGTAGAAAGATGGGAGAAAAAGAAAGGCTTGCATTTATATCGTGCTTTTCATGACCCGAGGACATCCCAAAGAACTTTACAGCCAATGGAGTATTTTTTTTTATAAAAGTGTCGTCACTGTTGTAATGCAGGAAACACGGCAACCAATTTGTACATCGCAAGCTCCCACAACAAAAAGCAATGTGATAATGATCAGATAAATGTTTTGGGTGGCCAGGACAGTGGGAAAACTTCCCGACTCTTCTTCAAAAGAGTGTTGTGGGCTCTTTTAACGTTCATCTGAGAGGACGGTTTAATGTCTCATCTGAAAGACGACACCTCCGAAACTACAGCACTCCGAGAGTCAGTCGAGATTATGTGCTCAAATCACTGGAGTGTGTCTTGAATTCACGACCTTCAGACACAGACATGAGTGCGCTACCCACTGAGACACTGCTGACAATGGAGAAGTCGAGGAGTTCAGGGAAGGAGCTCGAGAGAGTGCGTGCGCAAGGAAGGACGATTAATAGGGTGAAGGGGTGTCCTACAAATATCTGGAGTCGCGGAACCGAAAGGTGTGTGGGGGAATACAAATTCCTATGGATGCTATCACTTGCTCCGCACAAACCGATGATCACCAAAATCCACAGAGTAAAGTCGCCCACTGGAGGTCTGATGGAGGTATTCATTATGAAGAAGTCGATGTCGTCACATTCACCAACCCAACATCATCAAGATGCCCAAAACAATGAGTGAACTGAGCAGAAACTGGGTGTGTTGACGTTAAGGGGGAGCCAGCATGTCATTCTTGTTTGGCATCAACAAACCCAACGATTAAATGATGGTGTTCAGAGGGATTTAGGTGCCTTTGTACCAGGAAACAGAGTTAACATGCACGTACAAGTAAGGAAGACAAATAGCATGTTGGGCTTTATTGCAAGGGGTTGAGTACAAGAGTATTGGTCTTACTACTGTTGTAAAGGGCTTTGGCGAGACTACACTTGCACAGTTTTGGTCTCCATACCCAAGGCAGGATATTCTTGCCTTGGAGCGGGTGCATGAAAGTTCACTAGATTGATTCCTGGGATGAGAGGGTTGTCCTATGAGGAGATCTCGAGTTGAGTGGGCTTTTGCTCTCGAGTTTAGAAGAATGAGAGGTGATCGCATTGAAACATACAAGATTCTGAGAGGGCTGGGCAGGGTAGATGCTGAGAGGCTGGTTTCCCTGGCTGGAGAGTCTGGAACTAGGAAGCATTGTCTCAGGATAAGGGATTGGCCATTTAGGACTAAGATGAGGAAAAATTTCTTCACGCAGAGGATTGTGAATCTTTGGAATTCTCTACCCCAGAGGGCTGTGGATACTCAGTTGTTGAGTATATTCAAGACAGAGATTGTTAGATTTTTGGACTCTGAGGGGAATCAAGGGATATGGGGATCAGACAGGAAAGTGAAGTTGAGGTCGAAGATCAGCCATGATCTTATTGAATGCCGGATAGGGGCTCGAGGGTCCATACAGCTTATTCCTGCTCCTCTTTATGTTCTGATACCACCACCCATGTTTGAGCATGACCTGTTGTAAAGGAAGAGTAACCACCTTATTTTGTGGCCTGGCATACCCGGACCTTGCGGTTTCTACATTGCTGAAATCAACACATTAACAATAGATACAAAACTTATCAAAAACACGCAAGCAAAATGGACAAAACAACCCAGGAGGACAATACCCAAGTTTAAAGATTATGTTGCAAGAGGAGCATTCAAGTCTCTGATGTTCCACTGTGAACTCGAAAAGGTGAAATGACTACAAATGATCTGGGAATTTGGTTCCAGTATTTGATTTTCTCACTTATTCTACACGTCAATGCATTGCAACAGCTCAAACATACTCAATCTGCACGTTTTCCTGCTGACACTCCTGTGAAGTGCCTTGGGATGCTTTACTACGTTAAAGGCGCGATATAAATGCAAGTTGTTGCTGTTGTCATCTCGCTACTGTCCTCTGTTTCCTGAAGTAGGAGACGGAAAAGGAAGGAGAAAAAAGGATGGACACACGAACAAGTTAGTTATTCATACTGGTACTGAAAGATTTATGGCACAAAATTACTACCCTGGAGTATATTTATACTATAACACATTAAAATGCAAAGTACTGACATAGTGTATTCAATGACCTGTGTGCCATTCTAATCAAGGTTATGTCAAGTCAGTGTTTGTGTACCAACAACCCAGGCCTCTGGTTTTTCCAACATACTGGTCCCATCACCTGGTTTCCCAAATTACATGGGTGAGCAAGACACAAGGCTGAGGGACCTGTATTTGAAAGTGTATTTAACGTACACTAGATAGGATAGTATTACATCAAATTTACAGCACAGAAACAGGCCATTCGGCCCAACTGATCTATGTTTGCCCTAATCTATTCAGCATAGAAGACAGAACGGCCACTCACATCACACCATTCCTTTGCAACTCAGGGACAAAGTCCTTGACCTGGGATGAACATCTTGCGTAAGTGTGCAGAGTGTACATATTGCAAATTAGAAAAGTATAACCAATCTGCTGGATAGTCAATGGAATGATATCAGGGGACGATGTTTCACGATTTATTCTAAGTACTCGGTGTTATCGTGGATTCTCCTTTATGTCAAAACTTAGCTATTTTCAAGAATAAATATTGACCCTATAGCTTCATCATCAAAGGCTGTCCGTCGAAAATCAAGGAAGACTTGCTTCCACTCTAAAAGTGAGTTCTTAGATGGCTGAACAGTCCAATACGGGAATTACAGTCTCTGTCTCAGGTGGGACAGTTGTTGAAGGAAAGGGTGGGTGGGGAGTCTGGTTTGCCGCACGCCCCTTCCGCTGCCTGCACTTGATTTCTGAATGCTCTCGGCGACGAGACTCAAGGTGCTCAACGCCCTCCCGGATGCTCTTCCGCCACTTAGAGCAGTCTTTGGCCAGGGACTCCCAGATGCCGGTGCGGATGTTGCACTTTATCAAGGAGGCTTTGAGGGTGTCCTTGAAACGTTTCCTCTGCCCACCAGGGGATCGTTTGCCGTGTCGGAGTTACCCTACAGCTTATATTGCAGCTTTCAACACCTTGGAACCATGACAATATGGAAATATGCACAAGTTATCAACCTTTTAACCCATTGGAAAAAAAAATGTTTTTCCCATCATGTTTCAGTTACATGAGTTGAGTCAACATTTGTTACTCTTCCACTCAAACTGATGGCCCTCAAGTCCCCCTCTTCAAGATGGGGACTGAGAACTAAGAAAGAGGAGGGGTAGGTCACATGGCCCCTCAAGCTTGGTCCACCATTCAATAAAATCATGGCTGTTCTCAGACCTCAACTCCACTTTCCACCCTATGCCCATAGCCCTCAATGTCCTTAAAGTCCAAAATTCACATTTAAATCACATGCTTATTCATCCTCTTTCTGGCTGTTCTTCAGTGCCTCTACTTGGAACACTGAATCACAGGGTGATCTCAGAACACAAAAAGGATTGTTTTGGAAACTATGCTTTACTGGGACGACTGTTGCTGAACGTAATGCGTGCGTCACAGTAGCCTTAGCCAAGAATGGATCCTGGTTTTGATCAACCAGCTCAGTGTATAACATGGGTGCTTAAATCACCATCCACATCATTAGCTCATACGTTCCTACAGGCAGAAGTCACCAGTCCACTACCTTGCCATGCTGATGGTCATTGGTCTTACTGTACCTCCAAAGATCTTCACTGCGTTCTCCACCGCCTCGCTGATTTGCTGCTCATCTCGCACATCAACAATACAGGGTAAAGCCTTGCCTCCGACAGCTTCAACTGAAAGGTAAGAGGAAAAGAAAAATTAACATGGCCTGCAGACAAAAAAAAAGACGTGCTATCTGCTTTCTTTACCCAAGAGGATCAATTGATAGCCGTGTGCATCACAAAGGCCATTTTTCATCCAAACAAAGCAGAAACGCAAAACTTGAAAAAAAAACACACTTCTAAAGCTGAAGTAGATTGGCGTTGGTGACGATTGAGCCATTATGGACCAGTCAACATTCATCAGCCAACTGTATTCAGCAATTCACACAAACGTCACTGGCAGCAGCTTTCTATTCAAATAGCCAAATGACAACAAGTAAATGAAAAGGTCCTGCTTCATGGGTTGAATTACAATGGGGCCTTCTGTGGCGGGTTCGACTCGCGCTGGAATGAGAGACAGGATAAATACTGTAGCTTGTAAAGACATTGGAAAGTATAATTCTGCTGATTTTGCAGTCGCACGTTGGAATCGTGAAGCTTTTCACACTGGCGAATGTCACTGACTGCAATGTACACCGACACCTGGGAGTCCCTGGCCAAAGTGGAAGAAATGCATCCGGGAGGGCGCTAACCACCTCGCCGCGAGCATGCAGAAATCAAGCGCAGGCAGCGGAAGGAGCGTGCGGCAAACCTGTCCCACCCATCCCTTCCCTCGGCGACTATCTGCCCCACCTGTGACAGAGTCTGTAGGTCTCAGCAGCAGCCGATATGCGAACACAGATGGACACAAAGAGAGGTCACCTGCAATGGCTTCTCTAACTCACTCCTGCATGGTTACCTCTGGTGTCCCCCAAGGATCTATCCTTGGACCCTCCTATTTCTCATCTATATGCTGCCTCTTGGTGACGTCATCTGAAAACACAGCATCAGTTTCCATATGTACGCTGACGATACCCACCTCTACCTCACCACCACTTCTCTCGACCTCTCCATGGTCTCTAAATTGTCAGACTACTTGTCCGACATCCAGTACTGGATGAGCAGAAATTTTCTCCAATTAAATATTGGGAAGATCGAAGCCATTTCTTTGGTCCCCACCATAAACTGCATTCCCTAGCCACCGACTCCATCCCTCTCCCCAGCATCTGTCTGAGGCTGAACCAGACTGTTCACAACCTTGGTGTCATACTTGACCCTGAAATGAGCTTCCGGCCACATGTCCGTGGCATAACTAAAACCGCCGATTTCCACCTTCCTAACATTACCTGTCTCCGCTCCTGCCTCAGCTCTTCTGCTGCTGAAACCCTCATCCATGCCTTTGTTACCTCTAGAGTTAACTATTCCAACTCACTCCTGGCTGGTCTCACACATTCTACCCAACGTAAACTTGAGATCATCCAAAATTCGGCAGCCCGTGTCCTAACTTGCACCAAGTCATGATCACTCATCACCCCTGTGCTCACTGGTTCCCAGTTAAGCAACGCCTCAATTTCAAAATTCTCAACCTTGTTTACAAATCCATCCATGACCTCGCCCCTCCCTATCTCTAAACTTCTTCAGACTCTCAAACTCTCAAACACCACCCCCCACCCCGCGAGATGTCTGCGCTCCTCAAATTCTGCCCTCAACCATCCTTGATTATAACTGCTCAACCGTTGGTGGCCGTGCCTTCAGCTGCCTGGGCCCCAAGCTCTGCAACTCCTAAACTTCTCCGCCTCTCTATCCTCCTTCAAGACACTCCTTAAAACCTACCTCTTTAACCAAGCTTTTGGCCATCTCTCGTAATTTTTTCTTATGTGGCTCGGTGTCAAATTTATTGCTTGATCTTATAAAACTCCTGTGAAGGACCTTGGTTTGTTTTACTACGTTAAAGGCACTTTATAAATACAAGTTGTTGTTGTTGAATTCAGGTTATATGAGTAGAAAGGGGAGGTTAGATGAAGGGCGGGAGGAGGTTTATGTGGAGCATAAACACCAGCATAGACCTGTTGGGACCGAATGGTCTGATTCTGTGCTGGTACTTTGTAATCACCATGGTAAAGATTAAAAGAGGCATGTTGTGTTCGCAGAGGTCAGCAAGGAGACAATATGAAGGTGTTCAGAAGTCGAAGACACTTTGGCGGGACAAAGTCGACTTGTGGAAATGTGGAGTTAGCGCGGAGCAGCCACACAAACCCGCTATTCAGGTTTGGAGACACCCGGAGAGAGGGTATGTCTCCAGGAGCTGTCCAAGGGCAAAATATCGGCATGTGTGCTGCTGGAGGGTGTCCACAGTAATCAGAAGGCCGAGAAATGGTGAAGAGTCAACGACGAGCTGGCAGAGGCTGATCCAGTGAGATGGCCAGTGGTATTGGGGTATTAGCACTGCACACCAGCGGATCCCATATACCAACTGAGGAGGCAGTGAGATTGAAACCCCAAGACCAAGAGTAGTGGAAATCTGTGTGTGCGTGGTGTCAAATGCAGCAACAGAAGGAAAGAAAATATAGAGACCAGCTACCCTATTACAAGCAAATAATTGCATCCAGGGTTTCAGATAACCTCATAAACCAACAGCAAGAGCCAAGTCTTTGTCAACAAGCTTGAACCCAAACTTGAACTGCTGCTTTGAAACAGCCTCCTGGCCGTTTTATTTTTGTATAATATACATGCGGAAGCAAGGCAATTTAAATGAAGTTCCTTTGCCTATAATTTATTCATTTAATTTTCTATAAGTAGCAGCATATCACAGCCTGATGGAAGTTGCAGTCCAATTATTTTCCAACTTGAAAGGCAATGACATATCGACAAAATCAAATGAAAACTCAGGGAATCATCAAACTCCATTCACAAAGAGAAAAAAAATAGAAATAAACTCAGTCACTGCTGAAAGAATTGAAGAATGTAAATTTCGATCTGCATTATATAGAGTAGTGCCCCTAGGCTAGGCAGAATGGCTTTAAAATATTTTGGCTCCCAAGATGTTTTATTGGCATTGGTTTGATTGCTACAAATATATATTTTTCTTTGAAATTTCACATCTTCAGTCAAGTTAAAATACTTAAATGCATGCACACATGGTCTGTCCCACATGACAGTGCCTACAAACCTACTAATGCCAATTCAATTGCGAAAATTAGAAGAATCCAACAAGGTAAGTCAGTCTTTATAAAACAGACACACATCAACTTGCATTTATAAAGCACCTTTAACATAGTGAAACATCCCAAGGCTCTTTACAGGAGCTTTATCAAACAATACTTGACACCAAGCAACACAAGGAAAGATTAGGACAGGGCTTGGTCAAAGAGGTAGGTTTTAAGGAGTGTCTTAAAGGGGGGAGAGGTTTACAGGAGGGATTTCTGGAGCCCAAGGACTAGGCAGCTGAAGGCAAGGACTCCAATGGAGGAGTGTTGAAAATCGGGAATACACAAGAGGCCAGAATTGGAGGAGTGCAGAGATCTTGGAGAGGTTGTAGGACTGGAGGAGGTGAACAGAAATGCTGCTAAAAGATGCCCGTCTGTCCCTCAGACAGTTAACACAGTAGATTCAAGAGTAAACAACTTAACTGCCTATCCAGGATTCACTATGGGTTTTTCTTAAGTTAAAATGCTTGCAGATCTGCCAATGCTCTCAGTGAGTTGGAGGACATACTGTTTCACAACAATGTAATGCACAATATATCAGGGCCAGTGATTTGCGACACGTCGAATGCATTTTTATTACATGGCATTATACGATCAGTGTTTTGGGGAATAAATTCTAAATCAGCGGCCTTAATGTTCCTTTACCTGCAAATTAACTATACATCTCAATTTTACATCAAAATAATAAAACCCAAGAAACACAGCAAGAAGGCAGACAACAAATTCCAGATTGGAAGCAGGTACATGGGGCTTGGCAGTGGTGGGGGGAGGGGGGGGGGGGGGGAGGAGGGAAGAGTTGTGCAATTATGGTGGGGGCAGGGGGTAGCATTGGAAGATAGTTCTGGGAGGAGAGAAAGGATGTAATAAGTTCTGCAAGTATTGGGGCGCACAGAATGGGGTGTACCTAGATAGGAACATTGCAGGCTCTGGGAGCATTGGATGGGGAAATCCCAGGATCCGGTTATGTGAGGTGGAGTGTCTTGGGACACAGCAGCACTGTGGAAAAGCCATTCAATCCTGGATGCCAAATCTTGCAGCCAGGTTTGTAAATAATGTAATAACTCCAAACACTTAACCACTATTTTATTTTTCATGGTGGTTAACAGTCATTATGGAGCTTCCGTCCCCAGTCAGAATAATAAAGCTGGTTATTTTCCAATTCTAAAATTTTTCCCCCTCCACATCCATCCTGAAGACATCGGCCCAGATTTTACGATAAGAATAATGGAGAGGATATCAGCGCTCACCCATTATTATGGAGTAAATCAGACAGCAGCTTCCACCGTCCGCACATGCAGTCAAACATGAAAATCATCAAGTTGCAGTCAGAGGTGCTCTGTTCCTCCACATCCTTTGCTACCTCACCCAGAGACCCAGCATTGAAACACATGGAAGGGCTTGAAGTTGCGGCACTTATATACCCACTAAACACGCCAGAAGTAGTCAAGTCTTGTCCATTTGTAATGCATGCTATGTCTTAATTACTATCAAACAAGCTCTCTGGCCCTGAAAATTTATTTTTACTCGTGTGGAGTCTCATTCCTTCAATTTTTAAACTATCGTTAGGAGATTTTAAAAAATTTTTTTAAATGTAATTTTTAAAAAAAAATTTCTCTCCCTCTTAACCCCATCTTTCGTTCCCTCTTTCATTTCTCTTTCTGCACATGATTTAGCATTGAATTAAATATTCTAACTTATAGTTCAGACTCTGCACATCAGAGGATTCTTCAATCTGATTGGTTGAGGAGACAGTTTTGCTTGCCCTCTTCACGCAGGTCCCAGGTGCCCTGTAGAGGGCGCCACATCGAAATGGATTTTTAATCACCGCAAAAGTCCATAGAAAGTCTGTGGGCATGTCCTTTCGGTGGTCGCTGACTGCAAAATCTGGGTTAATGGCTCCTTGCTGGGGTCCAGTTTTTACAGGTAGCAGTCACCCTCCAGTATCTTGCTGTCATGGCCATTACAGATGAGTAAATCTCGACGGAGCGCATCAGCAGGCTGTTTGACTATGGAGGGAGCATAGCACTCATTGGACATGAGCATACACACTTTTCGAGCAGATCTCTCTGGATTGGAATCAGCACTGGGGCCGGATGGCAATATTCCCCTTCATAGTGAATTCAAGGTCATGAAACTCGAAGTCCTAGTCACAGGGATCGTAAGATCCCTATGAGGCCAGCAAACAAACGCCTTTGTTTTCTGCCAGCCGCAAATTCCGGGCCAATGTTTATGCTGCCACAGCCCCAAGCCAAACACCAGCACTGGTAATAACAACAACAGGTGCTGCCGTGAATGGCATCTCATGCAATAAATGACACAACTCTTGATAGCTGAGTGCAAGCTCCAGATTGCTTTTCAGCACATTGATGGCATTGCAATGGAAAATAAATACCAGATTAGTCTATATGCATAATCTAGGTTGGTGCATATTCTTTAAGAAATGTATTGCATTTCAAGTAATGACTAAATCTTTCATTTTGAACTTGGTGTTCTTGAAGTCTATTCAATGTTTTGTTCACAAAGACTATTCAAAATTCACAAGTGGCAGGCAATGACCATCTCCAGAAAGGAAACGCAGAGGCTGGGTACTCTGCCGACTGGCTGACACGACGATCCCTCAAAACCTCTCCACCATTTATAAGTCTTAAGTCAGGAGTATTATCATCACTCACTTGGAAGTCTGTGGTATCACCACACTCATGAACCTCAACACCATGCAGGACAGATTGGCTCCACTGTCACTGCATTAACCATCAACGCCCTCCATCACTAGCAGTGCATTGCGGTTGTATTATGTACATTGAACCAGTTCATTCTTAATAGCTCCCAGCCTTGAGAACTCCACCATCAAGAAGGACAAGAGCAGCAAGACTATGGGAACACCATCAGGTCCAAGTTCTATTTGGTAGTCACACACCATCCTGACTTGGACATGTATCGCCATTCCTTCAGCCGCAGGGCCAACATCCTGAAATTCCCTACCCAACACTATTGTGGGACCAACGTAAAGGCTGCCACAGATCAACAAGGTCCATGACATCTCCTTGGGGCAATAAATGCATCCTTGCTTTTGTCATCCATATCCAGAATCAAACTAATATTTTAAAAACAATCAACTATGGATTCCATTTTAAAATTCCGAGACCTGGTTTTGCTACAATTTAAAGGGAAGAATCTAACAGACGTGTTCAAACATGAAAAACAGATCAGATTGTTGCTTCCACCATAATTAGCAAACCAGCATTGCTCGCCTTGGAATAAGTTACGAGTCACATAAGAATTTTCATCTGTCTTTCCAGCAGCGATTTGAAGTTAAACCAAGGTAGTTTACAAGGCAATAAAAAGTGCAACACTAGCAGGCACGTGCAGGACATGAAAAGGGACCATTTTGTCTTCATTAGCAGGAGTGGGAAAAAATGAAAAAGGATTTGGATATGGCTATTGACCATACACCAAAGTATTTAGCCAATGTAAAGCGGTTGTGAATAAGGCCAATTGGGCAGTAAGATGCATAGAGACAGAACTGAACAACAACTTGCATTTATATAGCACCTTTAACATTATAAAATGCCCAAAGGCTCTGCACAGGAATGTGATCAAACAAAATTTGACATCAAGCCACAAAGGGTGATATCGGGGCAGGATACCAAAAACTTTGGTCCAGAAGGTGGGTTTTTCGGAATGTCTTAAAAGGAGAGAGGTAGAGAGGTTTAGGGAGGGATTTCTACAGCTCAGGGCCTAGACAACTGAACGTACAGCTACCAATGCACAATTGAGAACAAATTCAAATGACATCGTTGAGGTCAATTCTGAAGTAGTGCTTGGTTTCACTCTCTCCCAGGACAGATATATTGGAAAAGAGTGTGAATAAGAGTCGCAAGGATAATTCCCAGCCTTAAAGAACTAAGTCATTGAATCAAGTGACAACTTAATTTATCTGGAGGCAAGATGATCAAGGAGACAAGATAAATCCTTAGAATAATGATACAGTATAGTGCAGATAAACTAGTTAACTTGAACAATCAGCACAAAATTCAAGGATAGAATTGTAAACCCTCGAGAAAGATTAGATATTAGATGCTTTTTATCCCGCAGGAAAGTTATATAAAACAGTAAAAGTGGATAATTCTGGGTCAATTGACACCTTTGAAATGGAGCTGCATCAAACGTATGTTAAAAATTAATAAAAATGTTGGTTGAACTGTTCACTTCACATGGAGAACTGGGAGAGAACACAGAATCTGAGGGGAGGGAGAAGGAAGATTGCATGATTCAGCTGGTTATGGATTGTGGCACGAGGGCTTGATGGCCTGAATATTTCACCCCCACCCCCGCACAATTCCAAGCTTTCTTATTTTCTTACGTAGCATTTATGCTCATTTTTAAACATCTGTTCAGCCACTCAAAATATTCAAATTATTGAGGCCTTAAGAGTATAAATGGTATCACCAAGATATTTGGATAATGGTTTTCCTGGTGTTGGGGATGAAGGGAAAGAGAATAAAAGGCCCCAAGCTACCATATGGTACATATAGTGCAGCAGTTCGGAATGACTGTCATCCGAATGCTCAGCAGGATGGCTCAGAGCACTACCTTTTTATTCAAGTTTCAATCTATTCTGTGGATGAAAGTATTCTCTCTCTGGTACCTATAAGCATCCCAAGTTAAATGAGTCTAAGCAGCATCAACACAGCATCCAGTGAGCAGAAACACAAAATGGTCAGCAATTCCACCCAAATTAAATGAAGGAAATTACACAGAGACAGCTGCTGTGGAAATGGGAAAAATTTATACTGGTGTAGAAGGGGAATTATCAAATACCGGGGGAAAGTGAAGAAAGCTTTCTTTCGTCGCTGATCGAAGAATGGAATGTTTCCAGCTTTATGGTGATTCCATAACAACTCGCATTTATATAGCGCCTTTCATGAAGTGAAATGTCCCAAGGCGCTTCACAGGAGCGTTATCAAACAAAATTTGAGACCAAGCCACAGAAGGAAAGATTTGGAAAGGAAACTTCGTCAAATAGGTAGGTTTTTAAAAAGCATCTTAAAAAGGAGGGAGGGGTAGAGAGATGGGGCGGTTCCAAAGCTGAGGGCCCAGACAGCTGAAGGCTCGGCCGCCAATGGTGGAGCGATAAAATTGGGGATCGAGAGAGGAGAGATTGGAGGAGCGCAAAGATTTCGGATCAAAGGACTGACCAGAGGCAGGGAGGCGTGAGCATCTTGTCCTTACAGCAATGTAGCAAATTTTTTTTACAGCAATGTAACAAAAAGGACGGAAAGGCGATAAAATAAAACAAATCACAAGAAAAACAGGAAGAAGCCAAAGTAAAGAAACACCCAAGGATAAAATAGCAAGTTAGAAATATTCCTAAATTGTTTTGTGGAGAATACTCATGATGCTGAATTAAAAATTCTATTCCTTTTTCTTGTTGTATTTTTCACTGGCCTAATTGAGGTGGGACACAAAATGTAGACTGCAGAAAGCCATGTATTTTGTGCACTAAGTTTTGTGGCAGAGAGAGAGAGAGAGAGAGAGAGAGAGGAGAGACCTGTAGAGACACTGGAGTATAATCAAAACATTTCACAGCAGCCTCATGTCTGGTGCCAGGCTCGGCATCCTAGGTATGACACGCGCTGTGTAAACAGCTTGTCGGAGGCGAGGATGTTCCTGATCAACATCAGAAACTAGAATTCAACAAGAATGTCAACCTAACCACCACGCTGATCAAACATCTCATCAACACTATAACCAGAAAAACAGGTTCAGTTGCATGACTTCAAGTTTCCTGTGCACAAAAGATAGGAATGACAGCACTTGGTAATTATTTGCCAGAAGCTAGTGTCCTGAATAATATTTTTCCCCTCAACCAGCATCATTGGAACAGATTATCTCATAATTATCTATTTGATGTGTACAAATTGACTGCAGCATTTCCTACATTACAAAAGTATTTCATTGGTTGTAAAGTGCTTTGGGATGTGCTTTATAAATGAAAGTTGTTTATTTGTCAGAAAACATTAAGCTGAAGAACTTTGTTAGCATGCAAAATAAGAAAAGCCACGCAACAAAAGGCCATCTTACCAATGAAACATCTATGCTGAAAAACATATTTGAGTCAGGAAACAGCAGATGAAGGAGTTGAAACAATACAACATCTAGCATCATAGGAGATCCGTCTGTGCTTCCCTGCACTGGTTGGCAAAAGTGGTGGTGTCAGGATGAGTGGAGGAAACAATAACGTTCGATTGCATGAAAAAGCAGTTTGGTGTGGTTACTGACCTAACGGTTTACCAGCTGGCTCGGATTCTGGGCGAGATCACTGACCCAACAGCTGACGTCCAAACCACAGTACCCAGGACAAGAAAGCACAGCTCAGCAAATCATCTGCCAGGCAAATCTTGACTACCATAATTAGCAACCAACTGCGGTGAAACATAGTGGTTATGTTATTGGACTAATAATCTAGAAGTCGGGACTAATAATCTGGACACGCGAGTTCAAATCCCAGCATGACAGTTGGGGAATTTAAATTCAGTTAATTAAATAAATCTGGAATAAAAAGCTAGCATCAGTAATGGTGACCATGAAACTATCGGATTGTCGTAAAAACCCATCTTGTTAACTAATGTCCTTTAGGAAAGGAGACCTGTCATCCTTAACTGGTCTGGCCTATATGCGACTCCGGACCCACAGCAGTGTGGGTAACTCGTAACTGCCCTCTGAAATGGCCGAGCAAGCCACTTAGTTACAACAAACCTCTGCAAGAAACAATAGTAAGAATAAAACCAGACGGACCACCTGGCATTGACCTGGGCGCCGGTTTTAGATAAGGCAACGGCACACCCAGCAGTCGGCTCTGCAAAGTGCTCCTTACAAAATCTGAGCACGTGCCAAAATTGGGAGAGCTGTCCCAGAGATTAGTCAAGCAGCAGCCCGACATAGGTATGATTCTGTGAGTATAACTTTCTGCCAATGACAGACCCCTCCATCACCATCCAGGGTATGTCCAGTCCCACTGGCAGGACAGACCCTCCAGAGGCAGCGGCACAGTGGTATACAGTTGGGAGGGAGTGGCCCTTGGAGTACATAACATTGATTGTGGACACCATGAAGTCTCATGGCTTCAGGTCAAGCATGGGCAAGGAAACCTCCTGCTGATTACCACCGACTGCCCTCCCTCAGCTGATGAATCAGTACTCCATGTTGATCACCACTTGGAAGAAGTACTGAGTTGCAGCAAGGACACAGAATGCAGTCTGGGTGGGGGATTTCAATGTCCATTACCAAGAGTGGTTCGACAGCATCACTACTGACCGAGCCCTGAAGGTCAGACTAGGAATGCGGCAGGTGGAGAGAGAACCAACGCGAGGGAAAAACCAACTTGACCTCGTCCTTACCAATCTAGCCGCTGCAGATGCATCTGTCCATGACAGCATTGCTAGTAGTGACTAGCACACAATCCTTGCGGAGACAAAATCTCGTCTTCACACTGAGGACACCCTCCAACATGTTGTGTAACACTACCCCGAAAATGGGATAGATCTCGCAGCTCAAAACTGGGCATCCATGAGGCGCTGTGGGCCTTCAGTAGAATTGTATTGCCGCACAATCTGTAACCTCATGGCCCAGCATATCACTCACTCTACTATTACCATTAAGCCAGGGGACCAACCCTGGTTCAATGAGGAGTGCAGAACAGCATGCCAGAAGCAGCACTCGGCATACCGAAAATTGAGGGACCAACCTGGGGAAGCTGCAACACAGGACTACATATGCATGCTAAATAGTGGAAGCAGCATGCTATAAATAGAGCTAAGCGATCCCACAATCAATGGGTCAGATCAAAGCTCTGCAATCCAACCACATCCAGTCATGAATGGTGGTGGACAATTAAACAACTAAGGGAAGGAGGAGGCTCCAGGTATATCCCCATTCTCAGTGATGGCGGAGTTCATCACAAGTGGAAAAGACAAGGCTGAAGCGTTTGTAACCATCTTCAGCCTGAAGTGCCAAGTGGATGATCCATATCGGCCTCCTTCTGAGCTCCCCACCATCAGTCTTCAGACAATTCGATTCACTTTACATGATAGCAAGAAACGGCTGAGCGCACTGGATACAGTAAAAGCTATGGGCCCCGACAATATCCCGGCTGTTGCGCTGAAGACTTGTATTCAAGAACTAGCCACGCCACTAGCCAAACTCTTATAGTACAGCTACAACACTGGCATCGACTCAACAATGTGGAAAACTACTCAGCGATGTCCTGTCCACAAAAAGCAGGACAAATCCAATCCGGCCAATTACCGCCCCATCAGTCTACTCTCAATCAGCAGCAAAGTGATGGAAGGTGCCGTCAACAGTGCTATCAAGCGGCACTTACTCACCAAAAACCTGTTCACCGATGCTCAGTTTGGGTTCCGCCAGAACCACTCAGCTCCAGACCTCATTACAGCCTTGGTTCAAACATGGTCAAAATAGCTGAACTCCAGAGGTGAGGCGAGAGTCACTGTCCTGGACATCAAGGCAGCATTTGAACGAGTGCATCATCAAGAAGCCCTAGTAAAATCGAAGTCAATGGGAATGAAAGGGGAAACTCTCCATTGACTGGAGTCATACCTAGACCTGATGCCTTACATCCCAGGGTCTTGAGAGAGAAGTGGCTGCAGAGATAGTGGATGCATTAATTATAATCTACCAAAATTCCCTGGATTCTGGGGTGGTCCCAGCAGATTGGAAAACTGCAAATGTAACATCCCTATTTAAAAAAGGAGGCAGACAAAAAGCAGGAAATTATAGACCAGTTAGCCTAACATCTGTGGTTGGGAAAATGTTGGAGTCCATTATTAAGGAAGCAGTAGCAGCACATTTGGAAAAACATGATTCAATCAAGCAGAGTCAGTATGATTTTATGAAAGGGAAATCATGTTTGACAAATTTTCTGGACTTTTTTGAGGATGTAACTAGCAGGGTGGATAAGGGAAATCAGTGGATGTGGTATATTTGGATTTCCATGTAGTTTAGTTCCACTCCAGCGGGGAGCTTGTTGACTGTGAGGTGGAGCATGGCAGCGAGAAAGGTTGAGAAGAGGATTGGAACGATGACACAGTCCTGTTTGACCCTGGTTCGGACGTGGATTGGGTCTGTAATGGATCCGTTGGTAAGGATCACGGCCTGCATGTCGTCATGGAGCAGGCGAAGGATGTTGCCAAATTTTTGGGGGCACCCAAAAAGGAGGAGGACGCGCCATAAGCCCCCACGGTCGACAGTGTCAAAGGCCTTTGCAAGATCGAAAAAGGCCATGAATAAGGGCTGGCACTGCTCCCTGCATTTTTCCTGCAGTTGTCATGTTGCAAAGATCATGTCCGTTGATGCCTGTAGGGGACGAAATCCGCACTGTGACTCCGGGAGGAGTTCTTCGGCCGCAGGTTGAGGAGGACTCTAGCGACAACTTTCCCAGTGGCTGATAGCAGGGAGATTTCCCTGTAGTTGCCACAGTCGGATTTGTTGCCCCTTTTTAAAAATGGGCACAATCACTGCATCTCTGAGATCACCCGGCATGCTCTCCTCCCTCCAGATGAGATAGATGAGGTCATGTATCCGGGCCAACAGCGCCTCTCCGCCATATTTTAGCGCCTCAGCAGGAATTCCATCCGCATCCGTAGCCTTATTATTCTTTAGCTGTTTTATGGCTTTGCCTACCTCGTGCAATGTTGGGGTTTGGCAGGTTGCATG
The DNA here is from genome assembly GCF_044704955.1 of Pristiophorus japonicus. Classification (NCBI taxonomy): domain Eukaryota; kingdom Metazoa; phylum Chordata; class Chondrichthyes; family Pristiophoridae; genus Pristiophorus; species Pristiophorus japonicus. Next base: position 233,839,379 of record NC_091977.1, on the reverse strand, counting down.
CTGCGGGATGGAGTTGAGAACACTCGAGTCAAAGGCAGAGTCTCGATTGAGGAGATCTTGAAAGTGCTCCTTCCAGCGGGCCATGACAGCCTCGGTGTCCTTGATGAGTGTTTCCCCGTTCTTAGCCAGGAGTGAGGTGGGGCCTTGGGAGTTTGGACCGTAGGTGGCCTTGACTGCAGTGAAGAATCCTCGTTTGTCGTGGCGGTCGGCTAGTTGTTGTATCACCTAGGTCATGTGATAATGGAGCCAATCAGAGACACAGCAGCCATTTTGTTAATACAAATTAGCGTATCCATTTATATATCGTCTTTGACTTCGTAAAATGTCCCATCCTGCGTCACAGGAGTATTATTGACAAAAAATTATTACATATTACAGCCAATGAAATACTTGAAGTGAAGTCACTGTTGTAATGTAGGAAACTCAACAACCAATTTGCACACAGCAAGCTCCCACAAACAGCAATGAGATAATGACCAGATAATCTGTGTGTGATGTTCATTGAAGGATAAAGTTTGGGCCAGGACATGAGAGAAAACCCTTCTTCGAAATAGTTTGACCCGAGAGAATAGATGGGGCATCGATTCAACGTTTCATCTGAATGATGGCACCTCTACAGTGCAAAACACCCTCAGTACTGCACTGGATTGTCAGCCTGGATTTTTGTGCTAAAGTCCCTGGAGTGGGAGTTGAACCCAGAACCTTGAGTCAGAGACAAGAATACTACAAACTGGGCCACTGCTGACACTGTTCAAAGCTATGGGAGAAAAAAGAAAAATCGATATTGGCAAGCAGAGTCCGATCAGGATACAGGAACACTGGGAGTACTTCATCCAGCCAGTGGGAACAACAAGCAGGCAATGTTCCATTCTCCAGAACCTATCCTTCACTTTGATTTTCACACAAGAAAAATACAAAACATACACATTGCAAAGATTTTCAAAGAGGTAAAAATGATGTCATAGTCATTCTAATGACATCGCTCCGTTTGTAAATGAAGGATCAAATGATTTTCAGATGTCAACAGAATTAAATGGTAGAACGGCTGCCATAAAACTCACCAAAAAGCAGCTAATTTCTACTATCATAGCAGCTGCTTATTAGAGGGCAATGGAAACACTCTGGTGTGGATGAGAGAAAGAATAAAAGGTTGATTGAATTTCCAAGCTGCTTGATATGTAGATGTCAATGTTTTTGTGTACGACATTGTCAGTACCAAGTATAATTCTGCCCCATCTCCATCAACCAGGTGTCCGACACATACAGAAACCCATCTATGTAAAGGCTCCCAAGCCAAGTTTGTGGGATATCCTGATGTTATTTGCCAGATATGGAATGGTAGTGCATGCTCTCTCCTTGGACTCAAGTCCAGCAAGAATAGGTGATTAACACCGAAGACTTATGGACCAACATTGTGTTCCGTACATCAGGCAAGGATCGAATTGCTTAATATATACAGCACAGAAACAGGCCATGCATTCATGTCCACACGAGCCTCCTCCCACCACCTTCATCTCAACCTGTCAGCATAATCTATTCTTTTCTCCCTCGTGTGTTTATCTTGCTTGCCCTTAAATGCATCTATGCTATTTGCCTCAGTAGCGAGTTCCACATTCTCACCACTCTGGGTGAAGAAGTTTCTTCTGAACTCCTGATTGGATTTATTATTGACAACCTGATGTTGAGGAACACTAGTTTTGGTTTCTTCCACTGTTCCTCGATGAGGCAGTGAAAACGTCAGCATTCCCTTGCTGCAAGTGATTTGTTGACCTAGCAATGGGACCGAATCTGCTTAAGAGGTGGTCGGATCTGGAAACTGACTTGGTGTGACGCCACGCCGCACCCCACCCCCACAATTAAATAGCCCGTCTATCCTTAAAACATACCTCTTGGAACAAGCTTTTGGTCACCCGCGCTAATTTCTACTTCTGTGGCTCGATGTCAAATATTTTAATGCCATAACACTCACGTGAAGCACCTTGGGACATTTCACTACTGTAAAGGCGCTATATAAATACAAGTTGTTGTCGTCGTCATCTTCGTCGTCAAGACTCAATATTATGCAAAATCAAAATAATGCAGATGCTGGAATCTGAAATAAAAACAGAAAATGCTGAAATACTCAGCAAGTCGGACAGCATCTGTGGAGCGAGAAACAGAGTTAACGTTTCAGGTTGATGACCTTTCATTCGAACAGATGCTGCATGACCTGTTGAGTATTTCCAGCATTTTCTGATTTTACTCAATATCATACACGTGAGCTATGCACCCAGCAACCGTGGAATCATGTCCCTGCAGAAGTGAAGACCTTCCAGAGAGGAATTGCAAGAAAAATGGGGGATAGAAATTTGGCAGAAAACAACCTTCACTGGATATAATCCTATTTTTAATTGCAAGTCTTTGGTTTAAATGGAATTTGGATAAAATAGGCACAGGGAAAAGTGTTGTAATAGATGCCTCAATGTGATCGAGCAAAACATTATTCCCGACTTTAATTTCTTACCTTATTTCTTCCCCCCCTCCCCAATACAAATGTGCAAGTTATTGGAATGCACATTACCCCTCCAACCAAATACAAAAACAGTCCTTCACCCAGAGATATCACAGCTGCTGACGAGCCTCCTTCACACAATGTAGTCGACAGTAACAGGATCAGAATGCCAAGGTCACACGGTGAACTAGTTTAGCAGAACCACTTTGAGAGAGGAATTTGCAATCATGTGTGAAACACTGCAATAGATTGCATTCCTGTAACCTCGACACCAACGAGACCACACCAAAATTAATCAACCCTTCACCCAATTTTTTTTTGTTCCCCAAAAAAGCTGATGATAGAAATATTATTAAACTCCAAACCTTTGCACAAAGACATCCACGCAATTGTAGTTCAGCACTTCTAAACTTCTAACTCTCTCCTACTCAACCTCCAACCCCTGCCCGCAACATAAGGGTCAAGTTTCTGTCTGAGTTGCTCCTATTTTTTTTTGGAGTATCTTAGAAATTGCAATTCTCGGCATTTAGTTTGCTCCAGTTCTAGTGAGTTAGAACAGTTTCATTTTAGAACAGATTTTTTTTCAAAAGGGGGCGTATCCGGCCACTTACGCCTGTTTTGCAAGTTTAGGCAGTGAAAACTTACTCCAAACTAACTTAGAATGGAGTAAGTGTAGATTTTTGTACGCTCAGAAAAACCTTGCCTACACTTGGAAATCAGGCGTAGGGAACGAGAGATGGGGGTAAGTTTACAAACATTAAACACATCACTTTTACAAATAAAGAGCCAACATTTTATTGGTTGATTTATTGATATTAACCAAAAATTAAAAAAAAATTTAAAAATCAATTAAAAAAAAATTAAGCTTCTACTCACCGACTGCAGCACCGGGAACCCTCCAACAGTGTGCTGGGACGGGACCCCCTCCCCCCTCCCTGTGAGAGAGAGAGAGAGAGAGAGAGAGAGAGAGAGAGAGAGAGAGAGAGCGAGCAGCTGAACGGGCCCGGCCTATGAGAGGAAGCTGGGCCGAAGACTTCGGACAGGGCCCAGCAAAGACGTGGAGGGAACCGGGTTGGTGGGGGGGGGGGGGGGGGGGGAGGGGGGCGGGGCGGTGGAGGAGAAGAGAGCTGGAGCAGGAGCTCAAGAGGAGGGAGGCCCGAGTCCGATCTTCGCCGCTCCAGTGAGCCCATTCGGCCAGGGCTGGTGTGCTTCGGGCCCCTCCCACACAGCCTCGGGCGCCTGGAGCTACTGCATGTGCGCACACGTGCAGAGGTCCCGGCACAGTTTTCAGCGCCGGGACCTGGCTCCGCCACTCACAGCTTGTGCTGCGCCAGGGGCCTGGAACATTCCAGCAGCAGGTAGAATACCGAGGTAAGTTTTAGGCGCGGTTTTGAGCGCGGAAATCAGGTATGGCTCGTGGGGCTGCGCCGTTCTAGGCGCGGCCCGAAACTTGACCCCATGCTCTCTTCCTTTCCCAAGGACCAAGTTATGATGGGATAACAGTTACGCGAGAGCCAACAGTCTCTTATTCCTTACCCAAGTGTGTGGCCTGCATTTGCAACCTGAGATGGCGAGTGCTGACATGCTCTGCAATTTGGGGGTGGGGGGGGTTAGGAGGACCAGAATTGGCCATTATCCTGATCTCACCCATGACAAAAGCCACTAGATAGTGATGAGGAGTGGGGAATCCTCAACACTGGCCAATTTTAGCAGCCATACCACTACATTGGCCGAGATTAAAAAATACAACACGGACGAGGGCTGAAATCTTCCTGGTGTGTACACCTAAGTACCACATCACATCGTGTATTTACTCACTGAGCCATTGGTGGAACCCAAACATTTAACACCAATTTTAGTTGCCCCTCCAAAACCACTGCACTCCAAGACACAAAACGACTGACCTGCGCCCAGGCCTCTCATATTGGCACTCTTACGACTTGTGATCGAGGTACCCAAGGTTGGATTACATTAACCAATCCCCAACAGGAATTGGTAAACCATCTTGTGAAAAACAACGGGAAGCAAGCAGCCAACACATGTTGTACCATTCAATCACCGCAGCAGCCTTTGGGCATTATGGTTTTTTAAAAACTTACATAAACAAACACACAAGCTTAACTGGAGGGATGGCAATCCAAAACCAAGATTCGCCAGTTCATTTTTAATGTAACTACTCCAGCTGGAAAACTAAGTAACAATTCGAGATCAGCTGACTATCAGATAAAAGCTTCCTATGGAAAAAGTCTCTATATTTTCTGCAATCATGAAAAGAATTATGTTAATGCAGAAACTAATATGTACCATACAGCATCACTAGATGATTACCACAAATGGTATTAAACCAACGGTCTCTGCCACCTCGAAGGACAAAAGCAGGTGCAATGCCAATTTCCCACCCCACCCAAGTCACACACAATCTTGAACTGCAGGTATATCCCAGTTCCTTCAATGTCGCTGGGTCAAAGTCTTCGAACTCCCTACCCAACAGCACTGTGGGAGTACCTTCACCACAAGGACTGCAGCGGTTCAAGAAGACTGCTCACCACTATCTTCTCAAGGGCAATTAGGGATGAGCAATAAATGCTGGCCGAGTTAGTGATACCCACATCCAGAGAATGATTTTTTTCTTAATGTACAAATTGTGACTGAGAATTTACAGCACTGAAACAGGCCATTCAGCCCAACTAGTCTATGCCGGTGTTTATGCTCCACACGAGCCTCCTCCCACCGGTCAACATATTCTTCTATTCCGTTCTCCCTCATGTACTTATCCAGCTTCCCCTTCTTCATCATCATCATCATCTTCAGCATCTTTCATATGGTATAAAACCAATTAAATATCAATATCTAAGTCAGATATCCAGGTTAAAACTTCTGGTTTAACAGCGTGGATATCTTGTAGGCTGCCTGCGAATTTCCTGAGGGCAGTGTTCGATAATGTGCTCCAGGGTGTGACTAGGAACTCTGCTGTCGCATGATGAGGAAGCTTTAATCTTCCATCTATGGAGAAGGTAGCAGCATCTACCATGACCGGTGCTGAGGCGGTTGCATCTCAAATGCATCTACGGAATGTCAACAAGATCTTTTTATAAGACCTGCACTGTCTGTTGGAGCACCAATGCAGAGTGCTGGAGTGTTAAAACATGGCTCCACGCCCCACCATATGCAGATTATGCAGGAAACTGCAAAGCAGAGAGGCTGGATTTTTGTACACAGATCGAGATATATGCAAATTAAGGAGAAACATTCATTTTAACTTTCTTTCTGGTTTCATGGAATGTACCCAAGAGAGTCACAAAGACAAAAAAGCTTGGCTCTTATTCATGCCAATTCAGTGTTCAGCAAATTTTATTTTGCCTGCAGCAAATGTGTGGGACATTGACAGATGACAGGCTTTACTTATCAAATCATTCAACCACAGTAATAATTGGGTTTTATTTCACAGTGACAGAAGTGTATAAATTATGATACACCAGTCTCAGTAACTAACTGCAAGAATATACGAACATTTTTTCGTTCAACATCCCATGGGATAATTCAGTTTTTTCGCAGACCGCAGAGATGCGTTCTAAACTGTCCATATGCAGGAGCCGGGGGGGGGGGGAGGGGGGGGGGGGGGGAGGGAGAAAAGGTATTTGACAGTAGCATCTGGTCAGTGGCCATTAATTCTCTCTGCTCGCATCTGAGAAAAGTATCTCACCACCATTCACTACCCAGATATAATCAGGGCTGAGCACCTGAAATACTCAAGGGATTTTCACCTCCCATCACTCTACAGAATAGAAATGGCACATCAGAGTTGTGAAAAACACAACACTGCCGAACCAGAATCATATGCTAAGGTACTTGAACTCTCCATATACCTATTTTGTCTGGTCCAGCATTTGCAATTGGAGTTAAGAGATCCTTCTCAAAAATCAACAACCGAACAGAACACATCACCATCTCCTGACAAAACCACATCAGGTCCGGAACAAATGTTGTATTGACTTAGTTTGGCAGGTATCCTAAAATGCAGTGTGCAGATCACAGTTCCAAAAAGACCCCTGTCTCAGCTCATCTGCTGCTGAAACCCTCATCCACACCGTTGCTATCTCCAGACTGGACTAGAAACATAAAATTCTGACGGGATCGGACAGGTTAGATGCAGGAAGAATGTTCCCGATGTTGGGGAAGTCCAGAACCAGGGATCACATTCTAAGGATAAGGGGTAAGCCATTTAGGACCGAGATGAAGAGAAACTTCTTCACTCAGAGAATTGTGAACTTATGGAATTCTCTACCACAGAAAGTTGTTGAGGCCAGTTCGTTAGATATATTCAAAAGGGAGTTAGATTTGGCCCTTACGGCTAAAGGAATCAAGGGGTATGGAGAGAAAGCAGGAATGGGGTACTGAAGTTGCATGATCGGTCATGATCATATTGAATGGTGGTGCAGGCTCGAAGGGCCAAATGGCCTACTCCGGCACCTATTTTCTATGCCAATGCTCAGCTGGCCTGCCACCCACCTTGTATCCTCCGTAAATTTCAGCTCATCCAAAACTCTGCTACCTGTATCCTAACTTGTACCAAGTCCTGGACTGAAACGACTCTCATCTAAGTCATAAATTACATCCTATGTGACTGTGACAAAGGAAAACTATCCCTCCTCGTCCTGTCTGCAGCCTTTGACACAGAAGACCTCTCTATCCTTCAACGCCTTGCCACCATTGTCCAGCTGGGTGGGACAGCACTCGCCTGGTTCCATTCTAATCTATCTAATCATAGCCAGAAAATCACCTGCAACGGCTTCTCTTCCCACCCCCGCAGCGTTACCTCTGGTGTCCCCCAAGGATCTAGACTTGGCCATCTCCTATTTCTCATCTACATATTGCCCCTTGGCAACACCATCCAGAAACATAGCATCAGTTTCCTCATGTACGCCGATGACACCCAGTTCTACCTCACTACCACTTCTCTCCATGTTGCCTAAATTGTCAGACTGCTTGTCCGACATCCAGTTCTGAATGAACAGAAATATTCTCCAATTGAATTTTGGGAAGACCGAAACCATTGTTTTTGGTCCCCACCACAAATTCTGTTCCCTAGCCACTGATTCCATCCCTCTCACCAACTTCTGCGAGGCTGAACCACACTGTTTGCAACCTTGGTGTCATATTTGACCATGAAATGAGCTTTCGACCACCTATCTGCAGCATAACGAAGACTGCCTACTTCCACCTCCGTAACATCGCCAGTCTCCACCTTTGCCTCAGCTCATCCATGCTTTTGTTACCTCCAGACTTGACTATTCCAACACACTCCTGGCTGGCCTTCTACATTCTACCCTACGTAAACTTGTGATCCAAAACTCGGCTGCCCGTGCCCTAACTCGCACCAAGTCCTGCTCATTCATCACCCCTGTGCTCACTGACATAGTGGCTCCCAGTAAAGCAATGCCTCGATTTCAAAATTCTCATCCTTGTTTTCAAATCCCTCCATGGCTTTGCACCTCCCTATCTCTAATCTCCTCCACCCACACCCCCCCACCCTCAAGATGTATGCGTTCCTCTAATCCTGCCCTCTTGAGCATCCCTGATTATCATTGCGCAACCATTGGTGGTTACCTCGGCCCGAAGCTCTGGAATTCCCTCCCTAAACTTCTCTGCTTCTCGACCGCTCTTTCCTCCATCGAGATGCTCCTTAAAACCTACCTCTTTGACCAAGCTTTTGGTCACCCGTCCTAATTTCTCCTAATGCCTCGAATTCAAATCCTTCCATGGCCTCGCCTCTCACTAATCTCTAACCTCCTCCAGCCCTACAACTCTGATCTCTGTGCTCTGCCAATTCTGACCTCTTGCGCATATCTGATTTTAATTACCCCGCCATTGGCGGCCTCGGCCCCAAGCTCTGGAATTTCCTCCCTAAACCTCTTTGCTCCGACACTTCTCTCTCATTCTTTAAGATGCTCCTTGAATCCCATCTCTTTGACTAAGCCTTAGTTCACCTGTCCCAATATCTCCTAATGTGGCTCAGCATCAAAGTTTATTTGATAATCGCTGTGAAGCACATTTGAGACGTTCTACTATGTTAAAGACGCTATATATAAATGCATGATTGTTGTTGTAAGGAACTTGATGAAGCTCTATGAAAAGAATTAAACACTGGAAAAGATCCCAAAAATGTTTCCAGAGCTTAAAACCAATGATTTAAAAAAATAAAACCATCAAATGAAATATTTCCTTGACAGCACACCAATTTTCTGCTGGTTGTATTGGATCACACAGAGCAGGAAGATCCCAGATTTAATCCCAATGTTGAGGGAGCTGATCTCAGTGCTACGAGTATTACAATTAGCCTGGATTATGGAAAGGAAAATCAGCCAGGGAGTTCCTGATCTCTATCCAGTGACTCCAGTTGGAGGTGTGGTTCTATGAATCTCAAGCTTTGAGGGCCCATATAGTAAAACAGCCTGATTGACATGATGAATAAAGGCCAGTGGAAATCTGGTGCCCGTGGAAGTGTATTCCATTGACAGAGGAATGAAAAACTAAATTAGTACAGAAATGGTGTGCAATTTGGACATGCTCTTGACTGATCAGGAGTTGCAGGGAATATCTAGATATTTAGCTGCTAAAAAGACACGCGTGGTACGATTTGGACAGAAGGGAGCACCAGCTAAATTGCACAGGTGATTTGTCAGAGTGAGTGCAACGTTAAGGTTACATCAAGTGATTCTGGACCACATTCAAGCTGGCAAAGAGGAAGGAGAGGGCGAATTAGTTATCTGACAGTTGACATTCACTTCTCTCACAAGCAGTGTTACACAATCTGCCATGCAGCTACCAGAGGTATGATTATTTCATGGCAGAAGAAGCAAAAGTAATTATTGGTGCAGGGCAAGGATTTAAGTATTTATCCAGGTAGGGCAGGTTTCAAAATTGAGCAAGACTGTAATTTTAACACAATTGAACACATTTACATTTCATCCAACTATTATTAAAGTGAGTCAAGTACTTTAATGTGCAAGTAGCTATTTGTGCACATTCTTCATTTTAAATAAATTTATCCATGATCCCTGCCCGAATTCAGGCAACACCTCAATTTTAAAATTCTCATCCGTGTGTTCAAATCCCTCCATGGCCTCGTCCCTCCCTATCTCTATAGCCTCCTCCAGCCCCACAACCCTCTGCGATCGCTGGGCTCCTCTAATTCTGGCCTCTTGCGCATCCCCGATTTCAACCATTGGACCAACCAACCAGTTGACAACCATTTCAACCATGCCTTCAGCTGCCTAGGCCCCAAGCTCTGGAATTACCTCCCTAAATCTCTTCACCCCTATCTCCTCCCTTTTAAGTCACTCCTTAAAACCTACCTCTTTGACTAAGCTCCTGTCCTAATATCTCATGTGGCTCCGTGTCAGATTTTGTTTGATGATGCTCCTATGAAGCACCTTGGGACGATTTATGATGTTAAAGTTGATATATAAATGCAAGTTGTTGTTAAATAGCACATAATTGTTAGAGTAAATCTGACCTGAAGGTTTATTTTTAAAACCTTTTTATGGACAGATTTTAGGGATGTTTCTCCCTCCGTTTCAACTTGCTTCAATTGTCCTGCAATGGAGAGCACAAGCAATTGGTGTGCTCCTACACCACCTCCAATGCCTTCTGTTGGCCACTGTAGATACTCTGAAGACCTTCAAGCATGATCCTCCCCCTCTACTGGAAGATGCATTGACCTGCATTCAGCACAGCTTCACTCTTGAACGGAGCAGAATGGTGCACGGACATGGGTCCATTCTGACATGGTTTGGGTGCTGGGCCATTTAACCTCAGCACCAATGTACACCAACCTGAAATGATACTGGACATACATCAACTAACCAGTTGACAACTTAGCTGCATATCATAGAAACTTACAGCACAGAAGGAGGCCATCCAGGTCATCGAGCCTGTGTTAAGCTCTTCGAAACAGCAGTCGTGCTTAGTCCCGCACCCCCGCTTTTTGTCCGTAACCCTGTAAGTTCAACATCCGCAAATTCCTGTCTAACTCCGTTATAAAATTATTAATGGGATCAGCTTCCGCTACCTTTTCAGGTAGAGCATTCCAGATCCCGAGTGAAAACATTTCTCATCTGCCCTCTAGATCCTTTGCCAATGATTTTAAATCCATGCCCTCTGGTTATTGACCCACTCGCCACCGAGAATAGTTTTTCTCTATCTACGCGATCAAAACCTCTCATCATCTTGAAAACCTCTATTCGGTCACCTCTGTCAAAGGAGAATAGTCCAAACTTTTCCAACCTCTGCTCATAACTGAAGTCCCTCATCCCTGGTAACATCCTGGCTTAAAAAAAACCTCCTCTGTACCCTTTCCAAAACCTTTACATCTTTCCTGAAGTGTGGTGTCCAGAATTGTACACAATACTCTAGTTGAGGATTGCCAGTGATTTATAAAGTTCTAGCATTATCTCTTTTATATTCTATGGGCTAGAATTTCGTGTTTTAGCGATTTCGCCCGTTTTCAGGAGATAATCTTGGCCAAATTTTTTTTTTTTTAAACCGCTGGGTTACCGTTACCGCCAGAGCTCACAAGATTCGGCAAATGGTCAAGAACATGAGCGATAGCAATAAATCCGGCATTGCACAATTGAATTTGTGCGCCGGAGCCGAAATTTGTAAGCGTAATTTAAAAAAAATAAAATCGGACCTTCTGCACATGCACAAATTGGGTTTTTTGGGGAATTTATTTTCTTCCCGCGCTTCTGGTCAGCTGTCAGGGAGTGCCCGTACAGTACACCCAGAGCTGAATCAGCCATTTTTAGATTTAATTCACGCTGGATGGAGATGGGAGCAGGAAGAGAGCTAGAAAGTTCAGCAGTGAGGCAAACGAGGCCCTTGGCACTGCTGTTGAAAGAAGAGCGGCAGAATTAAACAGGAGGGGTGCAAGTAAACCCCTCCCAGCGGTTTTTCATAGTATTTGGAGCAGCATATCTGAGGAGGTTTCCTACATTGATGCCATCTGAAAAGACCCACAATGCCACAAGAGGTTTAATGACCTTTCCAGGGTCATTAGAGCAAGTAATATATTTTTATTGATGCACTCCTCCATTACTTAAATACTAAATCTGACACCATTTGTTCCCATGCTGTTGGTACAGGTAAACATAGGCCATTTGGCCCTTCCAGCCTGCACCGCCATTCAATGAGATCATGGCTGAACATGCAACTTCAGTACCCCATTCCTGCTTTCTCGCCATACCCCTTGATCCCCCGAGTAGTAAGGACTACATCTAACTCCTTTTTGAATATATTTAGTGAATTGGCCTCAACAACTTTCTGTGGTAGAGAATTCCACAGGTTCACCACTCTCTGGGTGAAGAAGTTTCTCCTCATCTCGGTCCTAAATGGCTTACCCCTTATCCTTAGACTGTGACCCCTGGTTCTGGACTTCCCCAACATTGGGAACATTTTTCCTGCATCCAACCTGTCTAAACCCATCAGAATTTTAAACGTTTCTAGGAGGTCCCCTCTCACTCTTCTGAACTCCAGTGAATACAAGCCCAGTTGATCCAGTCTTTCTTGATAGGTCAGTCCCACCATCCCAGAAATCAGTCTGGTGAACCTTCGCTGCACTCCCTCAATAGCAAGAATGTCCTTCCTCAAGTTAGGAGACCAAAACTGTACACAATACTCCAGGTGTGGTCTCACCAAGGCCCTGTACAACTGTCGCAACACCTCCCTGCCCCTGTACTCAAATCCCCTCGCTATGAAGGCCAACATGCCATTTGCTTTCTTAACCGCCTGCTGTACCTGCATGCCAACCTTCAATGACTGATGTACCATGACACCCAGGTCTCGTTGCACGCCCCCTTTTCCTAATCTGTCACCATTCAGATAATAGTCTGTCTCTCTGTTTTTAATCATCAAAGTGTATAACCTCACATTTATCCACATTATACTTCATCTGCCATGCATTTGCCGACTCACCTAACCTATCCAAGTCACTCTGCAGCCTCATAGCATCCTCCTCGCAGCTCACACTGCCACCCCACTTAGTGTCATCCGCAAATTTGGAGATACTACATTTAATCCCCTCGTCTAAATCATTAATGTACAATGTAAACAGCTGGGGCCCCAGCACAGAACCTTGCGGTACCCCACTAGTCACTGCCTGCCATTCTGAAAAGTACCCATTTACTCCTACTCTTTGCTTCCTGTCTGCCAACAGGTAGGCTTAGTGCTGCATCTTATTTGCCATGAATGATCTTTACACATTATTAAGATTGCTTTCTGAGATCTTAAAAGATGTTTCGGCACTTCGATGTCTTCCTCATGAATCATGTGCAGCTTCCAGGGCCATTAAACAGAGGCCTGTATTAAATGCACACAGTATGGTATTAGTGCTTTGGTGGCTGTGTGTGTGCCACAAGAGCAGATGGGCCCTTAGCTAACCATTCCCATTGTCACCTTTGCAGGGAAAGATGTCCCACAACTGCCGGAAGCAGCGGCGGACCACACAGAAGCTTGCCTCTGACAGACATCGAGGAAAGAGTGGCTGATCTGATCGGTGCCTCAGGGAGAGCAACTGCCCATAGGGGTGCTGACCCCCACCCCCCGTTCGATAGTGAGGGTAAGTCCGACACACTCTCCGGACTGGGTTGGGGCAATGTGATGTCGTGTTTGTGTGGACTAAGGTTGGGGCAATGTCATGCAGTGTCTCTGGACTACCTATAATGGAGTAGTGGCAGTCCTGCAAATGAGCCTGTGTTATCTGACAGTATTCATGTCACCCTGCCCCCTCCCCTGCTGCTAACCACTCATCTGTTGTTTTGTATTTCCAGAATGGAAGCCTCCACCTCTCCACCTTGGACCGTCATGTGGTTGGGGGGCGGAAAGAGATACAAAAGAGGACGACGAGGGCGAGGAACTTGAAGGAGCGGACAGAGCAGCCTATTCCGGTGGGAGAAGGCGGGGTGCAGATGCACTCGACACCTGTTTCTCCTCCAGACAGCACATCGTCAGAGGATGAATCATACTCGGGCTTTCATCCATCCAAGGCCCGGAGTACTAGTGGCGTGCAGCAACACACTGCTGGGGTTGAATCCCGTATGTCGTTTCTCCGGTGGGCGAGTCGGCAAAGCCGGTCTGCTGACAGACAGGCGGGGACACACTGGACATGGTGGGACTGTCCAGGGAGAGCGTCCAGCTCATCCGACAGTTCCTAGAGGTATCGCAACAATATCTGCGACTATCACGTAGGTCGGGTCGCAGATTATCGGTGCGAGCCATGAAACCTGTGAGGCTGTCAATGCCCACACGCAATTGATGGCCTCCATCTGTGACACTGCAGTCCCCAGTGTCACACCCAGACCCACATCACCTGTGTGAGTGGCGACATCGAGCAAGAGACTCGCCAGTCAGAAGCCGGGCCTTCCATACCGAGAACTTGTCCAGTGGATCCACACATGGCGTCTCCATTGTCTCTCCTCGCAATACAGCAGGACTCTGGCCGCCGTGCTGCACAAACTCTTGGTGCCAACTTGAGTAGGGTCATGACACGAAGAAGGGGGTTGCGAGGGAGGCGGGGAAATGGGGGAAAGGAGTCGGAGGTAAAAGACGTTCACTTCAGGGGTTGTTGTTTTTTTTTGTTGATTTGTTGTTGTTCTAAGTTTGAAAAGTTTACAAATTCTGTTCACATTCAAATTTTATTTAAGTTTCAAAATTGTGTTTAACAAGTTTACAATGTTTATTAAATTATTTTGTTCACCTTAACCATTCCTGTGTAGTGTCTCATTTGCAGAATAAGGGGGTGAAGAGTCAACATGGTGGGATAGAGTGGCCAGGCAATGGTCAAACGTGCTATTCACTCTTCAAACAAAGCGTTGAATTATGAGTTGCCGATGTAAGGCTTTTGCAGTGTCGAAAGATCCACAAGGCTTTCCCCGTGGTGGTGGACGCAAAATGTTGTGAGACTTGTTTAGCGCTGCCAAAAAAAATATCTAGTTTCAGCGCTTCGCCCAAGCGAAAAACCGGTCTCAAACCTGTCGAAAATCGAGCCCGGTGTCTTTATTTATAAACACAAGTAACCCATGTACTTACTCTCCTCTGCTGCAGTGTAGATCGTGCCTGGTAACTTTGGGTGTGCCTGTGCGGTTTTGGCAGCAATCACAATATTAGCACCATCCTTGGCTGCCTTCAAGGCTATCGCTTTGCCAATGCCACGACTGGCACCTGTAATAAATAGAGTACTTCCTGCTAGTTTCCTAGAGGAGATACAAGGGGAGAAATCCATTAGAACTTACTTCATTCGCATTTTGCAATAAAACTAATAGATTGCTTAAGTTTTTTCGTAACCACCTCCCACATGCTACAGTAAAATTCAACAGGCACACCGCACCCTCCAGTGTCATGCCCCCAAGTGTGTATCTTTCAGACACGAGTCATGAGGCGATGAGGGCAATGATGTCATCGTCTACTGCCATCCCAGCTGAAATCAGATAACTCGGTGCAGCTTCAGAATTCAACCTATGGACTCGGTGAGCTTGGGAGGAAAATGTTCCATGTGGCCCACAAAGTTTTAAAAATTAACCTCAACACCACCATTCTCATTTTCAGAAACACATTTAGTTGCCCTTTGAACCCATTTGTGTCATTTACTTCAATGGTCTTTCCTGTCAGTTTATTTTCTATCTGTCATCCTTTGTGTGAAATGGTTCTGTCTGAATTCCCAATTTACTTCTACAATACATTCCTTAGTTTTTTGAACCATGTCTGTCAAAAAATTACATTGAATGTACAGCACAGAAGCAGGCGAATCAACCCAACTGCTCCATGCCGGTGTTTATGCTCCACACGAGCCTCCTCCCACCCTTCTTCGGCTCACCCTATTCCTTTCTCCCTCATGTGTTCATCTAGCTTCTCCATAAATGCACTTTCATCCCACCATCCTGGGCCACATACAAACCCAGGTCCCATAGATGAACACACAACATTCAAAACTCTTCCTCCATCAAGTGCCCACACAACAGCATTTCAGAGTTTTAAATAGTCCATTATTCAGCTTTTTAAAATGTTAACTGCATTGCTTAGATCAGCCGGATCAATTCCCTTCATTATTTAAAAAAAAAAATTCAAAGCCTCCCCTTTTCTAAAGAGAATAAACCCAGTTTCCTTAAGGTTTCTTGGCAGCTTAGACTTGATAGAGCTATTTTTAAAAACAGCAACCATGCACTGGGTTAAGGAGCTCCCGGATCAGCAAAGGGTTACCATTTCCAACATACAGGTGTGACTTTCCGTGGAATTCTTCCAACTGTCTGTCGTGGGTTTGACGCTGTTTACCCGGAGTTTCCGCAGAAGTTACGTCAGACGAGCGGGAGATACCCTGCGCAAGCCCACCACCTCGCACTAGTTTGCTGATACAGCACCAAATTATTTACCTGCATTGAACTAGCCTTTTCATCCACTGCCCATGTTTAGCAAAATATTCAAACCATTCTGAACTGCTTCGCCGTTTTTAATTTGCTCTGGATGGTATCATGGTAGTAATGTCAGTTATCAGTCAGTAATACAATTTTGATGCACCATAGCTTCCCTGATAGATATCCTCTCCATCAGAGGGCAACTATCCTCCCCAACTCTTCAGACTAGAATTCGAACCTCCAAGCCAAAAGGAGAAAGTTGACTGACCTTTTGAAAAGGTTAAAACAGATATGCAAAAATTGTATCCAATACATGACAAAAGGTGTGCTGTTTGAAGCCCAACATACCACGAACACTGCCTTCTGGAGTCAGGAATTCGGCAAAAATCTATGGCTAAATCATCATCATCGGCAGTCCCTCGAAACGAGGATGACTTGCTTCCTCGTCAAAAAAGGATGAGTTCACAGGTGTTTCAATGAAGGACCTAATATTTCAGGTCCTGAACTACATCCTGAAGAGTGGAAGATGCCTGTGCGCAGGTTTTCTTTTTTTTTTTAAAAACGTGAGGTGACCGTTGCACACCAGCCACCACACGGGTTTGACAGAGCTAGGTCTTGGTCCATTGGCAAGGATTAACCAAGACGACTGGAGACCAGCTCTACTGCACGGACCTAGTGCGCACACATATCGAATGTGGGCTGGCCTGTGCTACCGCTGGGCCCTTGCCTCTTCTGGCCCCGAAATCACGCTTCCCCTGGGCCCTGATCACGTCCCTCCACAATCTCTCGCCGCTCCTTCGCCCCGACGTTGCCACTCCTGCTGTGCCTGCCCACGCTCCAATCACCGACCTGGACCTTGATGATGTCCTTCTTCGCTGCCATCACCTTCCTGCACCAGCTCGCGCTGTACCTTGCAGTGGTATGCCGCCACACTGCTCCAGGTCGCTGCTCGTGTTATGGCCCCGACCTGCCGCTGATGGTCTCTTGCAGGTCGGCACCGCCACACTAAAGACAGACAGACAAGGCTGTCTCACAATGTTAGGGGATATGGTTAAAACTCTGATGGAATGAGACTCCTTCTTTCATCCAACTAAAAAGTTACATGCAAGACCTTAATATACTATAAATCTTAAAAGATACAGCCTCCATACTTACTACAGAAGTGCGGATTGTACTGATGTTGAGCTCATCTGACAGCACTGCACTGCCATTACAGGCGAACATGAATGCACAGAGAGTGCAGTATTACACATGACAGCAATACCAACAGTGAAAAGTGGTGCAATGGAGCGAATGTTACGCAACTCTCTCAGAAAGCTGTCGAATAGCAAACGCCCACCAACGGGAGGGCAACTTTTCAAATCAGTCTGAGGTGAGGTTAGCATTGTAAATAGTTCTGATGTAGGATGAAATGGGTTAAACATTTGCCCACCAGACTGCCTTATCTGCAATTGTCTTTGAAGGTTGGAAACATACAGAAAGGAGAGAGATAGAATTGAAGTACTGTGGTGTGGAGGGTTATTACGTGTACTGAACTAATGATCGCAGCAGGTTTTGCTCCACTGATTTTGAATTAGTTAGTGAACCACCTGGCCAGGTAGGGCAAGGTGAACCCAAGCAAAAGTTATGTCAGCTTTACCAGCTCAAGGCACCAGAGGGTTGAACATTACATGGTTACAATCCACTGCACAGCAGAAAAGCCCAAGATCAAGTGTCTCGCAAGTCTCGCCACTCTACCTCATTTAGAAGCTACTCTTTCTATGGCTAAGTTGGAATACTGTGCAGCACCACTAACTGCAGAAAAGTTCTGGTCACGTGCTTTATGTTACAAAGTGCAAAGCTAAAGTATTTGTATGTCAATATACCATCGGTGACACTGCAAGGGGGTCTGCTAGTTTGGTTTGTTATAAACCTGATCAGTAGCTGCTGGTAGAGGTCTAAGATCCAACACTAGTACAGTCAGATCGCTGATTTGTGACTGCTGCGTCACTATGAAGAACGAATGAGTAAATGAAATGGAGGAGGCCTTAAAATAATAGATAAAGCGGTCACGATCTTAGATTACAGCAAAATAGTTAAAATGTACACTGATCCTGTACTCGAGACCAAGACTGATGCAATTGGCCATTAAGCAACAAAGCGGATTTGAATTTGAAGGACGAAAGCAATAACAAACTTGCATTTACATAGTGCCTTTCATGATCTCAGTACATTCCACAGTGCTTCACAGCCATTGAATTACTTCTGTAGTACAGTCACGTTATAAGGTAGGGAAACGTTGCAGATAATTTGCACACATTAACATCCCACAATCAGTTAGGTAAATAAGGGATGAACTGTTTTTAAAACAATGATGTCGGTTGAGGGATAAATGTTGGCCAAGATACTGGCAGAACTTCTGTGCTCTTAAACATACTCTACCTTTTCAGGTGGATGTAGAAGTCTCAGCTGAGAATGCAACACCCTCTCTGCACTGAAGTGTCAGCCTACATTATATGCTCAAATCTCTGGGTTGGGTCCATGACCTTCTGTCTCAACATAAAAAATAGGTGCAGGAGTAGGCCATTCGGCCCTTCGAGCCTGCACTGCCATTCAATGAGTTCATGGCTGAACATGCAACCTCAGTACCCCATTCCTGCTTTCTTTCCATACCCCTTGATCCCCCGAGTAGTAAGGACTACATCTAACTCCTTTTTGAATATATTTAGTGAATTAGCCTCAACAACTTTATGTGGTAGAGAATTCCACAGGTTCACCACTCTCTGGGTGAAGAAGTTTCTCCTCATCGCAGTCCTAAATGGCTTATCCCTTATCCTTAGACTGTGACCCCTGGTTCTGGACTTCCCCAACATTGGGAACAAGAGGTCAGAGTCCTACCAACTCACCCAAGACTGACCCTTGAATAGTGAATACATTCCAACACCAGCATGCTCCCATGCCACTCACACATAGGAAAGTTGCTGCCTGGGCTCTTTACATGTAACCTTCAACAAACCCTGTATGTATACATGGATGTGTTCTGTGCTGTCTTGCCTGTGTGTTTTATGTTGCACACACAAAAAAATGTATCCAAATAACTCCTTATGTCCATCATGGTGGCAATCCAAAAGTGACTTGGGTCATCTCCTGGGTCAACAGCCTCTATTTTGAATCCTGCCAGTACAATGATGTGTAGAATCAATAAACTTTATCTGCAAGTCATGTCTTTGCTTATCACATGCGCTTTCTCCTGACATGGAACACTTTTATGAACAAGAGTAATGGACTTATCGTTGTTGGTGGTCAATTGCTGCTATCCGAGTTTTGTCAGTGCATCATCACTTTACATTCATATAAACCAGTGGATGTGGTGTATTTGGATTTCCAGAAGGCATGCGATAAGGTGCCACATAAAAGGTTTCTGCACAAGATAAAAGTGCACGGGGTTGGGGGTAATATATTAGCATGGAGAGGGGATTGGCTAACTAACAGAAAACAGAGAGTCGGGATAAATGGGTCATTTTCAGGTTGGTAAACAGTAACTAGTGGGGTGCCACAGGGATCGGTGCTGGGGCTTCAACTATTTACAATCTATATTAATGACTTGGACAAAAGGGACTGAGTGTAATGTAGCCAAATTTGCTGATAATACAAAGATGGGTGGGAAAGCAAATTGTGAGGAAGACTAAAGAAAATCTGCAAAGGGATATAGACAGGCTAAGTGAATGGGCAAGCATTTGGCAGATGGAGTATAATGTGGGAAATGGTGAGGTTATTCATTTTGGCAGGAAAAATAAAAAACAAATTATTTTTTAAATGACGAAAAATTACAAAATGCTGCAGTACAGAGGGACCTGGGGGGTCCTTGTACATGAAACACAAAGTTAGTATGCAGGTAGAGCAAGTAATCAGGAAGGCAAATGGAATGTTGGCCTTTATTGCAAGGGGGATGGAGTATAAAAGCAGAGAAGTTCTGCTGCAACTGTACAGGGTATTGGTGAGGCCACACCTGGAGTATTGCGTAGTGTTTTGGTCTCCGTATTTAAGGAAGGATATACTTGCATTGGAGGCTGTTCAGGGAAGGTTCACTCGGTTGATTCCGGAGATGAGGGGGTTGACTTATGATGAGAGGTTGAGTCAGTTGGAACTATACTCATTGGAGTTCAGAAGAATGAGAGGCGATCTTATCGAAACATATTAAGATAATGAGGGGGCTCGACAAGGTGGATGCAGAGAGGATATTTCCACTCATAGGGGAAACTAAAACTAGGGGACATGTTCTCAGAATAAGGGGCCACCCATTTAAAACTGAGATGAGAAGGAATTTCTTCTCTCAGAGGGTTGTAAATCTATGGCATTCTCTGCCCCAGAGAGCTGTGGAGGCTGGGTCATTGAATATATTTAAGACAGAGATAGACAGATTTTTGAGCGATAAGGAAATAAAGGGTTATGGGGAGCGGGCAGGGAAGTGGAGCTGAGTCCATGATCAGATCAGCCATGATCTTATTAAATGGCGGAGCAGGCTTGAGGGGTCAGGTGGCTTACTCCTGCTCCTATATCTTATGTTCTTAGGTTATGTTCTAAACGCCTCCTCCAGGGCTACAACCCGTCGAAATCTCTGCAATTCTGGCCTCATGGGCATCACCCATTTTTTAAATCACTCCACCATTGGCAACTGTGTCTTCAGCTGCCTCAGCCCCAAGCTTTGGAATTCCCTCCCTAAACCTCTCGGCCTCACTACCTCTCTCTCCTCCTTTAAAGGACTCCTTAAAACCTACCTCTTTCACTCAGCTTTTGGTCATCTGTCCCAATATTTTCTTTTGTGGCTCGGTGTCAAATTTTGTTTTTGAATGCCTTTGGACATTTTACCACATTAAAGATGCTATATAAAGGCGCTATATCAATGCAAGTTGCTGTTGTTGAAATGTAGCAATATTCCATTAGACTGCCAGCAAGGCACCTCAAATTCATAATATAAAAAGATCAACCAAGTACTAGAAATATTTTAAAGCCCAAGTAATTTCCAGGGCTGACAACTTATTTTATTTCATACAAATCTTCTATGAGCTGTCCCATGATTCAGTGAATGTATGCAGCGAGTAGCAGAACACCACAGAGCAGTTAGATCCCTGGTCAATAGCTCAGTCAGTAGCACTCTC
Source organism: Pristiophorus japonicus (assembly GCF_044704955.1). Lineage (NCBI taxonomy): Eukaryota > Metazoa > Chordata > Chondrichthyes > Pristiophoridae > Pristiophorus > Pristiophorus japonicus. Next base: position 233,818,347 of record NC_091977.1, on the reverse strand, counting down.
ACCTTGGAGTCAGAAGTCCCACTACAGAAACCTGAGCATAAAAATCCAAGCTGACACTCCCAGTGCAGTACTGAGAGAGTGCTACACCGTCAAAGGTACCATCTTTTGGATGAGACGTTAAACCAAGGCCCCATCTGCCCTCTCAGGTGGATGCAAAAGATCTCACAGCACTATTTCAAAGAAGATCAGGGGAGTTCTCCCCAGTGTCCTGGCTAATATTTATCCCTCAACCAACATCCAAGGATATACAGCACAGAAACAGGCCATTCGGCCTAACCTTTGCATACTGGTGTTTCTGCTCCACTCTCGTCTCCTCCAGTCCTTCCTCATGTAACTGTCAGCATATCCTCTATTTCCTTCACCCTCATATGCTTATAGAGTCTCTCCTTAAATGCACTGATACTATTCGCTTCAATCACTCCCTGTGGTAGCATGTTTCACATTCTCACCACTCTCGGAGTGAAGAAGTTTTTTCTGAATTCCCTATTTGATTTCTTGGTGACTAACTTATATTGATGGCCTCGAGTTTTGCCCTTTCCCACAAGTGGAAGCACTCTCTCTGGGCTCAAAATTGGCCAGGAGTTGCTCTGTTTTTTTGGGAGTAACTTGATTTTTCTGGAGTATCTTAAAAATCCCCAGTTTGCACATTCAATTTGCGCCAGTGTAAGTGAGTTAGTTATGATGTTTTTAAGTTTAGTTTCGTTTTTTTCAAAACGGGGTGTTACCAGCCACCTACGCCTGTTTTGGCCATTTAGGCCACTTTTGACAGCTAATAGTTACTCCAAACTAACTTAGGCCAGCATACGTGGCCACTTGTGGCCACACAGAAAACCCTTGGAGTTAAGAAATCAGCGCAGGTAGGTACATCGGAGGCCAGCAGAACTTAATGACTTGACTAAAGAATGTGAATAGGATCAAACAGCTATACAGGACATCATATGACAAACTTCGCAGTTAATTTACTATATAACCGAAGCATTCATGGAAGTTTAAACTACAAAAATAATAGTAAAGAGACAAAACATATTTACATAATTTTTTCAAAATAGCCAAATAAAAAAAAAAAAAAATCGAAGTACCTCCTGCTCGTAATTTTTATGTTCTTATGTTCTCCCAGCCGCCTAAGCTCACCCACTATCAGCCCGCCCCTTACAAACAACCCTACCTCCCGGGGTCGGGGATCTGACCCTCCAGGATCAGAACAGCACCTGGGGTTAAAGATCGGACACATCTGGGGATCAGATCTTCGAGGTGTCGGTGATCGAACCCACCCCCTACAGGGATCAAACTACCCCGCCCCCCCAGGCTTGGGCCCCGCAGCAACCTGCTTGTTGTGGCCTTCTAGCCCGGGAAGGCAGCGGGCCGGCCTGTGCGGGAGGCCACTCGGCCTGGGATAGGGGCGGGACGCATTGGGTCCCAATGCTGCAGCACGCACACACAGGTTGGGGGCAGGAATTACTGCGCATGCGGAGAGCTGCCGGCACTGTTTCTGGCGCAGGTCCCTAGCTCCGCCCCCCCCCAATCGACTGGCCACACCGTGTTAAGCCCCGGGAGAGGCAACACAGCGGCCAGAATCGGGGAGATTTTTCTCGGCGCCTTTTTCAGGCCACAAAGTCGGCACATCTCTGGTGAGTGCGCCAAAAAAGGGGTGGGCCAATTTTGAGCCCTGCGTCTATTCTATCAAAACCTTTCATAATTTTAAAGACCTCTATTAAATCACCCCTCAGGTCTTCTTGTTTCAAGAGAAAAAAGACACAGCCTGTTCATCCTTTTCCAACAGGTATAACCTTTCATTTTTGGTATCATCCTTCTAAATATTATTCCTCAATATCCTTTTTATAATATGGCGGCCAGAATTGTACATAGTCCTCCAAGTATGGTCTCACCAAGGTTCGATACAAGTTCAGCATAACATCCCTACTTTTCAACTCTATCCCTTTAGAAATAAATCCTAGTGCTTAGTTTGCTTTCTTTAAATGGAATTATTAACCAACGTCACTACTTTTACTGATGTGTATTTGTGCTCAGAGATCCCTTCGCTCTACTACCCCACTTGGATTCTTATTTTCCAAGTAATATGTGAACTCCTTACTTTTCTTGCCAAAGTGTAATACCTCACATCGATCTGTGCTGAAATACATTGGCCACTAAAACAGATTATCTGGTCATTATCACTTGGCTGTTTGTGGGACCTTGCTGTGTGCAAATTAGCTGCTGCATTTCCGACATCACAACAGCAACTGCACTTCATCCCGACGTTGTGAAAGGTGCTCTGCAAATACAAGTCACTCGTTCTGGCTGATCTCCGTCTGGGGAGTGTAGTATATGTAAGCACTCTAATAACGACTCCACGAGGTAAGGGCATAGTACTTGAGCTGTAGGTGACCTTAGTCCGTTTATTGCAGCTCCTTGAGCGAGGACGCCAAGAGGCGAGCTCCCTTTTATTCTTGGTTACCTGCAATGTACAGGTGACCCTTAGGTCTCCACCAGTAGCACCCTCTGGTGGTACAGGTATGGTGTATACAGTGTGATGGTACATTCAGTGGTCTAGTGTGACAGTACACACAAACATACATAACATTCCGCCGCGCACCCACCCCCCCACTCCCCTCCCCCCCTCGTAGTCTTATGCCACAGGCTTTTGCACTGTATTCTCTGGCCCTCGATTTGAGAGGTTGTAGTGAGGGTTGTGGGGGTTCTGGGTGTGATCCATCTGTTCATGGCTACATACATCCATTTCCTCCTCCCCGCCCCCCCCATATATAGACCATTGGTGTGGCTCAACACCTGCATTGGCATACATGTAGAGTGAGTAAGGAATCTGGTTGGTTATGTCACTGTTTGTGTTCAGCAGTGGTGGAGCAAGTACATGTTATAGGTAAGGTACATATATTATATTGTTTGGATGGGTGAGGACATGTAGTGGTGGGCAGAGCCACAGGGTAACTCTGCTGCCCTTCATGGTGGTGGAAGTCTGATCATCCCAGGTCCTGCCGGGAAAGCTGGAGGGTACTGGCTTCTTTCTCCCGGTGCTGGCCCTGGTGGCCAGGGCCGATCTGGGGTAGGTTGCCAGTGGTGGTGCCTGTGCCGTCCATTGATCGCTGGCCCTTCAGTTGGTATGCTCCCACTGTGTATGTGTGGGGCCACCCTCCCTGGGGCATCACATTGGTCCTGAAGGAGCAGGCTACACGAGCGGGTAGCCCGCTGGACCTGGGTGTTGCCTTTGGCATTGTCGGCATACATGTAGAACCTGGCATCATTTCTCATTTTATTAGCATACATGATTAGCTCTGACCGCAACCAGCCGACTTGACATTGTTATTTGTCTTTACACTTTCACATTTGTCCATTACAACACTTTCCTGTGTGCTATCAGTATCGCTGTGCAAGGTTACATTTGGATACCTGCCTTTGTTAGTTACATTTTTCTCATTAGCATTACCGTTCAACAGTACATTTATATACTTGCATTCATTAATTACACTTTTATCATTAATGTCCCCGGCATTGCTGTACCAAGAGTGGAACTGTCCCTTTAATTGTTTTGGGTTGCCGGTCTCCTTTAAGAGAGCCTTGGAATCTTTACCCCAATCCGGTTCGCTGCTCGGCGTCACGTGTTGCTTCCTCAACGCTGCCCCTCGTGGTCATCTTGATTTCAGGTGCTTCACCTCGTGGTGTGGGCGCCATCTTCTTTCTCTCCACGAGGTAGGCTGCCGTGATCCTTTACTCGCCAGGTTCTGCCACAGAAGCTGGGAATCTATCTTCTGCACCAATCATCTTCCTTCGGAATCCTGCCACTGGAGCCCGAAAGGCATGTTCTGGTCGTTCAGGTTGGATCATCTCGCCATTGAGTTGTGCAGTCTGCGTCGTCGCCACGCAGTCGAGCTGGACGGTAGGATTTCCAGGTGCTGCGATGGATCCAAGTTTGGGGCTGCATTGGACATCGATCGCCAGGGTCTGGAGGCTTTCCCCGCTCCGACAGATTTGGATTTAATTCATCCATCTTCTTCCCAGCAACGTTGTATCATCACGGGCAACGATCCACAAAGGAAGCTTGTGCATCGCGCCGCTGTGGGACACCTGGACATCCACGCTGCCAAAGACTGGGATGGTGTCTTTTGTGTAAGTGAGCAGCTTCGCCTGGACTGGGAACATTTTGGGTCATTTGGAGGGATTGTCCCAGAGTTTCGCGAAGGCTGTCTGATTCATCAACGACTGGCTCGCCCCTGTGTCGATCTCCATCTAGACTGGAACCCCATGGAAGTAGAAATCAATTTGCCACGGGGCACTCGCGGTGGAGCAGGTATAGACTCTGTCCACCTCTTCCAGGGGCTGAGCCGCTTCGTCTTCATCAGCGCTGGAGCCCAGGTGATCGGCCAACTCACCAGCGACTCGGTGAGTAAAATGTCTTCGACACATTCACTGGAGATGTCATTTTGTGTTACAGCCTTTGCAAGTATAGTCTCTGTATCGGCACTGGTGGGCCTGTGATTTCCTCCACAGTGCCAGCACGGGGCTAGCCGGTTGGCCCCAACGTGGCAGACTCAGGGTTGCGGGATTCGGGGCAGCAGCCTTGCCTCTGATTGGCGCCATTCGGTTCACTGTACTTGTCGGGTTCGAGTCCTGCAGGTGAGTCATCGTTCTCTTGGAGTCGCAGTCCGAAATCATGAATGCCTGGCTCACTTTGATTGTCTTCTGCAGGGTGACCCATCGTGTCCAGAGAGCAGCTTATGGAGGAGGCCCTCGTGGCCGATTCCAATAATGAAGCTGTCCTTTCGTGCTTTGGTGAGGTGGTCGCCAAAATCTCTCAGTGCAGCAAACTTTTCGGGTCTGCAGCATATTTAGCAATTTCTTGGCCTTCGGGCCGCCAGTGGGTGTAGAACCGGTGTCTGGCTGTGAGGATGCACTCTTTCGGTTTGAGTTGTTCTTGTATTATAGTTATGAGCTCCGCATAAGTCTTGGTTGTCGTCTTCGCTGGGGCTCGCAGGTCCCCGACGAGGCCGTGGATAGTGGGCCCACAACTGCTGAGAAGGATAGCTCGGCGCTTATCAGCCAGCGAGGTCGGTGTCTCTCCAGCCAGGTCATTCGTGAAGAAAAAGTGTTCAGGCCTTTCCAGAAAGGCATCCCAATCTTCCCCATCAGCGAATTGTTGGAAGTTGCTTAGGTTAGACATGTTGTGCATGGAAGTTCGTAACCTCGTCGTCAGTTGCAGTATATGTCAACACTAATAACGACTCCACGAGGTAAGCGTATTGTACTTGAACTGTCGTGACCTTAGTCCGTTTCTTGCAGCTCCTTGAGGACACCAAGAGGTGAGCTACCTTTTATACTTGATTACTTGCAGTGTGCAGATGACCCTTAGGTCTGCACCAGTGACACCCACTGGTGGTACAGGTATAGTGTATACAGGGTAAAAGGTACATTCCGTGGTCTAGTGTTACAGTACACACTAATATACATAGCAGTTAGTGTTTGGGGTGCCACATCTGGTTTAGGCAGGGCTCCCGCTCCTAATAATGCAGCATCTCCTTCAAGCATAGTGGGTGGACATGGCGATGTGGACATCAGGTGAGGACAGAATCGGTTCTCTGGTCAAACGAATAGCCCACACACGTGAATAGCGATGGTTTAATATGGGTACCTATGGAGGCATATTCCAAGAAGCAGCTGAACCCTTCAGGGAGAAACAAAAATCATATTTTGACCTCCAAATGACTTCACAGCAGAGCTGAAGGTTCAGATAATACTCTGATCAGCATCAATCACTGCAGAAATTCTCTCATGTGTGACTGGAACATTTCATATTACTTACACCAGCATTTCAAAAAAATACAGCAGAAAAATTTATACCTGTCATTTTCACTGCTCAAAAAGCAATCTCTAGAGAATTTCTGAACATAAACAGCGACAACTTTGGATGACATACACAGCAAAAGTTCCAGTGACATTGCTGAAGATGCTCAACTTAAAATTTGGAGCTTACAATACCCTGGAGTGCGAGTTGACAAATCTCGTCAAGTTTCCATGTACACACACTGGTTTTTACGATGAATCAGGGGTACATAACCCCACACCAGTCTGTTGAATCTCCCAATGACCTGGCTACAGACTGACAGGAGCATAGCGCTGGGGCCAGGTTGCTAGCTTACTTTCTCAGGAAATGGGAATGGAAAACTAATTTGAAAAGAAAGAAAGAATCTTTCAATGATCGGAGGAGGAAGGCTGGTTAATATTTTTCTTAATAATTAATCCACCTGGATGCATCAATGCATTCCTCCTGAAAGCACCATCCTGTCAAACTGTACAATGACTTCCTAAAATAGACATCTCAGTATCTGCACTGAGCTAGGTGACATCATCCATACCAGCCACGACAAAAGATGGAAAGCAAGAACTTACATTTATACATGACCTTCCACAGCCTCAAACCTTCCAAGAACATATATAACATAAGAAACAGGAGCAGGAGTAGGCCATTTGGCCCCTCGAGCCTACTCCGCCGTTCAATAAGATCATGGCTGATCTGATCTTGGCCTCAACTCCATTTTCCTGCCCGCTCCCCATAACTCTTTATTCCCTTATCGCTCAAAAATCTGACTCCCCGATAGTTCAGAAATCTGTTCAACGCCACCTTAAATATATTCAGGCCCAGCCTCCACAGTTCTCTGGGGGAGAAAATTTCAAAGATTCACGACTCTCAGAAGAAATTCCTCTCGTCTAGGTTTTAAATGGGCGATCCCTTATTCTGAAACTATGCCCCAGAGTTCTAGATTCCCCCATGAGGGGAAACATCCTCTCTGCATCTATCCTGTCAAGCCCCCTCAGAATCTTATGTTTCAATAAGATCACCTCTCATTCTTTTGAACTCCAATGGGTGCAGGCCCAACCTCTCATCATAAGACAACCCTTCATCTCAGGAATCAACCGAGTGAGCCTTCTCTGAACCGCTTCTAATGCAAGTACCTGTATATCCCTTCTTAAATAAGGAGACCAAAACTGTATGCAGTACTCCAGGTGTAGTCTCACCAATGCCCTTTACAGTTGTAGCAAGACTTCTACTTTTATACTCCATCCCCCTTGCAATAAAAGGCCAACATTCCATTTGCCTTCCGAATTACTTGCTGTACCTGCATACTAACTTTGTGTGTTTCATGTACAAGGACCCCCAGATCTCTTTGTACCGCAGCATTTTGTAGTCTTTCTTCATTTAAATAATAATTTGCTTTTTATTCTTCCTACCAAAATGGATAATCTCACATTTTCCCACATTATACTCCATCTACCAAATTTTTGCCCACTCACTTAACCTACCTATATGCTTTTGCAGATTCTGTGTCCTCCTCATAACTTGCTTTCCCACCTGTATTTGTATCAGCAAATTTGGCTACAGTACACTTGGTTCCTTCATCCAAGTCATTAATATAGATTGTAAATACCTGTAGTTGAGACCCCAGCACTGATCCGTGACGCTCTACTAGTTAGTTTGTCAACCTGAAAATGACATTTATCCGGACTCTCTGTTTTCTGTTAGTTAGCCAATGCTCTATCCATGCTAATATATTACCCCCAAATCAGTGAGCTCTTATCTTGTGCAGTAACCTTTTTATGTGGCACCTTATCGATTGCATTCTGGAAATCCAAATACAGCATATCCACTGGTTCCCCTTTATCCATCCTACTAGTTACATCCTCAAAAGAACTCCAGCAAGCTTGTCAAACACTATTTCCCTTTCATAAAACCATGCTGACTCTGCTTGATTGAATTATGCTTTTCCAAATGTCCTGCTACTACGACCTTAATAATGGACTTAATAATTTTCCCAATGACAGATGTAGGCTAACTGGTCTATAGTTTCCTGCTTTCTGTCTCTCTCCGTTCTTAAATAGGGACGTTACATTTGTGATTTTCCAATCTACTGGGACCTCTCTAGAATCCAGGGAATTTTGGTAGATTACAACCAATGCATCCACCATCTCTGCAGCCACTTCTTTTAAGAACCTAGGATGCAGGTCATCAGTTCTCAGGGACTTGTCCACCACCTTTCGTCCCATTAGGTTGCCGAGCACTTTTTCTTTAGTGATAGTGGTTATTTGAAGTTCCTCTCTCCCTATAGCCTGTCATTCAGAAATGAAAAATATTTTCCAAGTGTTGAAAAAAGTCTTGTGCAAATTTACAAATGATCTTTTTTTTTGTCCAAAGTGCTTCACAGCCAATGAAGTACTTTTGAAGTTGTGATGCAGGGAATAGCTGCAACCAATGTCTGCACAGTAACATCCCACAAATGGTGATGAGCAACTGTTTTATGGAGTTGATGGAGGGGTCAATGTGGGCCAGGACACCAAAATAACTCCCTTGCTCTTCTTCGAGGAGTGGTCAAGTTGGCGCTCAATGTTCAGACTTAAATTTCTTTACAAGGACGACAATTACACAGAGGCAAAAATACAAAACAGGATATTAATGGTACAAATATTTAGAAAACATAATGAAGTCCCCTTATCTACTTAATTACAAAGTTAATCCATCTTGTTTTCCCATAAACAGCCTGAATCTGGCCCAATTGTAATCTTAGCTGTTTTTAAACAAACTCCTGTGATTTATTCATTTTAGAATCTGTAATATATAACGGTCAGATGGACATCCAGCCATTAACATTTCTCAGTGGCCTTTCTTGCAACCTCATCCTCACCTCCCCATTGCTGCGCTGAAAAGGGTGCCATTGAAAAATGAGAACTCTTTTCCTAATGTTGAGAAAAGTTTTGTGCTAATTTACAAATTATCATTTTTTTGTTTGAATGGGGGTTGGATATTCTCCCAGCCCCAGCAACTGATCAAACAAAATTAAACTCTGAATGACTTCATCCAGTGTTCACTGAACAGCAATTAAGATTCGTGCGGCCTTCGAAGAAGTTAAACACCATACTGTTCATCATATGGTATAATGCCGCAATCTTTATAAAACCGCACAAGCATTCCATTAATTGAGTAAAAAGGCTCAACTCGGCAGCAGGTTGCAACTCCAGACCACAACAGTCAGGTCACTGCAAGCAATTGGAGTACTGCAGCTCACAAAATGCAGTTTACAGTTAACTCCCCTTCGTAGTGTAATGATCATCACCACATTCTGGCGCGGAGAGGCTCAGAAAACTATCTACAATCTATATTAACGACTTGGAGGAAGGGACCGAGTGTAACGTAACCAAGTTTGCTGACGATACAAAGATAGGAGGAAAAGCAATGTGTGAGGTGCACACAAAAAATCTGCAAAAGGACATAGACAGGCTAAGTGACTGGGCAAAAATTTGGCAGACGGAGTATAATGTTGGAAAGTGTGAGGTCATGCACTTTGGCAGAAAAAAAATCAAAGAGCATGTTATTATTTAAATGGAGAAAGATTGCAAAGTGCTGCAGTACAGCGGGACCTGGGGGTACTTGTGCATGAAACACAAAAGGTTAGTATGCAGGTACAGCGAGTGATCAGGAAGGCCAATGGAATCTTAGCCTTTATTGCAAAGGGGATGGAGTATGAAAGCAGTAAAGTCTTGCTGCAGCTATACAGGGTATTGGTGAGGCCACGCCTGGAATACTGCATGCAGTTTTGGTTTCCATATTTACGAAAGAATATACTTGCTTTGGAGGCAGTTCAGAGAAGGTTCACTCGGTTGATTCCCGAGATGAGGGGGTTGACTTATGAGGAAAGATTGAGCCTCTACTCTTTGGAATTCAGAAGAATGTGGTGATCTTATCGAAATGTATAAGATTATGAGGGGGCTTAACAAGGTGGATGCAGAGAGGATGTGTCCACTGATGGTGGAGGCTAAAACCAGAGGGCACAATCTTAGAATAAGGGGCCGCCCATTTAAAACTGAGATAACGAGAAATTTCTTCCGAGGGGTGTAAATCTGTGGAATTCGCTGCCTCAGAGAGCAGTGGAAGCTGGGACATTGAATAAATTTAAGACAGAAATAGACAGTTTCTGAAACGATAAGGGAATAAGGGGTTATGGGGAGCGGGCGGGGAAGTGGACCTAGTCCATGATCGGATCAGCCATGATCTTATTGAATGGCAGAGCAGGCTCGAGGAGCCGTATGGCCTACTCCTGCTCCGATTTCTTATGTTATGTTCATATGTAAAAGAGCAAGACCTTTTCTTTTGCTCTGCAAGAGTAACTGGATCCAATCGTGGTCATTCGCAGAGCATGCCAGGTCTTACCGTTTGTAAGCTCTGCATTTCTCTTCAGGGATGGCTAAAAAAACCCGAGGAATAACAGCACCAGGAGCCAGCCGGGTATTATTAAAGTGACTGTAAATTTGTGTAAAATCAAAACAAGGTAAAGCTTGAACTCAAGCTAAATTTTACCAAGGTAATGATATTTCAGGGGCTGTCTATTCATGCAACTACATGTACAGGCTTATTTATGTAACTGTGGTATACGAGGGGTACAAATATATTTCTTTGTCAACTTGTAGTAAAGAACACGATGTACTTCCCCAGAACCAAACAATGCTTCAAGCCCATCACTTTTTCCAAATCCTTACACTGCCCATGTGCACCGCTTCCCAACCCCAGCAACTTTCCCCTCGTCAGAGCCCAGCATGATAAACCTCCGACTCATCAGGAGCAATGGCATGGGAGATCTGCTAATGCGTGCGTTTTTTCTTTTAAAAAAATGTCATGTCTCTTGCTTCATTTTTACACATAGCTTTATTGGGTGGTGTCTTACAGGAGCATGGACATACCCATCAGAAAATGGTGGGATATAAACGCCATTACCCAAACAAGGGATCGTGTCAACACCCTCGCTCCAAACACTGGCACCTGCTCAATGATGTCATCGTCCGAGCCAGGGATCGCAAGGACGTGCGCATCACCCACGTCATGACAGGAGCTAATGACTGCTGGACGGATCTCCGCCTAATCCAATTCATCATTGACATCAACATAGCCCCAAAGCTGAGGGGACAGCAGAAGCAGTGCCACAAAAAAAGTCAATGCCAGGGCACTTAAAGACCCAGCGAAGAGAGCCCGATACAGCCAGCGCCTCACAGCTAACCTGGCGTGTCTTGATGACCCCGAGACACAGAATGCCCACAGCACTTGGTCTGCCCTCCAGGCCTCCATAACCAGTGCCTGCGAAGAGACACTTGGTCACTCATAAGAACATAAGAATTAGCAACAGCAGTAGGCCATCTAGCCCCTCGAGCCTGCTCCGCCATTCAATAAGATCATGGCTGATCTGGCCGTGGACTCAGCTCCACTTACCCGCCCTCTCCCCGTAACCCTCAATTACCTTATTGGTTAAAAATCTATCTGTGACTTGAATACATTCAATGAGCTAGCCTCAACTGCTTCCTTGGGCAGAGAATTCCACAGATTCACAACCTTCTGGGAGAAGAAATTCCTTCTCAACTCGGTTTTAAATTGGCTCCCCCGTATTTTGAGGCTGTGCCCCCTAGTTCTAGTCTCCCCGACCAGTGGAAACAACCTCTCTGCCTCTATCTTGTCTATCCCTTTCATGATTTTAAATGTTTCTATAAGATCACCCCTCATCCTTCTGAACTCCAACGAGTAAAGACCCAGTCTACTCAATCTATCATCATAAGGTAACCCCCTCATCTCCGGAATCAGCCTAGTAAATCGTCTCTGTACCCCCTCCAAAGCTAGTATATCCTTCCTAAGTAAGGTGATCAAAACTGCACGCAGTACTCCAGGTGTGGCCTCACCAATACCCTGTACAGTTGCAGCAGGACCTCCCTGCTTTTGTACTCCATCCCTCTCGCAATGAAGGCCAACATTCCATTCGCCTTCCTGATTACCTGCTGCACCTGCAAACTCAACCAGGAAACACCAGGACTGGTTTGATGAGAATGATCAGAAGATCCAAGAACAAATAAATTGCAAGCGCATAGCATTTCTGAGCCTTGAGCAACAACTCAACTCTGGAGCAGCAAAGCAACATTACAAGATTGAAGTGCAACAAAAAACCTGGGACCTAAAGAACAGGTGGTGTATGGAGAAAGTACAAGAGATACAACAACTGGCTGACAGCCACAGCATGCGAGGATTCTTCATCGCAGTCAAGGCCACCTATGATCCAAACTCCCAAGGCCCCACCCCACTGCTGGCCAAGAATGGGGAAACACTCATCAAGGACACCGAAGCAGTCAGGGCCCGCTGGAAGGAGCACTTCGAAGATCTCCTCAATCGAGACTCTGCTTTTGACTCGAGTGTTCTCGACTCCATCCCGCAGCATGCAACCCGCCAGCACCTCAGTGAAACCCCAGCACTGCATGAGGTCGGCAGAGCCATAAAACAGTTCAAGAACAACAAGGCTACAGGAGCGGATGGAAGCCCCGCTGAGGGACTAAAGTATGGCGGAGAGGCACTGTTGGCGGGCATACATGACCTCATCTGGAGGGAGGAGAGCATGCCGGGAGATCTCAGAGATCGTGACCATGTTTAAAAAAGGGGACAAGTCCAACTGCGGCAACTACAGGGGAATCTCCCTGTTATCAGCCACTGGGAAAGTTGTCACTAGAGTCCTCCTCAACCGTCTTCTCCCTGTGGCTGAGGCGCTCCTCCAGGAGTCACAGTGCGGAAGCTGCAGGAAAAATGCAGAGAGCAGCACCAGCCCTTCTACATGGCCTTCTTTGACCTGACAAAAGGCCTTTGACAATGTCAATTGTGAGGGTCTATGGAGTGTCCTCCTCCGTTTCGAATGCCCCCAAAGGTTCGTCAACATCCTCCGCCTGCTCCATGACAACATGCAGGCCATGATCCTTACCAATGGATCCATTGCAGACCCAATCCACGTCCGGACTGGGGTCAAACAGGGCTGCGTCATCGCCCCAACCCTCTTCTCAATCTCCCTCGCTGCCATGCTCCACCTCACAGTCAACAAGCTCCCCGCTAGAGTGAAACTAAATTACAGAACCAAAGGGAAGCTGTCCAACCTTCGCCGTCTCCAGGCCAGGTCCAAGACCACCCCAACCTCTGTCGTCGAGCTACAGTATGTGGACAATGCCTGCGTCTGTGCACAGAGGCTGAACTCTAGGACAGTCGACATATTTACTGAGGCGTACAAAAGCATGGGCTTTGCACGAAACATCCGTAAGACAAACGCCCTCCACCAACCTGTCCTCACCGCACAGCACTACCCCTCAATCATCAAGATCCACGGCGCGGCCCTGGACAAAGTGGACTATTTCCCATACCTCGGGAGTCTCTTATCAACAAAAGGAGACACTGATGAGATTCAACACCACCTCCAGTGCGCCAGCGCAGTCTTCGGCCGCCTGAGGAAGAGTGTCCGAAGACCAGGCCCTCAAATCTACCACCAAGCTCATGGTCGACAGGGCTGTAGTAATAACTCCCTCCTGCGACAGTTGGAACTGGTGCTCTCCACTCTCCCATCATATTATATATATGTATATATATATCAGTAATTAAATTTAGCATTGTTGTTGCCAATTTAAGTGTATCTAAGGGCTAAGTTATGGCTGGAGAGCTCGGACACGTGTTATGCTCCTCCTGTGCTATGTGGGAAGTCAGGAACACTTCCGGTGTCCCTGACGACTACGTGTGCGGGAAGTGTATCCGCCTCCAGCTCCTGACGGACAGCGTTGTGGAGCTGGAGCTGCAGGTGGATTCACTCTGGAGCATGCACGATGCTGAGAATGACATGAATAGCACATTTAATGAGTTGGTCTTACCACAGGTAAAGGGTCCACAGCCAGATAGGGAATGGAAGACCAACAGCAAGAGCAGTGCAGGGAAGGTAGTGCAGGGGTCCCCTGCGGTCATCCCCCTGCAAAATAGATACACCGCTTTGGGTACTGTTGAGGGGGATGTCTCATCAGCCGAGAGCAGCAGCAGCCAAGTTCATGACACCATGGCTGGCTCTGCTGCACAGGAGGGCAGGAATAAAAGAGTGGGAGAGGGATAGTGTTAGGGGATTCAATTGTAAGGGGAATAGATAAGCGTTTCTGCGGCCGCAACTGAGACTCCAGGATGGTATGTTGCCTCCCTGGTGCAAGGGTCAAGGATGTCTCGGAGCGGGTGCAGAACATTCTGAAAAGGGAGGGTGAACAACCAGTTGTCGTGATGCATATAGGTACCAACTATATAGGTAAAAAAACAGGATGAGGTCTTACGAGACGAATTTAGGGAGTTAGGAGTTAAATTAAAAAGTAGGACTTCAAAAGTAGGAATCTCAGGATTGCTACCAGTGCCACGTGCTAGTCAGAATAGGAATCGCACGATAGCTCAGATGAATACGTGGCTTGAGAAATGGTGCAGAAGGGAGGGATTCAAATTCCTGGGACATTGGAACCGGTTCTGGGGGAGGTGGGACCAGTACAAACCGGACAGTCTGCAACTGGGCAGGATTGGAACCAATGTCCTAGGGGGAGTGTTTGCTCGTGCTGTTGGGGAGGAGTTAAACGAATATGGCAGGGGGATGGGAACCTATGCAGGGAGACAGAGGGAAATAGAAGGGGGGCAGAAGCAAAAGATAGAAAGGAGAATAGTAAAAGTGGAGGGCAGAGAAACCCAAGGCAAAAAGCAAAAAGGGCCACATTATAGCAAGATTCAAAAGGGGCAAGGTGTGTTAAAAAGACAAGCCAGAAGGCTCTGTGCCTCAATGCGAGGAGTATTCGGAATAAGGTGGATGAATTAACTGCGCAGATAGCAGTGAACGGATACGATGTGATTGGCATCACGGAGACATGGCTCCAGGGTGATCAAGGCTGGGAACTCAACATTCAAGGGTATTCAGCATTTAGGAAGGATAGACAGAAAGGAAAAGGAGGCGGGGTGGCGTTGCTGGTTAAAGAGGAAATCAATGCAATTGTAAGGAAGGACATTAGCCTGGATGATGTGGAATCGGTATGGGTGGAGCTGCGGAATTCCAAAGGGCAGAAAACGCTCGTGGGAGTTGTGTATAGATCACCAAATAGTAGTAGTGAGGTTGGGGACGGCATCAAACAAGAAATAAGGGATGTGTGCAATAAAGGTACAGCAGTAATCATGGGCGACTTTAATCTACAGATAGATTGGGCTAACCGAACCGGGAGCAATGCGGTGGAGGAGGATTTCCTGGAGTGTATTAGGAATGGTTTTCTCGACCAATATGTCGAGGAACCAACCAGGGAGCTGGCCATCCTCGACTGGGTGATGTGTAATGAGAAGGGACTAATTAGTAATCTTGTTGTGAGAGACCCTTTGGGGAAAAGTGACCATAATATGGTAGAATTCCTTATTAAGATGGAGAGTCCTGAACTTAAGGAAAGGTAACTTCAACGGGATGAGATGTGAATTGGCGAGAATAGGGCAGAGGATACTTAAATGGTTGACGGTGGATAAGCAATGGCAAACATTTAAAGATCACATGGATGAACTTCAGCAATTGAACATCCTTGTCTGGAGTAAAACTAAAACTGGGAAGGTGGCTCAACCATGGCTAACAAGGGAAATTAAGGATAGTGTTAAAACCAAGGAAGAGGCATATAAATTGGCTAGAAAAAGCAACAAATCTGAGGACTGGGAGAAATTTAGAATTCAACAGAGGTGGACTAAGGGTTTAATTAAGAAGGGGAAAATAGAGTACGAGAGGAAGCTTGCAGGGAACATAAAAACTGACTGCAAAAGCTTTCATACATATATGAAGAGAAAAATATTAGCAAAGACAAATGTAGGTCCCTTGCAGTCGGATTCAGGTGAATTTATAATGGGGAACAAAGAAATGGCAGACCAATTGAACCAATACTTCGGTTCTGTCTTCACAAAGGAAGATACAAATAACCTTCCAAATGTACCAGGGGACAGTGGGTCTTGTGAGAATGAGGAACTGAAAGATATCCTTATTAGGCAGGAAATTATGTTAGGGAAATTGATGGGATTAAAGGCTGATAAATCCCCGGGTCCTGATAGTCTGCATTCCAGAGTGCTTAAGGAAGTTACCCTAGAAATAGTGGATGCATTGGTGATCATTGTCCAACAATCTATCGACTCTGGATCAGTTCTTATGGACTGGAGGGTAGCTAATGTAACGCCACTTTTTAAAAAAGGAGGGAGAGAGAAAGCGGGTAATTATAGACAGGTTAGCCTGACATCAGTCGTGAGGAAAATGTTGGAATCAATCATTAAGGATGAAATAGCAGAACATTTGGAAAGCAGTGACAGGATCAGACCGAGTCAGCATGGATTTATGAAAAGGAAATCATGCTTGACGAATCTTCTGGAATTTTTTGAGGATGTAACTAGTAGAGTGGACAAGGGAGAACCAGTGGATGTGGACTTTCAAAAGGCTTTTGACAAGGTCCCACACAGGAGATTGGTGTACAAAATCAAAGCGCGTGGTATTGGGGGTAATGTACTGACGTGGATAGAGAACTGGTTGGCAGACAGGAAGCAGAGAGTCGGGATAAATGGGTCGTTTTCATAATGGCAGGCAGTTACTAGTGGGGTGCCGTAGGGCTCAGTGCTGGGACCCCAGTTCTTTACAATATACATTAACGATTTGGATGAAGGAATAGAATGTAATATCTCCAAGTTTGCGGATGACACTAAACTGGGCAGCAGTGTGAGCTGTGAGGAGGACGTTAAGAGGCTGCATGGTGACTTGGACAGATTAGGTGAGTGGGCAAACACATGGCAGATACAGTATAATATGGATAAATGTGAGGTTATCCATTTTGGGGGGCAAAAACACGAAGGCAGATTATCTGAATGGCGGCAGACTAGAAAAAGGGGAGGTGCAACGAGACCTGGGTGTCATGGTTCATCAGTCATTGAAAGTGGGCACGCAGGCAGGAAAGGCAGCAAATGGTATGTTGGCCTTCATAGCTATGGGATTTGAGTATAGGAACAGGGTGGTCTTACTGCAGTTGTACAGGGCCTTGGTGAGGCCTCAACTGGAATATTGTGTTCAGTTTTGGTCTCCGAGTCTGAGGAAGGACGTTCTTGCTATTGAGGGAGTGCAGCGAAGGTTCACCGGACTGATTCCAGGGATGGCTGGGCTGTCATATGAGGAGAGACTGGATCAACTAGGCCTGTATTCACTGGCGTTTAGAAGGAAGAGAGGGGATCTCGTAGAAACATATAAAGATTCTGACGGGACGGGACAGGTTAGTTGCGGGAAGAATGTTCGATGTTGGGGAAGCCCAGAAGCAAGGGACATAGTCTTAGGATAAGGGGTAGGCCATTTTGGACTGAGATGAGGAGAAACTTCTTCACTCAGAGTTGTTGAGCTGTGGAATTCCCTGCCAGAGAGTAGTTGATGCCAGTTCACTGGATATATTCAAGAGGGAGTTAGATATGGCCCTTACCAAGGGGATCAAGGGGTATGGAGAGAAAACAGGAAAGGGGCACTGAAGGAATGATCAGCCATGATCTTATTGAATGGCGGTGCAGGCTACTCCTGCACCTATTTCCTATGTTTCTATATTTCTATGTTTAATACCCTCCCTCCTGTATGGCTCAGAGACATGTACTATGTACAGTAGACACCTCAAGCCACTGGAGAAATACCATCAACGATACCTCCGCAAGGTCCGACAAATCCCCTGGGAGGACAGAAGCACCAACATTAGCGTCCTCGACCATGCCAACATCCCCAGCATTGAAGCACTGACCACATTTCCGCTGGGCAGGCCACATTGTCCGCATGCCAGACAAGAGACTCCCAAAGCAAGCGCTCTACTCGGAACCCCTTCATGGCAAACGAGCCAAAGGTGGACAGAGAAAATGTTACAAGGACACCTTCAAAGCCTCCCTGATTAAGTCCAACATCCCCACTGACACCTGGGACTCCCTGGCCAAAGACCATCCTAAATGGAGGAAGTGCATTCGGGAGGGCACTGAGCACCTCTAGTCTCATCGCCGAGAGCATGCAGAAATCAAGCGCAAGCAGCGGAAGGAGTGTGCGGCAAACCAGGCTCCCTGCCCACCCTTTCCCTCAACGACTATCTGTCCCACCTGTGACAGAGACTGTGGTTCTCGTATTGCACTGTTCAGCTACCTAAGAACTCATGCTAAGAGTGGAAGCAAGTCTTCCTCGATTCCGAGGGACTGCCTATGATGATGATTTTGGTGATTGTTTGCCCAGGTACGTGTTAATTAACTGCGTTGCCTTTGTGTATACATTACACACCTACTTGATGCAAAGTAAATCGAATCATACATGCTAAATTGGAAGGTAACACTGGTCTTTCATTTTAAATTGCTCAACGGTGCTACAGCACTGTTAAATGCTCCAAAAGCACTTATGTTGTGGTGCGATTATCAATAGGATTTTAGGTGACTAGGAACCACCCAGACCAGCAGTGACCATCGCAAAATAGCTTTAGGTGAAGGAAGACCTTCAGCCCATTTAAATCGCATTCTTGCCACGACATAAGAGAACTCCCCTGCTCTTCTTTGTAAAGAGCCATGGGATCTTTAAGGCATGGTGCCTCAGTTTGTCATATCCGAAAGAAGCACCTCCAACCGCACAGTACTCCCTCAGTACTGTATGAAGGTGCCAACCTGGATCATGTGCTCAATCACAGCTAAACCCACTTCAGTATTCACTCAGCATCCACACACTTCCAGCAAGGATGTCTGGCTAGTAAAAAAACTGTCCATAATTCAGGGACGTTGAGAGGGGCAAATGGAGCCACGCACCGCTCCTGCCACCACCACCAATCTGTCAGAGGTCAGTTAACTCAGCAAACACTCACCTCCCTGCCCTAAAGATAAAACTTGGGGCCTTCATACTTGGTATGGCTCAGCTACTCAAATGTTTAAACATTTAAGATTTCAGGGTTTTAGAATTAGCCACTTTTTGGTCCACACATCCACCACTCTACTAGTGGAAGGAGCAACATATATTTCTAATCTTGCACTCAAAACTTGTTAATGTTGTACTTTGCTCTTGAATTCTGAGCTTCAGACCATTCTGGCCAAGTTAAGTAGCTTACTTACATTATATTATCAATGCCACAGTCTTCCTGCTGGTTAACATGTCCTATTCAAAGAGTGGACTTTACCGACGGAAAGGCCAAAATGGTAACTGTTCAAAGCCTTTTGGGATATGGTCTACATTATAAATAAGTATCCACAAACAGCTCTCCTTAATCACTTTCCCACTATAAATTCTTCCTAATGGCCCTTGTTATGTACAGCAATCACTTCAATCCTGAATAAAACAAAATTAGACTTGGATTCTTATTTTACTAAAAGTGAGTTAATAGCGGCTTTACCAACCCCACCTAATCAGATAACACACGCCACTATAAACTATCAGAGGCCTCATTATTTTTAAGGGTGATCAATATACTGTATTGACATTATAGCCTTATACTGAAACTGAAATCTAAATTTTGCATTGTCCCCAGGATTACAGACGTCACGACAATTTTATTAAACTACTTGCAACTAGGCTACATACCGCTCGGGCATTTTGCTGTTTAATTTTTAAACAGCACGGGGGGGAGAAAGATTGTAAACTTTCAAAAGAACGTGCATGAACCTTAAAGACTTCATAAAAAGCGATCAGCAAACTTTGGTAGTTATTATACCTCGTTTTCCCCGATTGCTTTTGTATAAAATATATAAGCTGCAAACACTTTATTTTGTAAACTGTACACACGTTTACTTCAGAATCTGCTTACCCCGTGTTTTGCAACATCTTCAGGAGGACAGTACTGTAGTGACTAGGTACAGAACACGGCCTAGTTACAAGCTAATGCTGACGGTTTGAGGGGAAGGGGGAAGTCACAAGGACTAATCAATGAAACTCAATGATTCCCCCCTCCGCCCTCCTCGATTGTGCCCTTTGCTCCACTTCTCTCCGCAAACACATAGCTCATCATAACTCCACCTAAAGGTCAAACTGCTTTAGTTTTTTTTGTCGGAAAGATATATTACAAATCACAGAAATCTGAACAAGTTCATAAGTGTCGCTGGTAGAGAAAATAAATGTATTGCATTAAATCTGGGGTTATTTTTGTACTTGCGTTCCCACTGTCCCTGCCCAGTCCACTGATTCGCGGAAATTCCAGGCTAACGTTCCATTTGGAATGTTGCTACATGTTGGACGGTCTGATTGGTCAGATCGGACGTCAATCACCAGGTTTCGCCACATTTCCGCATCGTCAGGCCGTCACGCGAGAACTCTGGGAGTTCTGAACGAGAGATGCAATTTGGGTTTGTTTCAATTCATCCAGCAAGAACCTGCAAGTTCCTTTCATTTGACTATCCAATTGTTTCTTAAACAGTCCCAGGGTTTTCACCTTCGACACTCTTCGTGGGAGTTTTAAGAAATGAAAGAACTTACATTTAGACAGTGCCTTTCAGGACATTCCAAATCACTTCACAGCCAATGAAGTACTTTTTTAAGTGTCGTCACTGTTGTAATGTAGGGAAACACATCAGTCCATTTTTGCACAGCAAAAGTCCCAGAAATAGCAATGAAACAAATGACCATATAATTCTTTTTGGTGGTGTTGGTTGAGTTATAAATGTCACGTGGAGAACACCCCTGCCTATCGAAAAGTGTCATCAAATCTTTTCCTTCCACCTGGGAGGGCAGATGGTTTTACACCTTGTTATGTATGCAACTATGTAATACTTGCCACCAGAGGCATAACTGTTGGAGTCCTAATGGTCACCTGCACACACGTGCAGGGCCAGTATAAAAGGTTAGTTGCCATGTTGTTTAGGCACTCTGGAGTTGTAATAAAGAAGACTGTCATGTATGTACATGCTGTTTGTAGCCACCAGATGGTGTCTTGTTGGAGGCCACTGAACAGCACGCACATGGTGCTGCTCTGGTATAAAAGGCCAGCCATTTTGTGAGTCAGGCACTTTGGGCCGTAATAAAGCAGGAACAAGGGTGTACCTTGTTCAGTTAAACAGTGCTCAGTTTGTACCTTTATTGCATACATAACATTTGGTGACAAGAATACAAATCCTTTGCAAAATGAGCACGATTGTATTTTTAGAGCGATTTGTGGAAGGAGCAGATTAGGAAGACTTTGTGAGCTGTTTGAACCAGTACTTCATGGCCAACAAAATGAAGGAAGTCGATGATGCAGATCGGCGCCGGGCCGTGTTCCTCATTGTGTGCGGTTCAAAAATCTATGGTCTAATAAAGAATCTACTCATGCCAAGTGATCCAACAGAGAAAACATACAAAGAGTTGTGTACGGGAACACCTCAAGCCAGACGACGGCATCATCATCTCGAGATACAGGTTTTACACACACGTTCGATCGGAGGGCCAGAGCATGGCGGAATTTATTGCCGACCTGAGACGTCTTGTGGTACCGTGCAAGCTTGGGACGGTGTTGGCAGACATGCTGTGGGATTTCTTTGTTGTTGGTATCAACCACGAGGTGATCCTGCGCAAACTTCTGGCGGTGGAGGAGTTGGATGTAAAAAGGGCCACCCAGATCGCTCAATCATGTACGACGACGGACAGGATTTTAAAGCAAATATCGGTGAACCTCGGCAAGTATTATAAATTGCAATTGATTCGGCGTTCGGCAGAGCGGCACATGGCAGGGCCTATCTGGCTGCGTTCGCGAATGATTTGCCGTTCGGCAGAGCGGCACATGGCTGGGCCTATCCGGCTGCGTTCACGAAACCTGTGGCTGCCCAAAGTCCGTCAGTGGGAATGTATCCGACTTCTCCGTGTTGGCGTTGTGGGGGAAATCATTGGCACCAGCAGTGCCGATTTAAGCAATATAGTTGCAAAGGCTGTCTGAGAGTGGGGCATCTCCAGCGCAAGTGTCCGCAGATGAGCAAGCGAGCTGAGACGCACCACGTGGAGAATGAGAGTTAGACAAGCACAGATCCGGATACGCAATCCGAGATGCCAGAGGAGGAAGTCTATGGACTGTACTCTTTCATAACTAAGAGTAAACCAATTTTAATTAACGTGAAGTTTAACCGGATACCGGTATCAATGGAACTGGACACAGGGGTAAGTCAATCGATCATGAACGAGAGGTCATTTAATAAGCTGTGGGATACTAAGACTGTGAGGCCCAGGCTAAGCCCTGTTAACGCCAAGCTGCGCACGTACACCAAAGAACTGATAAAGGTGATTGGCAGTGCACAAATTAATGTGTCGTATAACGGTGCGGTTCACGAGTTACCGCTGTGAATTGTTCCAGGCAATGGCCTAACGCTGCTCGGCAGGAGCTGGTTGGAGAAAATCAGATGCAACTGGAACGACATAAAGGCGTGGTCGTCGGAGGAAGATACATGTGCCCAAGTATTGAGCAAGTTCCCCTCGCTGTTCGAACCTGGTATCGGCAACTTCACGGGAGCCAAGGTGCAGATCCATGTGGACTCAGATGCAAGACCCGTCCATCATAAAGCTCAGGCAGTGCTGTATATGATGAGGGAGAAGGTCGAAATTGAACTGGACAGACTCCAGCATAAAGGGATCATATCACCGGTCGAATTTAATGAATGGGCCAGCCCCATTGTTCCTGTGCTGAAAAGTGATGGCACAGTCAGAATCTGTGGCGACTACAAGGCTACGATCAACAGGGTTTTGAAACAAGATCAGTACCCGTTACCGAAGGCTGATGACTTGTTTGCGACGCTAGCCGGAGGGAAGTCGTTCACAAAACTGGACTTGACGTCGGCCTATATGATGCAGGAGTTGGTCAAGACGTCGAAGAGACTTACATGCATTAACCCGCACAAAGGACTGTTTATTTACCACAGGTGCCCGTTTGGAATTAGCTCGGCTGCAGCAATATTCCAGAGGAATATGGAAAGTACTGAAGTCCGTTCCCAGAACCGTCGTGTTCCAAGATGACATCCTGATCACCGGTCGTGACTCCAAGAAACATCTGAACAACCTGGAAGAGGTTCTACTGCGTTTGGACAGAGTGGGACTCAGACTTAAACACTCGAAGTGCGTCTTCATGGCACCGGAGGTCGAATTCCTTGGGAGGAAAATTGCCGCTGATGGCATCAGACCTACTGACGTGAAAACCAAAGCCATCAAGGCTAACAGAAAGCAGAGAGTCGGGATAAATGGGTCCTTTTCGGGTTGGAAATCGGTGGTTAGTGGTGTGCCACAGGGATCGGTGCTGGGACCACAACTGTTTACAATATACATGGATGACCTGGAGGAGGGGACAGAGTGTAGTGTCACAAAATTTTCAGATGACACAAAGATTAGTGGGAAAGCGGGTTTTATAGAGGACACAGAAAGGCTGCAAAGAGATTTAGATACGTTAAGCGAATGGGCTAAGGTTTGGCAGATGGAATACAATGTCGGAAAATGTGAGGTCATCCACCTTGGGAAAAAAAACAGTAAAAGGGAATATTACTTGAATGGGGAGAAATTACAACATGCTGCGGTGCAGAGGGACCTGGGGGTCCTTGTGCATGAAACTCTTTTAGTAGTGAACAAAAAACATTAAACCGTGCCCCCCGATCTGGGGGAAACACCAACATTTACAAGGTCCTTTTTAAAATTCTTTTGGTCTTTTTTTTGGGCACAGAATCAAATTTTTTTCCAAGTGCCCCCTATAAAAGGGGAGGGGGATACTAAAAGCACCGGCAATTAAAACAAATTAACTTAAAAAAAACATAAAATCAAATTAAAATGTGGTTGCCGGGCGTGATGATGCACTCCAGTCCCTCCGGTGCCCACCTCTCGCGGAAGGCCGCAAGCATACCGGTGGACACCGCGTGCTCCATCTCCAAGGACACCCTGGACCGGATGTATGTGCGGAAGAGAGGCAGGCAGTCTGGCTGAACGACCCCCTCGACCGCCCGCTGCCTGGACCGGCTGATGGCCCCCTTGGCCGTGCCCAGGAGCAGTCCTACGAGGAGGCCCTCGGACCTACCCGCTCCCCTCCGCACAGGGTGCCCGAAGATCATGAGTGTGGGACTGAAGTGCAGCCAGAATTTCAGGAGCAGCCCCTTTAAATAACAGAACAGGGGCTGCAACCTCGTGCACTCAATAAAAACATGGAACACGGACTCTTCCAGACCGCAGAAATTGCAGGCGGCCTGGGAGCCCGTGAACCAGCTTAAAAATTTATTGCACGGCACTGCTCCGTGCACCACCCTCCAGGCCAAGTCCCCGACAAATAGTGGGAGGACCCCTGTGTAGAGTGCCCTCCATCGGGGACCCCCGCCTCCTCCGGACAGCAAGATGGTACGCCATGGCGTGTCCGGACGGCAGGCGAGGATGGCAAAGTTGAGAGTGTGCAGGAGCAGCCCGTACAGGAAACCCCTCCGCGCGGAACTGAAAGGCACGGAGGAGATTTTCCCGAGGCGGCTCAAGTTGTGAGGCGCCGGCCCCCGAGGGAGGTTCCGGGGTTTGGCGCCGATGAGGAATTCCGTCCGGACGGGGGTCAGTTCGGACGGGATCTCCCCACGTGCTTGAGCCTCCTCGATGCACCTAACGGAGTCGGGGCCCAGAGCTCTTTTTAGCGACTCGATGGCATCGGCCGCGTGGCAGACGTTGGCAGAATTTAGGCGCTGCACCAGCATGTCTGGCGCCATCCAACCCGCTCCTCCACCATCGAGCAGGTCCCTGACCCTGGTCACCTCACCAGCCACAGCCCTCTCGTCCGACCGCCACAAAAAACCTCGGTTGTGGAGGTACGGATTCCCGAGCAGTGGCTCCTGCAGAACGGCCGCCACTCCAGCCGGTGGAGAGCTGCGCTTGGTGGAGACTTTGTTCCAGACCCTGATGAGTTCCTTGTAAAAGACAGGCAGCTCCTGAAGGGCGGTCCTGACGCCCCCCATACTCACAAACAGGAGCTGCGTGTCGTAGTTGAGGCCGTGCTGCTGGCGGAAGAAATACATCGCCAGAGCACGCCACCAAGAGGGGGCTCGACGTAAAGGTATCTCTGCAGGGTCTGAAGACGGAAAGTCGCGAGCTGGGCGCTGACGCACACCAACGACTGACTGCCCTCCCCAAGCGGGAGACTCAAGACCGCGGCAGAGACCCAGTGCTTCCTGTTGTTCCAGAAGAAGTCCACCAGCTTCTTCTGTATCTTGGCGACAAACGCAGGGGGAGGATTCTAGCGACGATTTTCCCAGTGGCTGATAACAGGGAAATTCCTCTGTAGTTTCCGCAGTCAGATGGTGATGATGGTGGCTCAGTGCGCAGCGGCCCTCCCATTTAATAGAAGGGGAGGTGTTTGGAGTACGTCAGCGGTACATGGAGCTTGCGACGCTAGACTCAGCACCGCGCTACCACCCCTGGAGTGTCCCTCAAAAAAAGCGGAGCACCGGAGACCATGCTCCGCTTCCTTTGAGGGACATACAGCCCAATTCCACATCGGGAGCGGCTCTTCCGGGCCGGGCGCAGAAAGTCCTGGCCCTGGAAGGTTACCCCAATCGGGGTGAGGGGCAATTTCTAGCCCAATATTCCAACTCTGGCCTTACAGACTTTAAAGATAACTTTAAAATGTCATAACATATGTTATTCTGGGGACAATGCATAATTTAGATAGTTTGGTTTGAAGATAATTCTATGGTGTCAATATATAGATAGTCTTCAGTAAATATTGAGGACTCTGATCGTTTATAGCAGAGTGTAATCTGATTCGGTGGAGTTGGTAATACTGCCTGACCTCACTATTAACTTCCTTTTAGGAATATTAATAAAATAAGAATTACGTATAGTTGTGTTTTATTCAGGAGTGGAATGATTGTTGTACTCCTTGCCTTTATATTTTTTTTAGATACAAAACCAAGGATTCCTTTTGCCTTTTTATGGCTTTATCTACTTCTGTTGGCACCTTGAATGACCTGTATATACTCTTCTCCATTTAAAACCTCGACACCATCTAGGACAAAGCAGCCCACTTGATTAGCACTCCATTCACCACCTTAAACATTCACTTCCTCCACCACCGATGTACCATATCTGCAGTGTGTAGCATCTACAAGATGCTCTGCAGCAACTCGCCAAGGCTTCATTGACAGCACCTCCCAAACTCGAGACCTCGACCATCTAGAAGGACAAGGGCAGCAGGTGCATAGGAGCACCAACACCTCCAAGATCCCCTCGAAGCCACACACCACCCTGACTTGGAAATGTATCACCATTTCTTCATTGTCACTGGGTTAAAATCCTGGAACTCCCCAACAGCATTGTAAGAGTACCTTCATCACACGCACTGCAGCGGTTCAAGAAGGCGGCTCAACTTGCAGGCCTCACCAGCGACACCCACATCCCGTGAACAAATTTTTAAAAAGAATGCCTTCACAATTCTATTTTCAAAGTGATGCAAATGAAAACAATGTTTCCACTGCCTGATTATTCTGTTGTGAAGCTGGAAAAAGTATAGCCCCGTATCACTTGGTAGTCTGTCGTATCCAACAAAGACGCTGATGTGCTAATCATCAATGGCATGTGTCTTCAAGTGGCTGTATAGGCCAATTCTGGATGCACATAGTCTCTTGCACGTCGGACAAGGGAAGCTCGATGTGCCTGATGCTGACAGTACTGCCACCTGATGTCGTCTATTTCTAGTGTCCCACAGGCGTTGACATCGGCTTTCTTCGAAGGTCTGGCAGGCAGTCCTCGAGAGGGTTCGCCACTGGATTTTATTAGCTGCTGTATTCTCGAGGTCCTTTGGTCGGATGCCACAGTACTGGAGGTTAGCCTTGATGCAATCTTTGTAGTGCTTGCGGGGGCACCCCTGGTGTCTTCGACCTTGACAGAGCTCGCTGTGAGGAAGCGGACGAGGGATCCTTGACTCATCCATGCGGATGACATGTCCAGCCCACCGGAACTGGGCTCGCATGATCATCACCTCGATGCTAGTTGATTGTGCTCTCTCCAGAACCTCAAAGTTTGACACCCGGTCTTGTCAGCGTATGTGGAGTATAGATCTAAGACTGTGCATATGGAAAGCTTCCAACTTTTTGATGTGACGCCTGCAGGGTATCCAGGTCTCATATCCATAAAGGAGAGATGAGAGAACGACTGCTCTATGCACCAACAGTTTAGTTGACAGTCGGATGTGGTGGTGACTCAACACCTTAGTGCGCAAGCGACCAACTGCCTGGCTGGCTTTGCATCAATCTCCTTGTCCAAGGACCCATCACTTGATATGGTGCTGCCAAGGTACTTGAAGCTGTCCACTGACTTTAGTTGGATACTGCCGATGAAGACTGTGTGAGCAGGTGCTGTGGTGCCAGGGGCAGGCTGGTAGAGAACCTCGGTTTTACTAAGGCTGATGGTTAGGCCAAACAATTCTGTTGCCTCAGCAAATTTGCTGAGTATGAATTGTAGGTCACTCTCCTTGTGTGCCATAAGGGCGCAGTTGTCAACAAAAAGTGCCTCTAGGATGAGTCGTTTCCGTACTTTGGTCTTTGCAGCAAGGCAGCGGAGTTCGAACAGTGAACCATCTAATCGCTATTTCAGGTAAAACCCAAGTCTTTTATGGCATAGTTCAAGGCACAGGTAAAGAATAGGTTGAACAGAACTGGAGCGAGTACACAACCTTGTTTCACTCCATTTGAGATGGCAAATGGAGCCGTGGTTGTGCCGTCTGAGAGCACTTCACCTGTCATGTTGTCATGAAACAGCTCGATGATGTGGACAAACTTCCTTGGGCACCCAAGTTTCGTCAAGATTGATCACTGCGCTGCTCTGTTGACAGTATCAAAGGCCTTGGTGAGGTCAATAAATACAGCGTACAGGTCCATGTTCTGCTCAATGCACTTCTCCTGCACTTGTCTGAGTGCAAAGATCATAGCCCCGTATGATATGCAAAACATACATATGTATAGAGGCTCATTGGCTTTCACTGACAATATGATAATGATAAAATAATCAAAGGTAATACAGTCAAGGCTATTGGGTTTCCATGTTCTTGGAGAAACAGATGGAATTGCAATCCCTATAACTCGAGTAAAAATTCAAAAATCCCATTTGTTAAAAATGCAATTTGACTTATTCAGTTACAAATCAGTGGTCCTGATGATGGTCTTTGCAAAGATAAAATGTGAGTACAGCAGGCAGTCAAATTCTGATTTTAACTTTGTATCTTCTTCATAAGCTGCTTTGATATTACAGAAAATGCCCATGCTGACAAATATTATATCTTCTAAGTAGGAACCTGACTTTTTTGGACTTGAACTTTTTTCAACGCCGTTTTCTTCTGCAAATAGCCTGACAACAAAAGATTGATCATAGAGGTGGGCTGGAAGGAGGGTCTTAAACAAGGAGAGGGAGGTGGAGAGGCGGATAGATTTAGGCAAGGAATTCCAGAGTGTGGGGCTTATTGTATCTGAAGGCAGAGCTGCCAACGATGGGGCGAAGTGAGGGGGAATGCAAAAGGGACCAGTGTCATAGAAACAGAAAGCCTGGGAGAGGTCTGTTCAAGGGCTGGGGGAGATAGAGAAGGGCAAGGCAATGAAAATTTTTAAACACATTGATGAGAATTTAAAAACTAAGACATTGGGAGACTGGGAGTCAAAAAGGACAGGAGTGATGGATGATAAGGTGTTGGTGTGGGAAAGGCCAATTTACACATCACTCTTGTCTTTGCTGATCTACTTAGACTCTGGGTCCCCCCACTGCCCCCCCTCCGCCCCAATTTAAAATTCCAATACTTGTGTTTAAATTCCTTCATGGCCTCACCCCTCCCTATCTGTGTAATCTCCTCTAGATCTTTAGTTGAGCCTCCCACCTCCGCAAACTCTCTGTTTCTCTTACTCTGGCCTCTTGTGCTCCCACTCCCTTCACCCACTCTGGTGGCTTTGCTGCCGACCACATAGGCCCCACACTTTTAAATTCACTCCCTGAATCCGTTCACCTCCCTCTCCTACTTAAGACCCTCCTTAAAACCCATCTCATTAACTAATCTTTTAGTCACACCTCCACATATCTCCTTCTTGAGCTCAACATCCATTTTTGTCTAAATACATCTTTTAATATGTTAAAGCCGCTGTAAGGTCCTTACTCTATAGCATGAAACCACACGAGGCACATTCCAGGGACAAGGCCACTCTGTGACCTTAACTCTTTATTACAGGACTCCAGAAGTGATGACCCTGCGTGAGACCTCCCTTTATATACCTGTGTGATCAAGTAAGGAGTGTCTCCCACAAGTTCACCCCTTGTGGTCAAGGTGTGCATCTGAGTTGAGTGTATACAATGATGTTACATTGTAGTTACAAACATGACAGCCGCTATTTAAAAAAAAGGTTGATGTGACATTTCCAAAAGCTCTTTTCTGCTCTGTTCCCCTCCTCTCTCACCTTAGTTTTGGAATCGCTAACGTACACAACATATATCTTTTTTGCAGGTTCTTCTGTTGAGCAGGTGGAACATAGTAAGTTGCTCACATCTGATTTATGTTTGATTTCGTATTATTGATCAATCTGTCCCAGTCTGAAGAAATTTGGATATTGTTTTTGTTTGTTTTTAATGAACGGGTGACCTAATTGAAGTGTTTAAGATGATTAAAGGATTTGACATATTATATAAGAGTGAAACTATTTCCTCTGGTCGGGGCAGTCCAGAACAAGGGGGCATAACCTTAAAATTAGAACCAGGCCGTTCAGGAGTGATGTCAGGAAACACCTCTTCACAGAAAGGGTAGTGGAAATCTGGAACTCTCTCAACCAAAAAGCTGTTGAAATTGAAAAGTCTTTCCCCATAGCCCTGCAAATATTTCCCCTTCAAGTATTTATCCAATTCCCTTTTGAAAGACACTATTGAATTTGCTTCCACCACCCTTTCAGGCCGTGCATTCCAGATCATAACAACTCATTATGTAAACAAAATTCTCATCTCCCTGCTGCTTTTTTGCCAATTACCTTAAATCTGTGACCTCTGGTTACCGACCAGTAGTTTCTCCCTATTTACTCTATCAAAACCATCATTTTGAACACTTCTATTAAATCTCCCCTCAACTGTCTCTGCTCTAAGGAGAACAATCCCAGCTTCTCCCGTCCATCCACAAAACTGAAGTCCCTCATCTCTCGTACTATTCTGGTAAATCTCCTCTGCACCCTCCAAGGCTGACACTCTTAAGTGTGGTGCCCAAAATTGGACACAATACCCAAGCTGAGATCTAACCAGTGATTTATAAAGGTTTACAGTAACTTCCTTGCTTTTGTATTCTACGCCTCTATTTATAAAGCCAAGGATCCCATAAGCCTGAACATTTTATCTTTCTTTTGTGCAGAAGATCTACTATGTACTTTCTCTCAACTCCTGAGCAGACACAATCTTCCTTTTGGACTTCATGTAATGCTTATGTCTGGCACATGACATCTTTGGTTAGGCACTGAGTGTCTTTCCATATATTGAACATGTTATGTCTTTAATATTCTTATGACTGACTCCACGAGGTCTAGTATTGTACTTGAGCTTATGTGACCTTAGTCCCATTTATTGCAACTCCAGAGTGAGGCACAAGCATGGTGGGCAGCCTTTTATACTGGGCCCTGCACACCTATGCAGGTGACCCTCAGGTCTCCCACTGCAGTGGCCTCTGGTGGCACACCTTGTGACTATACAGTTAGTATACATGGTCTACATACATGACAGAACACATCTTTTACAATCTTATATCTGGTTAGAGTAGCTTTTGTGGTTTGTCCCTCCAGCTTTTGAGTTCTATGGTTTTATTCCTTGTTTTGGAGTATTTAATAACACAATAAAGACAATGTGAAAGCCGAAAGCTTTGAGTCCTCTGACTGACACAATAACCCATTTACTGTGAAATGCCTCCCCAAACATCATTCTGATTTTCCCCACCAGGTCAATTGAATACATCTGTAAAGCAATAATAGACGAGAGTACATGTCTAATAGAACCTAGTGTCACTACAGTGTTTCTTTAATGTTTAGAAAATATAACTTCATTGTTTCTATACGTTCATTGTGCCTTTTAGCTCATTTAGACAGGATTCAGAAAATCAAGGAAATACTGGAAAATGTATTGGATACAGGAAAGGATAATCCAAGTCTGATACCACTGAGTTCCTTTAATAATATAGTTGCAGTTGGAAAGACTGATGCAAATAGTCCACATTCCTGAGGCATTGCCAATAAACACGGAGCGAAATACTTTACTCAACGTGAACTTCAAATAGATGCAAAGGATATGGAGCTGGAAAACAGTTCCATAACATTACACAAGGAGTTGCAGGAGCAACCAGGAAATAAATGGCACATAATTTTAAACAAATGATGTTAATGAAAAGCTGTACTTCAATATTACATCCAGGAAAAGTAAAACAAAACAGAATGCAAATATCCAGGTTTGCAAAGTAAATATGTGGCTGGGAGCATGGTGTAGGAGGCAAGGGTTCAGATTCTTTGAACATTGGGAACAGTTCAGGGGCTGGAGCAAACAAACTGATGGGAAGGGCGATGTCTGAACGGAGCTGGAACCAATATCGTTGCAGGAACATTAACTACAGCTGTGAGGGAGTATTTAAACAAGTACGGCGGGGGAGGGGAAAGTCAAGGAAGTAAAATTAGCCATTTGAGAGGCAAAGAAAGCTTTAGTGCATATGGAATAAGGTGGTAGAATCTATGGGGTCAAGTTTCGGCCTGAGTTGCTCCTATTTTTTTTGAGCAACTAGTTTAGAATGGAGTATCTTAGAAATTGCAATTCTCGGCATTTAGTTTGCTTCAGTTCCAGTGAGTTGGAACAGTTTCATTTTAGAACAGATTTTTTTTTCCAAAAGGAGGCGTGTCCAGCCACTTAGGCCTGTTTTTCAAGTTTAGGCAGTGAAAACTTACTCTAAACTAACTTAGAATGAAGCAAGTGTAGATTTTTATAGGCTCAGAAAAACCTTGCCTACACTTAGAAATCAGGCGTAGGTTACAAATTAGGCGTAGGGAACGAGAGGTAGGCGGTCGAGGGGGGGTGGGGGCGTGCAGAGGGAAGTTTACAAATATGAAACACTTCACTTTTACAAATAAAGAGCCATCATCAATAATAAATGATAAATAAATCAATCAAAAAAAAAAATAAACAATTACATTTCTATTCACCGACTACAGCAGCGGGAGCCCTCCAACAGCGTGCTGGGACGGGCCCGCCCCCAGTGTCTCTCTCTCTCTGTCTCTGTCAGTGTCTCTCTCTCTGTCTGTCAGTGGCTCTCTCTCTCTCTTTCTCTCTCTGCCTCTCAGTGTCTCTGTGTTTCTGACAGCGAGGGGTGGGGGGAGGAAGGGGGGGGGGGAGAGGGAGAAGGGAGGGAGAGAGAGGAGGGAGGGAGGAGAGAGAGGGAGGGAGTGGGGAGAGGGAGGGAGTGGGGAGAGGGAGGGAGGGAGAGGGGAGGGGCGAGGCTGAACAGGCCCAGCCGACGAGAGCAAGCCGGGCCGAAGACTTCGGGCAGGGCCCACCCCCCGCAAGATGCCGGGCGGGTGGGCCCCGCCGAGGACGTGGAGGGAGGGGGAAAATTTTAACGGGAGGGAGTGGGGGCGGGAGCGGACCAGACCTGAATGGGGGGGGGGGGCGGGAGCCGGAGTGGGAGCTGAATGGGGGGCGGATGGGGGAGCTTCTCTGCATCCACGTTGTCAAGCCCCCTCAAAATCTTATACATTTCGATAAGATCACCTCTCATTCTTCTGAATTCCAATGAGTGGAGGCTCAACCTTTCCTCATAAATCAACCCACTCATCCCCGGAATCAACCTAGTGAACCTTCTCTGAACTGCCTCCAAAGCAAGTATATCCTTTCGTAAATATGAAAACCAAAACTGCACGCAGTATTCCAGGTTTGGCCTCACCAATACCCTGTATAACTGTAGCAAGACTTTCCTGCTTTTATACTCCATCTCCTTTGCAATAAAGGCCAAGATTCCATTGGTCTTCCTGATCACTTGCTGTACCTGCATACTAACCTTTTCAGTTTCATGCACAAGTATCCCCAGGTCCCACTGTACTGCAGCACTTTGCAATCTTTCT
Organism: Pristiophorus japonicus; assembly: GCF_044704955.1. NCBI lineage: Eukaryota > Metazoa > Chordata > Chondrichthyes > Pristiophoridae > Pristiophorus > Pristiophorus japonicus. The sequence continues at coordinate 233,785,436 of NC_091977.1, read as the reverse complement.
CCATTTAAATAATAACTTGCTCTTTGATTTTTTTTCTGCCAAAGTGCATGACTTCACACTTTCCAACATTCTACTCTATCTGCCAAAGTTGATGAAGATCTGGGAAACAGTGTATATAATTCGGGTCAGTGTAAAAAAGAAAAGACCAGTTAAGGGAAAGGGTAAAAGGGTATTTGCCCAGCAAGAAACAAATTACAACACAAGCAAAATGGACCTTGCCCAGATTAAATGAAAGGGGAAATTAGCAAACAGAACCATTGGTCAGCAATGGGAAATATTGAAATAGAAGTTGTAAAGGGTTCAAATCGTGTACATTTCAGTAAGAAAAAAGGGAGGGTATCAAAGATTTAGGTTCCATGCAGTAAGTCAATGGTCTACTCGATCAGCATTTTGCAGGAATGATCTGAACCTCGCTATACCAACAATTAGTTGCTAAATATAACAACATTAAGTTAGAATAGTAAAGTAGCTCGATTAATGCAGTACTTGGCTCCCCAGGTCTGTTAACTATTTTTGCAAATGGATTTATTTGATCTTTATTGTGAAATCTCAAAGCATGCAGGATGACAGAAGGGCGAATTAGTCTCACGATACAGAGGTGAGAGGAGGCTTACAAAATCATAAACACTTTCCATCCTTCTTTTGGAGTGACAACTGATAATGTCTTTTTCCTGTATATTCTGCTCATCAAAGTGACGTCAGCGCCAGCAACAGTTGCTTCTAAGTCAAGATTCAAAGTGAAGCTCATTTATGGCTGTTGCCAGAAAATTTCTAACTGTACACTAGCACATCCCAGCATGGATATTGTGAGGGGTTGATAAGAGGCTCCCGAGGTATAGAAAATGGTCCACGTTGTCCAGGGCCGCACCGTGGATCTTAATGACTGGGGGGCAGTGCTGTGCGGCGAGGACAGGATGGTGGAGGACCTTTGTCTTACGGATGTTTAGCGTAAGGCCCATGCCTTCGTATGCCTCAATAAACACGTCGACTATGTCCTGGAGTTCTGTTCTGTATGTGCACAGACGCAGGCGTCGTCCGCGTATTGTAGCTCGACGATAGAGGTTGGGGTGGTCTTGGGCCTGGCCTGGAGACGGCGAGGGTTGAACAGGTTCCCACTGGTTCTGTAGTTTAGTTCCTCTCCAGCGGGGAGCTTGCTGACTGTGAGGTGGAGCATGGCAGCGAGAAAAATTAAGAGGGTTAGGGCATTGACGCAGCCCTATTTGACCCCGGTCCGAACGTGGATTGGGTCTGTAATGGATCCGTTGGTAAGGATCATGGCCTGCATGTCGTTGTGGAGCAGGCAGAGGATGGTGACGAACTTTTGGGGGCATCTGAAAAAGGAGGACATTCCATAGATACTCGCAGTTGACAGTGTCAAAGGCCTTTGTAAGGTCGAAGAAACATCGAAACATAGAAAATAGGTGCAGGAGTCGGCCATTCGGCCCTTCAAGCCTCCACCGCCATTCAATGAGTTCATGGCTGAACATGCAACTTCAGTACCCCATTCCTGCTTTCTCGCCATACCCCTTGATCCCCCTAGTAGTAAGGACTTCATCTAACTCCTTTTTGAATATATTTAGTGAATTGCCCTCAACTACTTTCTGTGGTAGAGAATTCCACAGGTTCACCACTCTCTGGATGAAGAAGTTTCTCCTCACCTCGGTCCTAAATGGCTTACCCCTTATCCTTAGACTGTGACCCCTGGTTCTGGACTTCCCCAACATTGGGAACATTCTTCCTGCATCCAACCTGTCAAAACCCGTCAGAATTTTAAACGTTTCGATGAGGTCCCCTCTCATTCTTCTGAACTCCAGTGAATACAAGCCCAGTTGATCCAGTCTTTCTTGATAGGTTAGTCCCGCCATCCCGGGAATCAGTCTGGTGAACCTTCGCTGCACTCCCTCAATAGCAAGAATGTCCTTCCTCAAGTTAGGAGACCAAAACTGTACACAATACTCCAGGTGTGGCCTCACCAAGGCCCTGTACAACTGTAGCAACACCTCCCTGCCCCTGTACTCAAATCCCCTTGCTATGAAGGCCAACATGCCATTTGCTTTCTTAACCGCCTGCTGTACCTGCATGCCAACCTTCAATGACTGATGTACCATGACATCCAGGTCTCGTTGCACCTCTCCTTTTCCTAATCTGTCACCATTCAGATAATAGTCTGTCTCTCTGTTTTTACCACCAAAGTGGATAACCTCACATTTATCCACATTATACTTCATCTGCTATGCATTTGCCCACTCATCTAACCGATCCAAGTCACTCTGCAGCCTCATAGCATCCTCCTCGCAGCTCACACTGCCACCCAACTTAGTGTCATCCGCAAATTTGGAGATACATTTAATCCCCTCGTCTAAATCATTAATGTACAGTGTAAACAGCTGAGGCTCCAGCACAGAACCCTGCGGTACCCCACTAGTCACTGCCTGCCATTCTGAAAAGTATCCATTTACTCCTACTCTTTGCTTCCTGTCTGACAACCAGTTCTCAATCCATGTCAGCACACTACCCCCAATCCCATGTGCTTTAACTTTGCACATTAATCTCTTGTGTGGGACCTTGTCGAAAGCCTTCTGAAAGTCCAAATATACCACATCAACTGGTTCTCCCTTGTCCACTCTACTGGAAACATCCTCAAAAAATTCCAGAAGATTTGTCAAGCATGATTTCCCTTTCACAAAACCATGCTGACTTGGACCTATCATGTCACCTCTTTCCAAATGCGCTGCTATGACATCCTAAATAATTGATTCCATCATTTTACCCACTACCGATATCAAGCTGACCGGTCTATAATTCCCTGTTTTCTCTCTCCTTTTTTAAAAAGTGGGGTTACATTGGCTACCCTCCACTCGATAGGAACTGATCCAGAGTCAATGGAATGTTGGAAAATGACTGTCAAGGCATCCACTATTTCCAAGGTCACCTCCTTAAGTACTCTGGGATGCAGTCCATCAGGCCCTGGGGATTTATCGGCCTTCAATCCCATCAATTTCCCCAACACAATTTCCCGACTAATAAGGATTTCCCTCAGTTCCTCCTCCTTACTAGACCCTCTGACCCCTTGTATATCCGGAAGGTTGTTTGTGTCCTCCTTAGTGAATACCAAACCAAAGTACTTGTTCAATTGGTCTGCCATTTCTTTGTTCCCCGTTATGACTTCCCCTGCTTCTGACTGCAGGGGACCTACGTTTGTCTTTACTAACCTTTTTCTCTTTACATATCTATAGAAACTTTTGCAATCCGTCTTAATGTTCCCTGCAAGCTTCTTCTCGTACTCCATTTTCCCTGCCCTAATCAAACCCTTTGTCCTCCTCTGCTGAGTTCTAAATTTCTCCCAGTCCCCAGGTTCGCTGCTATTTCTGGCCAATTTGTATGCCACTTCCTTGGCTTTAATACTATCCCTGATTTCCCTTGATAGCCACGGTTGAGCCACCTTCCCTTTTTTTTATTTTTACGCCAGACAAGAATGTACAATTGTTGTAGTTCATTCATGCGGTCTCTAAATGTCTGCCATTGCCCATCCACAGTCAACCCCTTAAGTATCATTCGCCAATCTATCCAAGCCAATTCACGCCTCATACCTTCAAAGTTACCCTTCTTTAAGTTCTGGACCATGGTTTCTGAATTAACTGTTTCATTCTCCATCCTAATGCAGAATTCCACCATATTATGGTCACTCTTCCCCAAGGGGCCTCGCACAACGAGATTGCTAATTAATCCTCTCTCATTACACAACACCCAGTCTAAGATGGCCTCCCCCTAGTTGGTTCCTCGACATATTGGTCTAGAATACCATCCCTTATGCACTCCAGGAAATCCTCCTCTACCGTATTGCTTCAAGTTTGGCTCGCCCCATCTATGTGCATATTAAAGTCACCCATTATAACTGCTGCACCTTTATTGCATGCACCCCTAATTTCCTGTTTGATGCCCTCCCCAACATCACTACTACTGTTTGGAGGTCTGTACACAACTCCCACTAACGTTTTTTGCCCTTTGGTGTTCTGTAGCTCTACCCATATAGATTCCACATCATCCAAGCTAATGTCCTTCCTAACTATTGCATTAATCTCCTCTTTAACTAGCAATGCTACCCCACCTCCTTTTCCTTTTATTCTATCCTTCCTGAATGTTGAATACCCCTGGATGTTGAGTTCCCAGCCCTGATCATCCTGGAGCCACGTCTCCGTAATCCCAATCACATCATATTTGTTAACAGCTACTTGCACAGTTAATTCATCCACCTTATTACGGATACTCCTTGCATTAAGACACAAAGCCTTCAGGCTTGTTTTTTTAACACCCTTCGTCCTTTTAGAATTTTGCTGTACAGTGGCCCTTTTTGTTCTTTGCCTTGGGTTTCTCTGCCCTCCACTTTTCCTCATCTCCTTTCTGTCTTTTGCTTTTGTCTCCTTTTTGTTTCCCTCTGTCTCCCTGCATTGGTTCCCATCCCCCTGCCATATTAGTTTAACTCCTCCCCAACAGCACTAGCAAACACTCCCCCTAGGACATCGGTTCCGGTCCTGCCCAGGTGCAGACCGTCCGGTTTGTACTGGTCCCACCTCCCCCAGAACCGGTTGCAATGCCCCAGGAATTTGAATCGCTCCCTGCTGCACCACTGCTCAAGCCACGTATTCATCTGAGCTATCCTGCGATTCCTACTCTGACTAGCACGTGGCACTGGTAGCAATCCCGAGATTACTACTTTTGAGGTCCTACTTTTTAATTTAGCTCCTAGCTCCTTAAATTCGTTTTGTAGGACCTCATCCCTTTTTATACCTATGTCGTTGGTACCAATGTGCACCACGACAACTGGCTGTTCTCCCTCCCTTTTTAGAATGTCCTGCACCCGCTCCGAGACATCCTTGACCCTTGTACCAGGGAGGCAACATACCATCCTGGAGTCTCGGTTGCGGCCGCAGAAACGCCTATCTATTCCCCTCAGAATTGAATCCCCTATCATTATCGCTCTCCCACTCTTTTTCCTGCCCTCCTGTGCAACAGAGCCAGCCACGGTGCCATGAACTTGGCTGCTGCTGCCCTCCCCTGATGAGTCATCCCCCTCAACAGTACTCAAAACGGTGTATCTGTTTTGCAGGGGGATGACCGCAGGGGACCCCTGCACTACCTTCCTTGCACTGCTCTTCCTGCTGGTCTTCCATTCCCTATCTGGCTGTGGACCCTTCACCTGCGATAAGACCAACTCGCTACACGTGCTACTCACGTCATTCTCAGCATCGTGGATGCTCCAGAGTGAATCCACCCTCAGCTCCAAATCGGCAACGCGGTCCGTCAGGAGCTGGAGGCGGATACACTTCCCGCAGATGCAGTCGTCAGGGACACTGGTGTCGTCCCTGAGTTCCCACATGGTACAGGAGGAGCATATCACGTGACCGAGCTCTCCTGCCATGACTTAACCCTTAGATACCCTTAAATTGACAACAACAATGTTAAAAGTTACTGACTGATATAAAAAAGAAAAAGAAAAGCTGCTCACCAATCACCAGCCAATCACTTACCCCCTTGGCTGTGACGCCACCTTTTGATTTCTTTCTACTTCTTTTTTGCTTTCTCTCTCAGCTGGAGCTGTACAAGTCCGCCTCTCTCGACGCTCCCCGGACTGCCCGACTGCTGAGCCTTTATAGGCCGCTGCCTCTCGCCGACTCCCGCCTCTCTCGACGCTCCCCGGACTGCCCGACTGCTGAGCCTTTATAGGCCGCTGCCTCTCGCCGACCTCGACGCTCCCCGGACTGCCCGACTGCTGAGCCTTTATAGGCCGCTGCCTCTCGCCGACTCCCACCTCTCTCGACGCTACCAGGACTGCCCGACTGCTGAGCCTTTATAGGCCGCTGCCTCTCGCCGACTCCCGCCTCTCTCGACGCTCCATGAAGGCCATGTATAAGCGCTGCCGCTGTTTCCTGCAATTTTCCTGCAGCTGTCGCGCTGCAAAAATCATGTCCGTTGTGCCCCGTAGGGGACGAAATCCGCACTGTGACTCTGGGAGGAGCTCCTCGGCCATAGTGAGAAGACAGTTGAGGAGGACTCTCGCGACGACTTTCCCAGTGACTGATAGCAGGGAGATTCCCTGCCGCAGTTAGGCTTGTCCACTTTGTATAAAGATAGTCACAATCACTGCATTTCTGAGATCTCCCAGCATGCTCTCCTCCCTCCAGATGAGAGAGATGAGGTCATGTATTCGCGCCAACAGTGCCTCTCCACCATACTTCAGTGCCTCAGCAGAGATTCCATCCGCTTCTGTAACCTTATTGCTCTTAAGCTGTCTTATGGCTTTTTCTACCTCGTGCAGTGTTGGGGTTTTACTGAGGTGGTGGCGGGTAGCATGCTACGGGATGCAGTCTAGAACACTTAAGTCAAAGGCAGAGTCTCGATTGAGGAGATCTTCCAAGTGCTCCTTCCAGCGTGGACCATTTCCCATACCTCGGGAGCCTCTTATCAACAAGAGCAGACATTGACGACGAGATTCAACACCGCCTTCAGTGCGCCAGTGCAGCCTTCGGCTCCCTGAGGAAAAGAGTGTTTGAAAACCAGGCCCTCAAAACTGCCACCAAGCTCATGATCTACAGGGCTGTAGTAATACCCGCCCTCCTGTAAGGTTCAGAGACATGGACTATGTACAGTAGACACCTCTGGAGAAATACCACCAACGATGTCTCCGCAAGATCCTACAAATCCCCTGGGAAGACAGACGCACCAATTAGGGTCCTCGACCAGGCCAACATTCCCAGCATTGAAGCACTGACCACACTTGATCAGCTCCGCTGGGCAGGCCACATTGTCCGCATGTCAGACACAAGATTCCCAAAGCAAGCGCTCTACTCGGAACTCCTTCACGGCAAACGAGCCAAAGGTGGGCAGAGGAAACATTACAAAGACACCCTCAAAGCCTCCCTGATAAAGTGCAACATCCCCACTGACACCTGGGAGTCCCTGGCCAAAGTCCGCCCTAAGAGGAGGAAGTGCATCCGGGAGGGTGCTGAGCACCTCGCGTCTCATCGCCGAGAGTATGCAGAAATCAAGCTCAGGCAGCGGAAAGAGCGTGTGGCAAACCTGTCCCATCCACCCTTTCCTCAACGACTATCTGTCCGACCTGTGACAGGGACTGTGGTTCTCGTATTGGACTGTTCAGCCACCTAAGGACTCATATTAAGAGTGGAAGCAAGTCTTCCTCGATTCCAAGAGACTGCCTATGATGATAATGATGTGAGGGGTCTGCGGGCATGTTTCTCTGGAAACTATTTGAAATTAATATTAAAAACTGCATATGTTGTGGCTAATGTTAAAACACTTTTTAACTTCATAGCTGATAAATATTTATTGTGGAGCTTTTAAACATATCTGGCAATTTATATGAAGTTTTAAAAGCAGAAGACAATTTGACCACAAAGGTTTGTTACTTTTGAATTTGATCACTTTTCACAATAAATTTTAACATAGTTTCATCAATTGTATTGAGAAATTCAGTGTTACTGTTCAAATGGATATTTGTGACCAGCTGCAACCACCCTCCCACATGGTAAGTAATTTCAGATCGTGGTTTAAAACACATGTAAAGTTTGCAAGCTTAACTTCAAACTCTTCCAGAGCCCATGCCCAGGTCCATTAATATGTCTTTGCTGCACTCTTTTCTTCACATAAGCAAGCACCAATAATGCTGGTGTCCATGTGTGAGTGAGACTATATCACAACAGGCATGTGCGTCAGCCAGCAGTGCCACACAATATAATTTCCTTCATAACAGATTTGTCTCCAGTGAATCCATCCCAGTGTGGAGTCTCCCCTACAAAAATAAACTCATCAATTAAAATAGGGATTCTGCCAAAAATAGTTATCTTAAACCTAAATTAAAATATAGATAGATTTCCTGGAAGGCTCAATTGTTTATCTCATCATCATCATCATAGGCGGTCCCTCGTATCGAGGATGATTTGCTTCCACACCAAAAATGGATGAGTTCACAGGTGTTTCAATGAAGGACCTAATATTCCAGTTCCTGAACTACATGTTGAAGGGTGAAAGATGCCTGTGTGTGGATTTTTTTAACGTGTGGTGGCCGTTGCACACCAGCCACCACACGGGCTTGACAGAGCTAGGTCTTGGTCCAGTGGCAAGGATTAACCAAGACGACTGGAGACCAGCTCTGCTGCACGAACCTTTTGCACACACATATTGCAGTGTGGACTCGCCCGTGCTGCCCCTGGGCCCTCGGCTCTTCTGGGCCCCGAACTCACGCCGCTCCTGCGCCCCGACCTCACCGATCCTGCTGTATCTGCCCACGCATAGCAGGATGTTTAATTGATGACAGTGCAAAACTGACATGTAAAACAATGAGAAGCTGAGTCATACAGCAAGGTCCCAAGTCTGTACTGAGTTCGAAGATTTCAGCCAAACTAGCGATTGAGGAAATTGGCCAGGATTCATGCTTCTGATTTCTATTAAGCAATCACCACTGGAGTGTATGTGTGGATAGCACCGAACTTGGCTACGATTCCTCCCCCAATGGTTCAATAGTCTGCTCACGCTCACTGTGAGAATTCACACATGGATAATGGCTATTTGGAAAGGAGTCAAAGAGCGACTGACATCTGTGGAACCATACTGCTGCAATTGGTCAATGCCTTCAGGAGAGGAGGGAATGAGAGAATACTGCCTGAGAAAGGCAAAAAAAGTATACAATTAAAAAAAAATTATACTACCTCTACCTTCTTGATTAATCCGAATTGAAGGAGTCTTCCATATGGTCTAATAGCCTAAAAGTCGCAGTGAATTTAATACATTCCACTGACGTCAAGCAATGGTACTAGCAGAGTGTACAGCCAGCTATAGTTCAAGGCTGTGTAGTTTTTTTTATTGTTTGTAGGCCATTAGGAGACATCTTTTTTATTAAAATAATCCCTGCCAAATTCAGTTTATGACATACTGAATTCATTACATGGTTTGCGCTGAGTCAGTTGCTCTCAACTAGGGCAGCGGTGAGGGATGAGGATTAGCCTCAGGGTCTTTTGGCAAGGGAGAGGGAAAAAAATAGCCAAGTGCTCCTTGATGTACAGTCGACACCTCTGGAGAAATACCACCAACGATGTCTCCGCAAGATTCTACAAATCCCCTGGGAAGACAGATGCACCAATTAGGGTCCTCGACAAGGCCAACATCCCCAGCATTGAAGCACTGACCACACTTGATCAGCTCCGCTGGAGAGGCCACATAGTCCACATGCCAGACACAAGACTCCCAAAGCAAGCGCTCTACTCGGAACTGCTTCACGGCAAACGAACCAAAGGTGGGCAGAGGAAACGTTACAGGGACACCCTCAAAGCCTCCCTGAAAAAATGCAACATCCCCACTGGTACTGAGGAGTCCCTGGCCAAAGATCGCCCTAAGTGGAGGAAGTGCATCCGGGAGGGCTCTGAGCACTTCGAGTCTCATCACCGTGAGCATGCAGAAATCAAGCGCAGACAGCGGAAAGAGCGTGTGGCAAACCTGTCCCACCCTCCCTTTCCCTCAACAACTATCTGTCCCACCTGTGACAGGGACTGTGGCTATCATATTGGGCTGTTCAGCCACCTAAGGACTCATTTTTAGAGTGGAAGCAAGTCTTCCTCGATTCCGAGGGACTGCCTATGATAATGATGATAAGAGGCACTGATTGGAACACATTAAATAAATAGATTGTCCAGAGAACAATCTACTATCAGAAAATGCAGAAGACCTTTCCTGGCATACCAAAACAAAATCTGGTATGTTGGATGACAATTCTGGAATGTTCCTTGTACACAACCTAAAACAAAGAGATACTTCTTGGCTCATTTAAGGAAGCCTAAAATATTGTCTCTAACCTCACTGAGATAAATATAAAACTTACATAGCTCACTGTACATCCTTGAGTCCCAAAGAACACCACACAATCAGGAATCAACCATTAACCCACACTTCCTCTCCCTCCCTCTTGTAGGAAGAGTCACCAGACTATTGACTGGATGTACAAAGCTGGAGTCTGTGAAGGGACTAGGACTTGAAAAATGTCCTACTAAATTCTACAAAAGTCATACTATCTGAGCTGATGTTCCCATTACTGAAACTCTTCTACCATGTAATGGAGAAAGGTACTTCTTAAGAAATTTCCAAACAGCTACAATTATGCTAGTAAGATGGGAAAGAACTCACTCAAAAGTTCAGATCACTTTCAATAATGTCAAAACAATGCTGGCCAAAATCTTGATGTCAGACTGGAGACTGTTTACTTAGGCTGTTACTTTGAACTCTTGCTAATGAGTTGGTTGTTGTATTACCTATGTTGATGTTGAATAAATAGGCATTTATTCCTATATCGGATATGATGTGCTGCTGTAATGACCCCATATCCTTGCCGTCACCAAGGCCGCTTCTTTCCATCTCAACATTGCCTGTCTCCACCCCTGCCTCAGCTCATCTGTTGCTGAAACCCTCATCCATGCCTTTGTTACCTCTAGACTCGACTATTCCAAAGCTCTCCTGGCTGGCCTCCTACCTTCTTCCCTCCATAAATTTAAGCTCATCAAAAACTTTGCTGCCTGTATCCTTACTTGCACGAAGTCTCATTCACCCCTGCACTCGCTGACCTACATTGGCTCCTGACCCACCAATGCCTCAATTTTAAAATTCCCATCCTTGTGTTGAAATTTTGCCATAGCCTCACCCCTCCCTATCTCCGTAACCTTCTCCAGCATTACATCCCTCTACGTTCGTCCAATTTTGGCATCATGCGTACCCTGATTTTCTTTGCTCCACCACTGCCCACCGTTCCTTCATCTACCTTGGCCCTCAGCTCTGCAATTCCCTCCCTAAACCTCTCCGTTGCTTTCTCATCTTTTAAGATTGCTCTTTAAAAACTGCCTCTTTAATCAAGCTTTTGGTCATCTGTCCTAATATCTCATGTGGCTTGATGTCAAATTTTGTTTAGTAACACTCCTGTGAAGCACCTTGTGATATTTTACTACATTAAAGAACATAAGAATGTAAGAAATAGGAGCAGGAGTAGGCTATTCGGCCCTTTGAGCCTGCTCCTTCATTCAATAAGATAATGGCTGATCTTCTACCACAACTCCACCTTCCTGCACTATCCCCATATCCCTTGATTCAATTAATATTCAAAAATCTCTCGATCTCTGCCTTGAATATATTCAATGACTGAGTATCCACAGCCCTCAAGGGTAGAGAATTCCAAAGATTCACAACCCTGAGTGAAGAAATTTCTCCTCATCTCAGTCCTAAATGGCCGACCCCTTATTCTGTGACTGTGACCCCTCGTTCTAGACCCCCTAGCCAGGGGAAACATCCTCCCTGCATCTACCCTATCTATGTTAAAAGACGCTATATAAATGCAAGTTGTTGTTGCAATTGCACAAACAACTCCAAACCCTTTGTTTGTTATCTATGCTTGCACAAATGGCCTTCAAAAACATTTTGCGGAATTGTTTCCTCGACTCACACTCAGTATTCACCAACAAATCTCCACATTCCACCTCCAGAGAAATAAGAAGCACTGCCCTTGGTTCTATCTGTCTGGCAATTATTACAAGAGTGAATCCAGATATCCAAAGAATGGAGGTGGGTGGAACAGAACACAAAGCAACACTAAAACAAAAATAAAATAATGCGGAGACTGGAAATCTGAAATAAAAACAGAAAATGCTGGAAATACTCAGCAGGTCAGGCAGCAACTGTGGATTTTGCAGTTGTCATGATGGTGAAACTGTCAGCATTCGCCATCATTACCCTGTGAAACTGACAGCAACTTCTGGCGTCTGCACTTGCGCAGTTATTCAAGGAAATCCAGAAGTTGCTGTCAATGACTCCCCGCTCCTCCACAAGGTGCACTGTTAAAGTCCCCGTAGACAGCAATCGTCAGAAATGATTTGAACTGACCCGAACTTCCCGTTTTGCGCTGTAATATCACCGTTCAAAACCCCGAAAAAGTTATGCCTGTTGAATGAGGAGTAACTGGGTTTTTAATGGTGTACTAACTCATTACTACTGCTGAACAACCTCTCTGGCTCTGAAAAACTAATTTTATATTTGTGGAATGTCAATTTTTTTCATGATAAAAATTAGATAGGTTTTTTAATATGTCAGCTGTGGCTCAGTTGGTAGCACCCTTGCCTCTGAGTCAGAAGATTGTGGGTTCAAATCCCACTCCAGAGACTTAAGCACAAAAATCTAGGCTAACATTCCAGTGCAGCACTGATGGAGGGCTGCACTGTTGGAGGTGCCATCTCTCGCATAAGACGTTAAACCGAGGCCCCGCCTGCTTTCACAGGTGGATGTAAAAGATCCAATTACTCTATTTTGAAGAAGAGCAGGGGAATTATCTCTGGTGTTCTGGCCAATATTTATCCCTCAATCAACATCACTAACAGATTATCTGGTCATTATTGCATAACTATTTGCAGGAACTTACTGAGTGCAAATTGGCTGCTGCGTTTCCTATGTTACAACAGTGACCAAACTTCAAAAAGTACTTCATTGGCTGTAAAGCGCTTTCGCATGTCTGGTGGTCATGAAATGAGCAGGGGAGTTATCCCCAGTGTCCTGGCCCTCAATCAACATATCAAAGAAACAGATTATCAGGTCATTATCACATTGATGTTTGTGGGAGTTTGCTTGTGCGCAAGTTGGCTGTCGCATTTCCAACATTACAACAGCGACTACACTCCAAAAGTACTTAATTTGCTGTAAAGCGCTTTGAGACGTCCAGTGGTCGTGAAAGGTGCTATATAAATGCAAGTCTTTCTCTCTTTATATAAATGCAAGTCTTTCTTTTTAATAATTTTTTTTAAATTTAAAAAAGGTAGTTTATGATATTTCAGGTTCTACCTTAAACCCATGTGTATGTCCCAGTCTTTATTTTGTTCTTGTAAAATGTTTATAAAGTGATGGATAATCAGCGCATTTTACTTCCTAGTTTGCTGTCTGTGAGAATTCTTCAATGTTAGCCTGTTTGATCACATCACTGCTGCTGGATGCTGGCGATCCCCAAGAGTTGGTGCTGGGAAAGGTGAAATCCATGCCACAGAGATTGCTAGATCTTTGTGGACAGCTTTCTTAAAAGTCACCGGTGAGCACCATCACTTCGTCACTGACTGCAAAATCCAGGCCCATATGCTGATGATATACTGGTATATAAAATAGATATCACTATCTCATTTCAAGTCATCGTCCAAAAGAATAAGGGGGAAGGTGCTCTTCACTTGTCAGAGTATTCTATTTGGTCAATTCTCAGTGTAATAAATTTGAGTTTTGGTTGAATTTCTCCTTATTTGTCTGTTAAAGTGGGTGCAAATTTTTTGCTAAACAATTGCGAATCTCTCAATTGAATAGTTGCTGAGGTAAAAATCCAGTCTGACTTTAGTTTTGACCCAATTACATACCACAACTTCAGCATGTGTGGAATTCAAAAGGAGTGACCTGCAGTTTAAAAGCTTTGCAAATCACTCCACCCAAATTGTTACCATTGTAGATGATGGGAAAGCTGCTTTTTTGTTGAGGAACATAGAATTTAATCAATGCCTTAACAGATTTAAAGACTGATCTCCCCCCTGCCTGCCCACCAAGTCTTCACGTTTCACAATGCACTCTAAAACTGTGAGATATTGTCAATTGTAACAAACCTTTAAAACCTCAATAAACGACATATTTTTAAAAACTCAATAGAAATTATGATTTTACCAAGGGCAGTGATTTAAAATGTTTTTGTTAAAGCGAACTTAAGAAAATAAACCCTGAAAACATCACTCCCCCCACCACAGCTCACCTTGGAACCATTGTGTTCGCTGTGGCTCAGTGGGTTTCAACACCGCCTCCAGTGCGCCAGTGCAGCCTTCGACCGCCTGAGGAAAAGAGTGTTCGAAGACCAGGCCCTCAAATCTGCCACCAAGCTCATGGTCTACAGGGCTGTACTAATACCCGTCCTCCTGCATGGCTCAGAGAAATGGACCATGTCCAGTAGATACCTCAAGTCGCTGGAGGAATACCACCAACAATGTCACTCTAAGATCCTACAAATCCCCTGGGAGGACAGACGCACCAACATTAGCGTCCTCGACCAGGCCAACATCCCCAGCATTGAAGCACTGACCACACTTGATCAGCTCCGCTGGAAAGACCACATAGTCCACATGCCAGACGCAAGACTCCCAAAGCAAGCGCTCTACTCGGAACTCCTTCATGGCAAATGAGCCAACGGTGGGCAGAGGAAATGTTAGAAGGACACCCTCAAAGCCTCCCTGATAAAGTGCAACATCCCCTCTGACACCTGCGAGTCCCTGGCCAAAGACCGGCCAAAATAGAAGAAGTGCATCCGGGAGAGCGCGGAGCACCTTGAGTCTCATCACCGAGAGCTTGCAGAAATCAAGCGCAGGCAACAGAAAGAGCGTGCGGCAAACCTGTCCCACCCTCCCTTACCTTCAACAACTATCTGTCCCACCTGTCACAGGGACTGTGGTTCTCATATTGGACTGTTCAGCCACCTAAGGACTCATTTTAAGAGTGGAAGCAAGTCTTCCTCGATTCCGAGGGAATGCCTCAGATTCAGAAGGTTGTGGGTTCTGGGACTCGAGCACAAATAAAATCTAGGCTGACACTGCAGTGCAGTGCACTGTCGACTTTTAGATGAGATATTAAACCGAATCTACTCTCTCAGGTGGACGTAAAAGATTCCATGGCATTATTTCAAAGAATAGGGGAGTTATCTCCGGTGTCCTGGCCAATATTTATTCCTCAATCAACATGACAAAAACAGAGATTATCTGGTCATTATCACATTGTTGTTTGTCGGACTTCATTGACTTTGACACGTCTGGTGGTCGTGAAAGGCGCAATATGAATCAAAGTATTTTTTCTTTTATTTGTTATGAGACATAAAACATGTTTATACCTTTTAGCAAGACAAAAAATAGGGTGACATGATTTCCAAATATGTATCTTAAAAGATTCGTGTCATTTGTTGTTGGTGAATGTATTACTAACCCCATCTGCTGTACACAATTTAAACAAGGCCACACGTTCAGGTGCAATGTCGCACTCAAAAAGGAAAACCGGGGAAAGAAACCCCAGCTAAAGCGGTAACTGTTCTGGAAACAAATTTGTTTTAAATTAAATAATAAAAACGGACGTGAAATAAACTTGTGTCAGAAAATAATGGAGGTAGTTTAATTAACAGGAAGAGGTTGCTGTGCCAGGCCTGGCGTTGTTGCTAAGGTCCGGCCGCCATTTTGTGAGAGTGCGAGGTGAAGCGGGGCGGAGACAATCAAAGGAGGAGCTTCTCTTACTCTCCTTTCAAACACTTCCCTTCCGCCAGTGCCAAGCGCCTTGCTCCGGCACTCCCCATCCCTTCGGCGTTACTCACGGCGGGAATTTGCTGCTATCGACGACGACGACGACTTAAAAACCTTTGCTCGCCATCGTCTCATTCTGTGGTTGCTGCCGCCATTCTCCTTTTCGTTGTGTGTGTGTGTTAAAGGGGGTGGGTGTGCGATGGACGGGTAAGTTGATGGTGGCCTTGTCTCCCTCTTTCTCTCGGCCGCCGGGTTACGCTGGCGCCTAGGCTCGACGCCGTCTTGCCTTCCTTTGGATTAATAATTTGTGGTGTTGATGAATTTTGGTGTTGCACTTGGCTGACAATTATGGTCTAATCCCTGCAGTGTTTTTCGGGCCGTTGTGTTGAGTTAAGATTTACATATATATTTCTCCCCCCGCCCCCAGCGTTTGTCGATGGTGTTTTTCCTGTCTTGTGTGTGTGCCTTTTTGAGGCTTAATTTTTTTTTAATTAGCTGTTAAATTGCGTGAAGAAGGTGTAAGATGGAGTTCTTTACTAGTCTGAAATACAAGTACTTTTTTTTGAGGGAGGGGGTAAGAAAAATAATCGGTTTTGCAATTCCAGATAAAAGACGGCGAGGGAGAAAATTTTCAGTGAATTTTTAAAAAAACAAAGTTTTACATTGTATAACAACTGCGACTTGTAATTCTAAGCGAGGGGATGGACGGGCGAGTGATCATTTTCTGGTAGAGTATGTCTGCCTTCTCTGGGTTTCGTTTCTCTTCCCCCCGCCTTTGTACGATGGACGGTGTTTCAGGTTGTAGTTTATGGTGATACAATGCTGCCGAGTTGGCAGGAAAAGCCCTCCCAAAAAATAAAGCCGTAGAGACTTTTGCTGTTCTTTGAACTCGAGTAGCTTCATCTGTGCTCTCCCTTTGTCTTTATTTTAAAAGAATACTGTAAACATATAAACTATAAGCAGATCTTTCTATAATCTGTCCCCTTTTTAAAATTTCCATTTTTAATTTTTGTAAAACATTTTCCCTGTCTCTTACTTTAAGTTTCATTGTGTCACTGTGTATAAGTAACTGGAGCTTTAACTTTTTTTTTCTCATGTTCTCTTTTCCCCTTTTCCTTCCCTACAGCATTGTCACAGATCTTATAGCAGTCGGTTTAAAGGTAGGAGTCTTTTCTCTCTTTCTAACTTTTACTTTTTTCCTTTTTATTAATTTCATGCATTCTTCTTGTGTATATACTTGGAAAAAGTTCAGTCTTGAGTCTCTTGACTTTGTGTTTCATTGTGTTGCTGAGCGGAATATTTTTTCCCTCTAGTTCACCGTCACCATTTTCTGGCAGGGCTGCTGTTTCAACAACAGCCTCTCAAACAATTAATCATAGGGTTGGCAGAAATGGAGCAGTTTTTCTCCATTAAATGATTGTGAGAATCCGACTGATTTTTGAAACAATTAAAGATTACTTGATCACGTTTTTGCTGAAGCTGCGAGTTGACAATGCAACAGAATATCAAAAAAAAATGCAACAACAGGAAGTATGTGGATCTAGTTCGAGAAGGAACTGATGTTTTTTTATATCCTGTCGGGTCGATACTTTTGTGGTCTCCTTGGTCTGTTTCATGTGCTTTAGGTTTGCAATAAAACTGCGTAGTTGGATTCGTTTCCCTTTTTAAAAATGTTCGACATCTATTAGTTTTATGAAGCAGAATTATTAATCATATGTTTAACAGACTAGTCTTGGAAGAAATGTTTGCGAAAATCAAGGGTGTGTTTTATTCAAGTGTGCGATCCAGATTGAGGTAGTTATCTCCTGGGGCTCTCGGCACATATGTGTATGATCGTGCTCTTTGTTGGTCTTCGTCACCAATGTACATCACTCTGCTTGATAAGTTAATAGATTTTCTGGCGAAACTGTATGAGAACACACATGTTGGTGTGTTGAGACAATTGAGCATTCAGAAGTTCGAGTGACAAACCATAAGAGCAAGCGTTTTGTAATTTTATGAACATTTAAATAAAATGTTTAAAATCCTTGGTGAGTTCTGTACTGTAATTTGGAGTTGTTGTTTTAGTTTTGCTCCCAGTAAGAATCAGGCCAGGAAGCAGTTTTTGCTAGACTTAGATTTTAATCATGATTTGGATTGGAGTATTGTAATTTGAAGTGCACTAATAGTTTTATTTCATAGTGCATTGTTCTCCATAATATGCTATGTGTATATATACAAGGTAGCAATTGTATCACAAGGTTGAGTATTCTGAACCACTCGAATAAAACTCCCAAGTGTTCTGAATTCTGTGATGACAGTCATGAAATCTCTCTCTCTCTCTCTCGTTAAAATACTTTTAATACATAAGATCCATTTATTGTATTTCACTGATGTAGTCGCACCACCAAGCCATATATTCCTTGAACTTTCCATTCCCCTAACTCTGGCCTCTGCATTTTCCCCCTCCCCTTTGCCCCACCATTAGTGACGCAGCCTTCCATATTGTTTTCCCCTCTCCCCTTTTTTAAAAATGTCCTCGATACCCATCTCTGCAAGTATTTGGTCATCCCTCCTAATCGCTGCCTGATTTGGCCTCTGTTTTCCATACACCTAAATGCACCATTGCTTTTTTGACACCATTGTGACCAAAGAGGCAGCCACAAGGGGGTATGCAAGAACCCAACCAAGTTTTGGGGGGGGATGCTGAGATGAGAGTTGAACTCATTCCTCCACTCGTGACACCACGTGTTGATACGTTATCATGCTGTGCCATTAGTATCTGTTTTTAAATCATTTCCTTTGCCAGCAGCAGATTTCATGGTGGACATTGGCCACTTTGATGCTTGATGACTTCTACATTGAATCAGTGATTGATTTATTTTGGAAATAATCAAGTTTTGTAATTTTAATAACTAAGTTTTGGTGGAGTGAATTTTTATACTCGCTGAATTTATGATGGTGCCTGGAAATGGAATTGTTTTCTCTGTTGGGTACCAAACACCACCATTAAGTGCTATGTAATCAGCTATATTACTTACAGTAAAAATGGCTTTTTTGAGTCAGGATCTCCGTTGCTCTGAATACACAGGTGCCAGAACTGAAGTGAGAATTCCACATATATTTATTAAAAGGCTCTTCTAGGTTTCATCTGTAATTTGTTTATGCCGAAGTTAAATATCATCTTGTTACTTATGTGGCTGCCAAATTTTAGTTTGCGCTCCTGTGAAGCATTTGGGAATGTTTTACTCAGTTAAAGGCGCTATATAAATGCAAGCTGTTATAGTTTTGCTGGTCACCTTCAATTTGTGCAGGATGAGCCACTAGCATTATGCCGATAGCAACAAATAATATCTCATCTGAGCTACATTTTTAAACTAGACAAAGATTAATTTCAGTTTTAAGTAATTTGACTTTTTTCCTTGCGCATAAAGTTCTGAATTGCTTGAGTATTTTCCAATTTTGTCTTTAAATCTACACTTTTTATGGAGATAGTTTTGTTTTGTTGTTGTTCTGGCAGTGACTGCCATGACACACTTGGTATGTTATCAGGCAGTCCCGTGTATCGAAAATGACTTGCTTCCACACCAAAAAGGGATGATTTCACAGATGTTTCAATGAGGGACCTGACATTCTAGGTCCCGCACTACATTTTGAAGGGTGGAAGATGTCTGTGCTTGGATTCTTTTAACGTGGGGTGGCCGTTGCACACCAACTACTACACAGGCTTGATAGGGTTAACCAAGATGATTGGAGACCAAGCTCTGCTGCATGGACCTAGTGCGCACACATGGTCCTACTATCCACAGATCGCAGTGTGAGACATACTGCCATAAATGAAATCTACATTAAACAACTAATACTTACAACACCACCGCTCAACTGATCAAGATTACTGGGAACCAATGGAGTCAGCACATTTTATAGTACTTAAATTTGCAGTTTTTCTTTCTTATCTTATTGAAATTGAGAAGAAAATAAATTGCATTGCCTCCTGTTTGCTTCATAAGCTAAATTTGGGGTGGGACGCTACAATTGATTTTAGTGTTCCCCATGGTAGAACGGGGTTGCTGTATTACTGAATCTGTTTTTCAGTGCATTTGATTGGGCAAGGACAGGATTGTGCTCAGGATCTTGTCCCTCCATAACCAAATAACTCATTGTCTCTTTCCAGACTCATTCACAGAATGCCACTTGGGTGAGCTATCAGATGGTTCTAGTGGTAGAATTGTACCCCATTATAAGAGGAAATTGGGTGGGGAGTAGAAAATAAAGGATATTTACTGTAATGGTACCCCTCTTGTATGTCATGTTGCTTTCTTTTATCAGTTTGGACTTTTTTTGAAGATGACTGGATTACATTTTGGACAGGAAATATTGAGTACTCTTGAAGTTGCAGTTTTGAAATGGAATGCAACGAAGCAGAGGAGTTTGTCACAAATGAAATGAAATTTTTCAATGTTTTCAAAAATTAATGTCAATCAATGTTGAAATGAGAAAGTACCATTCAATCCGTTGTCATCTTAGTGCTGTTTTAGGATACAGTGACAATTGTAAAACTGTTCTTCACTGTAACCCTATCCCTCTTATGTTGGCAAACATGTTGGCATGTATTGAAAGCTGTATGCAGGAGTTATTTCTGTAACTCAGCTTTTCTTATCCCAATTTATCCACCAAAATACATTTTGACATCTCGTGTAAAAAGTTTGAGTTTTGACTTTTTTTTTCTGTCACCACCCTGCCCCCCCCCACGCCCCCCACCCCAAATCCACCCTTATAATTCAATAGCCTTTTTTGCTTGCTGCATGGTTCAGGATTTGTAATTATCATCTTTTTATTTTCCACTCTTTCCATAAAAACTTGACCCCCAACAAGGCATACTTTTTCATTGTGGTTTTGCCTATTTGTGCATTGGTAGCTAGTTATTTGTCACGTGACAATTCTTGTGATTTTTTTAATCAATCTATATCTACATATCTTTTTGTATATCACTACTTCTGTATTAAAATCCGGATGAGGCAAAGTAATTAGTTGAGTGGGAGAAATGCCAACTGTCAATACACAGTCTGGAGTCAGGTGGGTGAGAGCGACAATCTTGAGAGGTTTATTTGTTGGCTGTAGTGGAGTGGAGCTGGCTGCTGGCTCCAACAAACTGATTGAACTGCACAGTACACTAGTTGTAATATTGCAGAGCTGCAACGTACGGCTTTGCCTTGTTTAGAACTGTTTTTTGAAAGCCTTCGATTCTGACGTATAACTGTTTGTTTGGTGGTGTTGACCACTTAAGTTCGGGTCTTCCGCCTCACTCGCCTTATTTCATGTATTTTTCATTTTCTAATCAGTGATTTGTTTACCTAATTTATGTTAGCTTACATTTCTCAATGTTATGTTGCATTATGTAATGTTGTATTTACCAAGCCTTTTGTAGGTATCTCTTCCCTTCCCCCCCCCCCCCCCCCCCAGCCACCACCCTCCTCCTCCTCTTTCTTCCCCCCCCCCCCCCCTTTCGTGTGTGTCTCTTTTTTTCTCTCGGTTCGTGGTCCCACTTCCAATTTCAAGCGGCAGGCATCGGGGGCAGAGTCTCAGGCGCAGAAGGACAGAGTGCAGTAATAATAGTCAGTCCCTTGATTTAATTGTTGTTTTCCTTTTCCAGCAGAATAACCACAGTGGATAATATCTAATAACACGAATATTAAGAGCATCTGGTGGGTGATGCCAATAGCACAAATACAAAGAGCATCCTGATGGCCAAGCAAATGATCAGTTTGACCTAATATTTAATTGTTCATCGTGCTTTTATTTTTCCAGCCAAAGTGTATGTTTATGTTAAAACTTCACTTGATCTTGGTCATTGGCCTAGGGGGATTAAATGTTTGACAAATTTATAAAATGTGGCACTTTGTTGTGCAAATTAGCTAGTGATCATCATTTGCAAGGCTCTCGGATGAATTATTAAAATGATAGATTTACTTTGAGCATGGAATGGTAGCTAGTTTCTCACAACCAAGTTTTGTCTTGTGACTAGATTGATTTCTCGAGGCAGATCACACTAAATATAATGAAAAACAAATGGGTGTTTCTTGACTACATGCCACCATGACATGCCCTTCAGTGGCACAGTCTGGGCAGGGACTTATTTGTTGTCGGGGCCAATCTGACCTCTGGTAAAAGCTGTAACCGTCAGTTTTCCAACCCCCTCCCAGCTTATGGAAGATGGAATGCAAAAAAAAACCCCAAATGTTCAGTGAAAACTGCCTGTCGATGGATCGATGAAAAACCACTTGTTTGTGATGTACTATCAGTAAGTAAACACCCCCTGGGTTCTGCTGTCTGGGCACCGATTGGTGGTACTTTTCTTGGGCAATTTCCTTCCTTCCCTCCTCTCCTGAAGGTGACGACTGTGTGTTGGGATGCCAGGCAATCTCGGATCTTGTTCAAGTGGCCGTTATTCATGTTAAATGTTAATCGTGAATGTTGAATGACTGTCAAATCTGGCAATTTTGTCCTCTCCTAATGTGCCTGTCGGTGTTCCAGCAGACTGTGCTGGCTAGCAATCGTTTCATGCAATCCTGAGTATCCCAGAATTGTCCCAAGTTCCTAGATGCATGGCATAGTTTTGTAGTGCCAAATTTACTTGGATAATGCTGCAGATGCTGGAGTTGGGGCATTGATCCTTGGATTACATTAACCATCTTGGAAGTGCTATTTGTAGAGTTATTAAGGTAGACGAGTAAATGTTGAACTGCAGATACCTTTTGCAAGTTTACCTGGAAGGATTTTATTTTAAGAAAATTGACTTCCTGGATTAGGTACTGGTTTGAAAGCTTTTCCTGAGAGCTCTGTGACATCAAAAGTAAGGCTAATTACTTGGCGCATTTATTGGTTTTAAGGGGCCCAAGTTTAGGCCTCAGTTGCTCCTGATTTTTTGGAGCAACTGGTGTAGAATGGAGTATCTTAGAAATTCAAATTCTCGGCATTTAGTTTGCTCCAGTTCCAGTCAGTTAGAACAGTTTCACTTCGGAACAGAATTTTTTTTTCAAAAGGGGGCGTGTCCGGCCACTTACACCTGTTTTCAAAGTTTCGGCAGTGAAAACTTGCTCCAAACTAACTTAGAATGGAGTAAGTTAAGATTTTTGTAAGCTCGAAAAAACCTTGTCTATACTTGAGAAAATCAGGTGTAGGTTGGGGGGGGGGGGGGGGGAAGGGAAGTCATTAAATTCTACAATCAATCCTTAGTTATACATACAAATATTATACAAATAAATCCAACCTGAATAAAAATTTATAAGCAAAGAAAAGATTAAATAAACAATGTTCCTACCTGTGTGAAACAGCAGCAGCCTTCGAGCTGCTGTGCTTCAGGCAGGCCTTTCATGTTGGAGACAGGCAGGGGTGTGGCGTCAGTGTCTCGACGGCAGCCCCAACAGTGGCAGCAAGCAGCCTTCGCACTGAGCTGCTGTACTGCAGGCAGGCCTTCATTCTGTTAGTGGCTGGCCGGCAGCCGAAGGATCAACACCGGGCGCACGCAGCTTTTCAAGAGGGCTGAGGCCATTCGGCCATGGGATAGGAGCGGCGACAGTGGCTGGCCGGCAGCCGAAGGATCAACACCGGGCGCACGCAGCTTTTCAAGGGGGCTGAGGCCATTCGGCCACGCTTAAGGGGCGGCGTCAGTGGCTCGATGGCAGCCGAGTCCTTTTTAAAAATGCCAGAGTGCCAATGTTTATTTGACACTGCGTGCACACGCAGGGTTGCCGGCACCACGTTGGCTCATTTAAATTGGACCCGCCCCCCCACTACTTACAGAATCGGCGCGAGTATTTGGCATCGCCCCCCTGCTGTGAAGAGCATGCCGCGCCAAGCTGAGATCGAGCTCCGAGGAGCCGGAGAATATCAAAGTTTTTTTTTCTAGCGCACTTTTAGGCGCGAAGAACAGGCGTCCAACTCGGAGGTGCACCGTTTTCGGCGCGGGCCGAAACTTGGGGCCAAGATCTTGGAAGGTGGTGGGGAAAAAATTGAACCTCTGACTGACAAGTTGTGTAATTAGTTTTTCCTTATTGGCTTAATTTCAATTTTTTTAAATGTAAAGTGCCTTTGACAAGTCTTATTTATATTTTTAATAGTGTTTACAATACCAATGGCTAAGTGTGCTGTGCCTTAATAGATTAGAACTCTGCAAGACTGCAGCACCAATAGTGAAAAGAACTGAAATAAAAACACAAGATGCTGGAGATACTTGGGTCAGGCAGCATCCGCTGAGAAAATCCATCCCCAGAACTGAAAGATATTGCAGATGAACATTTAAAAAGAACAAGGGAATGGGGGGGAAATGATACCCAGGGATTAATAAATAAACCCATTAGATGACCGAGTGCACAGTATAAATTCTCAGTCCAAATAAACTTAACATACTGGCTGTGAGCTAGACGCAGCTTTTGAAAACCAGCATTAACATTTAATCGTGTAAATGGCAGTGATTGTTCTCTGGAAGAATGATCAAAGTGGAGCAAGAACAGAAAATGTGGTAAATAGACACATGGTCTGTCAGCATGTGTAAAGTTTAGTAAGATTGGGATACTCCCCTATCCCCAAAGGTCAGGTTTCTTGATGTTTCAATGGTCTCTGAGAGAAAGTGGAAATGCTGAATCGTATAGCGCTGAGTGGAACTGGGGAAGAAAAATTGAGTAAATCATCCCATGTGCTTGTAGACTTTAGTTTGTCGTGTAGAGGCCTGGGAATAGGTGACGCATGTCGATTTAGAATGCTGGAATAATGCAAGGGAGCAGGGAGGCAAAAACCCAAGGAGGCAGTAGAAAATAATTTAAACGCAGTATTAAAAACTCGTTAGTTTTTTCTTTGCTAGCTCAGGTCTGGTTCCATGAGTCCCGTGGAACAGCAGCAAAATGGCCATTCTTCATGCGTGAGCCTTGGCAGTATGTGTCAGTGGAGTATTTGAATATGGGTTAACATGGACATCTGAGTGAAGCCTGATCTTGTACACCTGACATCCACACTCGTGCGTTTCCAGGACTGATTTTATTTTTCCCCCCAACGAAATCTGCATAGACCAAGGGTTGAAGTAGTAGTCTGACATTTTCTTAGCAAAACTTTTTTCAAAGCCATTTTATCATTTTATGCCACAGATGTGTTTCTTTAAGACAAACCTTTACATAATTTCAGACAAATTGCTAATACTTATTGAGCAAAACATCGAGGTTTTATATAGTGCAGTGTGTGTGGGGTATTATTGAGCAGGTTAATTGCAAGAATTTCAGCCTGGAATGCTCAAAATGTGGAGATTGAATATAAACCTGCTGTTAATGTTCATCCTGAATGACTCAAAGTATTTCACTCATCAGAGATAAGGGATTGGAATCATGGCCTGGATTTTGCAGTTAGCACACTTGCCCAGAGACTTTCGATGGGCTTTTACAGTGTAACTTGCAGTGATTAGAAATCCAGAACAGTACAAGGGATCTGGGACCAACAACATGAAGAATCCTTACTGAGACACGCAGAGTCTGAACCATATGTTCGAATAGTGAATTCAATGCTAAATCACGTACAGAAAGTAAAAGAAAGATGGGGTTGAGAGAGACATGAGACAAAGAAATTTTTTGTTAGATAAATGTTTTGATTGTTTTAAATCTCCCAACAATACCTGTGATTCAAATGTGAAGGAATGAGACTCCACACTTATAAAGTATGTAAAGTAAATTTTCAGGAGCAGAGGTGGTTTGTCAGTAATTAAGACTGCTCACCAATGTTTCCTGTTTTTCTTTGGCGAGGGCCACGCAGCCCCTTTTTTAAAAATCTGCGCATGGGCAGTTTTTTTCCATTTAAAAAAAAAAGCCAGGTCACTGGTTACGCAGGACCCCAGGAAAGGGAACATTGATCATCGCGCTGTTAAAAATTCAATTAAACATGAATGGGCAAGCCCCAACTTTTTTTTTCTGGCGTGTTTAGTAGTACTTTAGTAGTTCTGTAAGTACCGCAACTTCACGCCCTTCATGTGCTTGAGTGGTGAGTCTGTGGGTGAGATACGGGTACAGTGCAGCTCCTGGAGGAGCAGGGCACCTGACAGCAACCTCCTGATTTCGACATTTATCTGTACATGTGTGGTCAACGGAAGTTGCTGTCTGATTTACTCGATAATAACCGTGAGTGCTGATTAATGTTCCCCTTAAGCTGCGCGGCTGCACAGTAATGGTTTTTTTCGGCGTTTCGATTGAATGGAACAAAGTGCAGTTTACAGGCAACATTGGCACTGATAGCCTCACCTTTATTCCTACTGGAAATTGCAGGCCAGTAGGTTAATTACCCTGCATGAAGTAGCAAGCGATTGAGTTTTTAGCATTTCTAAGTCATAATTGAAGCAATGTGCTTAAGACTTGTGTTAAATTAAATGCCATTGTGCACACAAATGTTGCTACAGTATAGAATCGTGATTTAAAACAAAGACATTTGGTTCAGATGATAGATTTATTTTGAATTCCCACTTGCATGTCCTTTCTGCTGCAAACGTTCTATATTGCTGGTTTAAAATGGTCAAGGAATACTGAGCAATAAATGTTTACAATTGGACATTGCTGATATTTTTAAAAAAAAATAACTGGTGCTGAAATAACACCTTCATGCAGATCTCTGTCCTGCAAGATGAGCTTTGACTTCTGTACTGCCGACAACAGTTGATGTTTCCCCAGATGGTTTCCCATTGTAAAAACACTGGATAAAACTTGAGTGCTTGTGATCAATTCATCAGATTTCACAACGTGCACAAAATCCTTCAGTTAAGTACAGGGTACCTTGAGGTTGAAATTTGCTACTGCAAATGCTCCATTTGAGTGACTTCACTGAAAGCCAGTGAAATTGGCCATCATGTGGGCGACTGAACAATCTGTTTTCTCTAACTTTCATTTTGTTTTTGTGAAAATAGCAACAACTACATAAAAGTTACGGCAGTAAAATGGCTCCGACAAGACAACATGTCCAATATAATGTAGTTGCCCAAAATGTGGCAGGAGCTCCTTTTCTGATTTTGGGTAAATCTACTACTGGCACCCCTTTGCCAAACTACTAGAGGAAAATATTAGTTATGCTACCTATTGGGATTAATTGATTCTGTGAAACCCCACTCAACAACAGCCATCTCAAAGTAACTGAGCAGTTTGATGGTGAGAAGTAAATGGACAAGTTCTGATGGGCTCATCTCTATAATCTGGCTTCTACATGCTATGTGCTGAGTCATCAACATGCCATCGACCAGGAAGAATTGATCTTTCTGCTTTACATTAGGTAAGGTTAAATAAATGGAATTCTTTCATAAGTGCTTTCTAGGGCTTAAATTTAACTGTTTGTTCTTGGGCAGTTTACAAAATGGGGCATGAGCGTAGATGCTGGAAGAAAAATAACAACGGAGTTAAAATATAAGGCTATGGATAGCTATATTTAAGTAGTATAGCACGGAAGTGAAACCAAACTTTTAAAAACTGAATAATATTTCTGTGTTCTTTGTTTTAGGGAGTGACTTATCTTTTTTTAATCCCCCCCCCTCATGGGAAAAGATTTGCCCATTACCTCATGCTGCCCCTTAGATTGGGAATTATATTTGTGGAAATGAACCAGTTCTCACCCTTGGGTGGGTTGCAGCACAAACTTGCTGCACTACTGTTAACTTGTAATTTGATACCAATTCTCTTTATTGCCACTGTTTTGTCCCCTTTCCCCAACCAAAAAATATACAGCAGGAAATGAGATTGGATTCAGGCACGTTTTATTGTCAAAGTATAGAAAATAGGTGCAGATGTAGGCCCTTCGAGCCTGCACGGCCATTCAATGAGTTCATGGCTGAACATGCAACTTCAGTACCCCATTCCTGCTTTCTCGCCATACCCCTTGATCCCCTTAGTACTAAGGACTACATCTAACTCATTTTTGAATATATTTAGTGAATTGGCCTCAACAACATTCTGTGGTAGAGAATTCCACAGGTTCATCACTCTCTGGGTGAAGAAGTTTCTCCTCATCTCGGTCTGAAATGGCTTACCCCTTATCCTTAGACTGTGACCCCTGGTTCTGGACTTCCCCAACATTGGGAACATTCTTCCTGCATCTAACCTGTCTAACCCCGTCAGAATTTTAAACGTTTCTATGAGATCCCCTCTCATTCTTCTGAACTCCAGTGAATACAAGCCCAGTTGATCCAGTCTTTCTTGATATATCAGTCCCGCCATCCTGGGAATAAGTCTGGTGAACCTTCGCTGCACTCCCTCAATAGCAAGAATGTCCTTCCTCAAGTTAGGAGACCAAAACTGTACACAATACTCCAGGTGTGGCCTCACCAAGGCCCTGTACAATTGAAGTAACACCTCCCTGACCTGTACTCAAATCCCTTCGCTATGAAGGCCAACATGCCATTTGCATTCTTAACCGCCTGCTGTACCTGCATGCCAACCTTCAATGACTGATGTACCATGTCTCGTTGCACCTCCCCTTTTCCTAATCTGTCACCATTCAGATAATAGTCTGTGTCTCTGTTTTTACCACCAAAGTGGATAACCTCTCATTTATCCACATTGTACTTCATCTGCCATGCATTTGCCCACTCACCTAACCTATCCAAGTCACTGCAGCCTCTTAGCATCCTTCTCGCAGCTCACACTGCCACCCAACTCCGTGTCGTCTGCAAATTTGGAGATACTACATTTAATCCCCTCGTCGAAATCATTAATGTACAATGTAAACAGCTGGGGGCCCCAGCACAGAAACCTGCGGTACCCCACTAGTCACTGTCCGTCATTCTGAAAAGTACCCATTTACTCCTGCTCTTTGCTTCCTGTCTGCCAACTAGTTCTCAATCCACGTCAGCACACTACCCCCAATCCCATGTGCTTTAACTTTGCACATTAATCTCTTGTGTGGGACCTTGTCGAAAGCCTTCTGAAAGTCCAAATACACCACATCAACTGGTTCTCCCTTGTCCACTCTACTGGAAACATCCTCAAAAAATTCCAGAAGATTTGTCAAGCATGATTTCCCTTTCACAAATCCATGCTGACTTGGACCTATCATGTCACCTCTTTCCAAATGCGCTGCTATGACATCCTTAATAATTGATTCCATCATTTTACCCACTACCGATGTCAGGCTGACTGGTCTATAATTCCCTGTTCGTGTTCTCCTTTTTTTTTTAAATTGGGGTTACATTGGCTACCCTCCACTCCATTGGAACTGATCCAGAGTCTATGGAATGTTGGAAAATGACTCAATGCATCTGCTATTTCCAAGGCCACCTCCTTAAGTACTCTGGGATGCAGTCCATCAGGCCCTGGGGATTTATCGGCCTTCAATCCCATCAATTTCCCCAACACAATTGAACCAATGTAATTGAAAAGCACATGGTAATGAATCACCACGTTTACATCTATTTGAAGTTGTAAGGCAGCACAGCCCACCTTCCCATTTTTATCCTTACTGTATATCTTAAAGCATGCAGATAATATTTTGATTTTGACTGCTTGATATTGATGGGCAGATTTAGTGTGCACATAAGCAGCTGATAACAGGAGTCAGTCATCCCTGTGCCCAGTGTTTAACTTTTGTTGGTATATGACTTCACCTACTCTTGCAGTGGTTAAGATCAGCTTACCCAGTAAGTATTTAGGCCATATAGGTTGGGAAGCACCCATGTTTGAATCCCCTGGACTCGCTAATCTTGCCTTAAGTGGTGCCAGAGGCTCCACAGTTGTGCTCCTCAACTGTGGGTTACAGAGAAGGAAATTGACCAAGATTCCTGTTTCTGGTCATTATCCTGCAACCCTCCAATAGAAATGCACTTCAGTTGTCGTTGGAATCAGCATTTATCCTGCTGATTTCTGCAGTTGAATAATTTGGTGACTTCTACTGTCACCGTTCACGCAAAAAATGGAATGTCACTTCGGCAAATTACTGAAGGTTAACTCGTGCTTGTGGAACAATACCTTCAGCAAGAAGCCAGTACTTTCTGGAGGGAAGAACAATGAGCAAGTAGGAAAAATGATCGATACTGCTTGAGGGCAGTACACTACCTGCGATCTATTTGCATAAGAAATGGCTCAAAAAGGGAATGTCTTTCAGAAAGGACAAATTGAAGAATTATTACTTGCATCAGACCCATTTTCCCTCATTTGGAGATTGTGGATTTTCTGCTGTTTCTCCAATTGTCTGCAAAGTTAATATTGAATTCATCATGTTAATGTGGATATATGTAATTTTATCTGCTTCTAACAGGCCTATTAATATCACATCCCTCCTAATTTATTTGCCTTACTAAATATTCTACTGACTGACTTGCTGTGTATTTCAAGATTTAGTTTTTCAGATTTCCAATGTTCTTTTTATTGTTTTAAATATCTAAAATATTGTTTCTACCCTCCTCAAATTAAAAACTGGAGAATTATTGTAGTCACATAATTGCAATGACTACTACTCTGGCTCTGGAAGAGTAAGGGAAGAAACTCCACTTGTTCAACTGACACAAGCATTTTGCACCTTGTCTGTTGACCGACACTTGAGTGAATGCTCCACAAGAGAGGAGGAACAGTGCTTTTGTAACTACCCTTCCCCTCCCTCCATCCTTTTTGTTTTGCTCCCTACCCCGTCAGCACCTTGCCAGCAGACTCGGGCGGTTGAATATCCTAATGCTTTTAATAAAGTGAAACTCTTTATTTAAAAATAAAATGTCATTTATAATGGAGCAGAAACATGTCTTCAAACGAATGATAAAACAGCAGCATTGAGCATCTAAAATGTTGGTATTGGGAAGCATTGAACCGGTAATTAATTATTCATGTGGATTGTATTGCCAGTTCTAAAGATTGTATTGAATAAGTCATTAGGCTTGTACGTATGGAAAGTTTATGTTGAACTTTGTGGTGTGTGTTTGATTATTTTCTTCTTTCTGGCATTGCATTTAGTGAGAAGTCTGTTCATTGAGAAGATTTCAAAGTTTTCCTGATGACTACTATTCCTTCCTTGAGCGTGTGATTCCTGTGTTAATCTTGCTGCTTCACTCATGCATTGGTGTCTTTGTTCACCCCTGCCCCCAAATGATATCGGCGACGAGGTGCTTTCTTCAGGGGAGGAAAAAAAAATTAAATAATCATAGGCAGTCCCTTGGAATCGAGGAAGACTTGCTTCCACTCTATTTATAAAAGAGTCCTTATGTGGCTGAACAGTCCAATAAGCGAACCACAGTCCCTGTCATAGGTGGGACAGATAGTGGTTGAGAGGAGGGGTGAACATAAGAACATAAGAATTAGGAACCGGAGTAGGCCATTGAGCCCCTTGAGCCTGCTCCGCCATTCAATCAGATCATGGCTGATCTGGCCGTGGACTCAGCTCCACTTACCTGCCCTCTCCCCGTGACCCTTAATTCCCTTATTGGTTAAAAAATCTATCTATCTGTGATTTGATTACATTCAATGAGCTAGCCTCAACTGCTTCCTTGGGCAGAGAATTCCACAGATTCACAACCCTCTGGGAGAAGAAATTCCTTCTCAACTCGGTTTTAAATTGGCTCCCCCGTATTTTGAGGCTGTGCCCCCTAGTTCTAGTCTCCCCTACCAGTGGAAACAACCTCTCTGCCTCTATCTTGTCTATCCCTTTCATGATTTTAAATGTTTCTACAAGATCAACCCTCATCCTTCTGAACTCCAACGAGTAAAGACCCAGTCCACTCAATCTATCATCATAAGGTAACCCCCTCATCTCCGGAATCAGCCTAGTGACTTGTCTCTGTACCCCCTCCAAAGCTAGTATATCATTCCTTAAGTAAGGTGACCAAAACTGCACGCAGTACTCCAGGTGCGGCCTCACCAATACCCTATACAGTTGCAGAAGGACCTCCCTGCTTTTGTACCCCATCCCTCTCGCAATGAAGGCCAACATTCCATTCGCCTTCCTGATTACCTGCTGCACCTGCAAACTAACTTTTTTTGGGGGATTCATGCACAAGGACCTGGCGCGGCGCCTAAATTCTGCCAACGTCCGCCGCGCGGCCGATGCCATCGAGTTGCTAAAAACAGCTCTGGGCCCCGAATCTGTTAGGTGCATCGAGGAGGCTCAAGCACGTGGGGAGATCCTGTCCGAACTGACCCCCGTCCGGACGGAATTCCTCATCGGTGCCAAACCCCGGAACCTCCCTCTGGAGCCGGCGCCTCACAACTTGAGCCGCCTCGAGGAAATCCCCTCCGTGCCTTTCAGTTCCGCGCGGAGGGGTTTCCTGTTCGGGCTGCTCCTGCACACTCTCAACTTTGCCATCCTACCATCCGGACACGCCATGGCGTACCATCTTGCCGTCCGGAGGAGGCGAGGCTCCCTGATGGAGGGCACTCTACGCGGGAGTCCTCCCAGTATTTATCGGGGACTTGGCCTGGAGGGTGGTGCACGGGACAGTCCCGTGCAATAAATTTTTAAGCCGGTTCACGGGCTCCCAGGCCGTCTGGAAGAGTCCGTGTTCTATGTTTTTATGGAATGCACAAGGTTGCAGCCCCTGTTTTATTATTTAAAGGGGCTGCTCCTGAAATTCTGGCTGCACTTCAGTCCCACACTCCTGATCTTTGGACACCCTGTGCGGAGGGGAGCGAGTAGATCTGAGGGCCTCCTCGTAGGACTGCTCCTGGGCACGGCCAAGGGTGCCATCAGCCGGTCTTGGTAGCGGGCGGTCGAGGGGGTCGTTCCACCTGACTGCCTGCCTCTCTTCCGCGTGTACATCCGCGCCAGGGTGTCCTTGGAGATTGAGCACGCGGTGTCCACCGGTACGCTCGCGGCGCGAGAGGTGGGCACCGGAGGGACTGGAGTGCATCATCATGCCCGGCAACCAAATTTTAATTTGATTTTGTTTTTTAAGTTAATTTGTTTTAATTGCCGGTGCTTTTAGTGTCCCCCTCCCCTTTTATAGGGGGCACTTGGGGAAAAAAAATAAAAAATTCGATTCTGTGCCAAAAAAAAAACACAAAGAAAAGGGCATTGTAAATGTTGGTGTTTCCCCCAGATCGGGGAACACGGTTTAATGTTTTTCTGTTTATTCCTAAGAGTTTCATGCACAAGGACTCCCAGGTCCCTCTGTACTGCAGCATGTTGTAATTTCTCCCCATTCAAATAATATTCCCTTTTACTGTCTTTTTTTTTCCCAAGGTGGATGACCTCACTTTCCGACATTGTATTCCATCTGCCAAACCTTAGCCCATTCGCTTAACCTATCTAAATCTCTGCAGCCTCTCTGTGTCCTCTACACAATTTGCTTTTCCACTAATCTTAGTGTCATCTGCAAATTTAGTTACACTAAGGGTGGGCGGGACTAGTTGCCACACGCTCTTTCTGCTGCCTGCCCTTGATTTCTGCATGCTCTTGGCAATGAGACTCGATGTGTTCAGCGCCCTCCGGATGCACTTCCTCCACTTAGGGCGGTCTTTGGCCAGGGACTCCCAGGTGTCAGTGGGGATGTTGCACTTTATCAGGGAGGCTTTGAGGGTGTCCTTGTAACGTTTCATCGACCCACCTTTGGCTCATTTACCATGAAGGAGTTCCGAGTAACATAGAAAATAGGTGCAGGAGCAGGCCATTCAGCCCTTCTAGCCTGCACCGCCATTCAATGAGTTCATGGCTGAACATGAAACTTCAGTACCCCCTTCCTGCTTTCTCGTCATACCCCTTGATCCCCCGAGTCGTAAGGACTTCATCTAACTCCCTTTTGAATATATTTAGTGAATTGGCCCCAACCACTTTCTGTGGCAGAGAATTCCACAGGTTCACCACTCTCCTGGGTGAAGAAGTCTCTCCTCATCTCGGTCCTAAATGGCTTACCCCTTATCCTTAGACTGTGACCCCTGGTTCTGGACTTCCCCAACATTGGGAACATTCTTCCTGCATCTCACCTGTCTAAACCCATCAGAATTTTAAACGTTTTTATGAGGTCCCCTCTCATTCTTCTGAACTCCAGTGAATACAAGCCCAGTTGATCCAGTCTTTCTTGATAGGTCAGTCCCACCATCCCGGGAATAAGTCTGGTGAATCTTCGCTGCACTCCCTCAATAGCAAGAATGTCCTTCCTCAAGTTAGGAGACCAAAATTGTACACAATACTCCAGGTGTGGCCTCACCAAGGCCCTGTACAACTGTAGCAACACCTCCCTGCCCCTGTACTCAAATCCCCTCGCTATGAAGGCCAACATGCCATTTGCTTTCTTAACCGCCTGTTGTACCTGCATGCCAACCTTCAATGACTGATGTACCATGACACCCAGGTCTCGTTGCACCTTCCCTTTTCCTAATCTGTCACCATTCAGATAATAGTCTGTCTCTGTTTTTACCACCAAAGTGGATAACCTCACATTTATCCACATTATACTTCATCTGCCATGCATTTGCCCACTCACCTAACCTATCCAAGTCACCCTGCAGCCTCTTAGCGGCCTCCTCACAACTCGAGCTGCCACCCAGTTTAGTGTCATCTGCAAACTTGGAGATATTACACTCAATTCCTTCAACTAAATCATTCATATATGTTGTAAATAGCTGGGGTCCCAGCACTGAGCCCTGTGGCACCCCACTCGACACTGCCTGCCATTCTGAAAAGGACATGTCTGCCAACCAGTTCTCTATCCACATCAGTACATTACCCCCAATACCAGGTGCTTTAATTTTGCACACCAATCTCTTGTGTGGGATCTTGTCCAAAGCCTTTTGAAAGTCCCAACTACACCACATCCACTGGTTCTCCCTTGTCCATTCTACTAGTTACAACCTCAAAAAATTCCCGAAGATTTGTTAAACATGATTTCCCTTTCATAAATCCATGCTGACTTGGACCAATCCTGTCACTGCTTTCCAAATGCGCTGCTATTTCATCTTTAATAATTGATTCCAACATTGTCCGCACTACTGATGTCAGGCTAGCCGGTCTATAATTACCTGTTTTCTCTCTCCCTCCTTTCTTAAAAAGTGGCGTTAGATTAGCTATCCTCCAGTCCATAGGAACTGATCCAGAGTCAATAGCCTGTTCAAAAATGATTACAAATGCATCCACTATTTCTAGGGCTACTCTGGGATGCAGACTATTAGGCCCTGGGGATTTATCGGCCTTTAATCCCATCAATTTCCCTAACACAATTTCCCGCCTAATAAGGATTTCCTTCAGTTCCTCCTTCTCACTCGACCCTCGGTCCCCCAATATTTCCGGAAGGTTATTTGTGTCTTCCTTCGTGAAGACAGAACCAAAGTATTTGTTCAACTGGTCTGCCATTTCTTTGTTCCCCATTATAAATTCACCTGAATCTGACTGCAAGGGACCTACGTTTGTCTTCACTAATCTTTTTCTCTTCACATATCTATAGAAGCTTTTGCAGTCAGTTTTTTGTGTTCCCGGCAAGCTTCCTCTCATAATCTTATTTCCCCCCTTCTAATTAAACCCTTTTCCTCCTCTGCTGAATTCTAAATTTCTCCCAGTCCTCAGATTTGCTGCTTTTTCTGGCCAATTTAAATGCCTCTTCCTTCGATTTAAAGCTATCCTTTCATTTTCCTCGTTGGCCACGGTTGAGCCACCTTCCCCGTTTTATTTTTTACTCCAGACAGGGATGTTCAATTGTTGAAGTTTATCCATGTGATCTTCAAATGTTTGCATTTGCCTATCCACCGTCAACCCTTTAAGTATCATTTGCCAGTCTATTCTTGCCAATTCACGTCTCATACCATCAAAGTTACCTTTCCTTAAGTTCAGGACCCTAATCTCTGAATTAACTGTGTCACTCTCCATCTTAATAACGAATTCTACCATGTTATGGTCACTCTTCCCCCAAAGGACCTCGCACAACAAGATTGCTAATTAATCCTTTCTCATTACAAATCACCCAGACGCTTGAGGAGGACTCTACCGACGACTTTCCCAGTGACTGATGGGGTAGATTCCTTTGCAGTTGCCGCAGTCGGACTTGTCCTCTTTTTCTAAAGATTGTCACAATCACTGCATCTCAGATCTCCCGGCATGACTGCATCTCCCTCCAGATTAGAGAGATGGTGGTCATGTATTTGTACCAACAGTGCCTCTCCGCCATACTTCAGTGCCTCAGCAGGGATTCCATTCGCTCATGTAGCCTTGTTGTTGTTAAGCTGTCTTATGGCTTTTTGTATCTCGTGCAGTGTTGGGGTTTTACTGGGGTGGTGGCAGGTAGCATGCTGAGGGATGGAGTCGAGAACACTCGAGTCAAAGGCAGAGTCTCGATTTGCGGCGATCTTTGAAATGCTCCTTCCAGTGGGCCCTAACTGCCTAAGTGTTCTTGTGTTTCCCCGTTCTTGGCCAGCAGTATGTATTGGCGTGTATTGACTTGACTGTGACCTTGCCAAAGGTGTGCTTTTCTTGCCAGGATTGGAGAATGCAATGGGAGAAAAAATAAATGTGATCTCATTTTATTAATTTGGATCAAAAGATAGTAGATGGGACAAATGAAACTCGAAGTGCCCATTTCTCTAATGGGTGTGTTCCTTACAAATTGCCAAAATTCCTGCCTGAGCTATGTTCCATGAGTTACTGTATATTTCAACAACCTGGCAATGTGAATTGTGTAAATATGGGAACTATACATGGACTGTGCAGTGGAACTTGGATGCTATCATTTTTTTCTATAGCGCATTTCACATCCTTGATGTTCCAAAACACTTCACAGCCACTGAAGTACAATTTAAGTTAGTCAGTTAGAATGTAGGGGAATGTGGCTATGAATTTGCATACATCAAGGTGTGAGATAAGTAACTAGATGATCTGTTTTGATGATGTTGGCTAAGCTTGGGCAGGACACCAGGAGAACTCCCGTGCTCTTTGAATAATGCCACATCATCTTTTACTTCTACCTGAGCAGGCAAATATGGTCTCCATTTAACATCTCATTTGAAAGATGGCACATTGGACAGTGCAGCACACTCAGTACTGCATTGAAGTGTCAGCCTACATTGTGATCAAGTCTTGGAGTGAGACTTAAAACCATGACAATCTGACTTGGGCGAGAGTTATCACTGAACCAAGGCTGACATTATAGTCTGGCTAATTCTTTTGTAAGGTGTGGTTTATTGTACTACTTTTTTTGTATGCACCAAGTAAGTCTCTTGGAAGTAAGGATTGAGTTTCGAGATGCAATTTGAAAGATTAGAATTTAAGATGATTTAAATTCCCTTCAAGCTGCATGACTTTGAAGTACTGTCACAAAATTATTGTTGTTTTTTTGAAAATCGGGCTCCTCAACCAATTCCAGAAAAGTGATGTAATATTTATTGTAGTTGCATATCTTTAGTTGGGGAGACAACAAATGCTCTGAGCCATTCGAGTGCAACTCAGCAGTGAAACTGAGGCATTTTATCTCGTGAAAAGTGGCACTTGTGGGAGAGGGAGAACAACACGTCATTGGGGGATTGAATTCCAGTTTCTCACCTAAGAATAATCGCATTCAGTCACAATTCCCAAATTTATCTTTTTAGGAGTTTCAGTTCATATTGTCTTGCTAAATCCAACATTGTTGCTCACAAAATATTAGCCATGTTTGAAAACCTCAATCTTTGCGGCAAAAGTTTAGCAAAGTTTATTTTAATGTGATTTCTGGTAACGTAATTTAGAAAGATTTTTGTATGGGTGATTGCGATAGTTTAAATGTGCTCCTTGGTGATTTTTCAGTTTTTGTAAGTGCTTGAAATCCCCAACAGAAATGTTGGAAATAAGCAACTGGTCAGCCAGCATCTGTTGAGGAAAAAAGACAGATCAATATTTTGGGTATAACTCTTTAGTATGTAACTGTCTGTACTAGGTTTAAGCCTGTGC
Source organism: Pristiophorus japonicus (assembly GCF_044704955.1). Classification (NCBI taxonomy): domain Eukaryota; kingdom Metazoa; phylum Chordata; class Chondrichthyes; family Pristiophoridae; genus Pristiophorus; species Pristiophorus japonicus. The sequence goes on along the minus strand of NC_091977.1, from coordinate 233,748,282 downwards.
TGAGTTAGCTGATCTCCACTGGGGTGCTTGGACATTAAGTGCTTTATTTGGTCTCAGCAGCCATTAAATTAGGATGGGGATCCAGTGAGTCCTGTTGAAAATTAGGAGAGGAGTGGATTGACTGTGATGTCCCCCAAAGTTGGAAGAGTTTATTGAAGTGAGCACCTTCTGAAATGGATACTCATGTCAAAGAGACATATTGCAGTTTTCACAAAAAGTAAATATTGAGTTTGTAGAACATTTAGCAGAAGTTAGTCATACAAATGATACTGAAATGACTTAAACTTAAGGAAGACCAATTATAGCAAGCTGAGGATCCACGTCTGGGGAGGGAGAAGCGAGGGGAAAAGTAAAGTAGGTGCTGACTATATAATTTTCCAAAATTCTGTGGGAAAGAAAAATGTGGGAGAGGACCAGAAAGTGGAAAATGTGACAACGCACGGATAAGTCAGCAAATCATTGGAGAGTTAAAATTGAGTTGTTGGTAAACTGAAACTGATGATGTGGGATGAAATTACTGAGCAGTTGGAAAACCTGAATTAACAAGGGCTGGTCAGCATTGATTTCTAAAAGGCAGGTTGAGCTTGACCAGTCTTGAAGCATTCTTTGAAATATTAGAGAAAGGATAGAGTGAATACTGTATGATTTAAATGGATTTTCAAAATGCATTTGATAAGCTACCATGTAGTAGACTTGTGGCAAAGATAATGCCATATTGAGTTGAGGGGAATATAGTCACGTAAGATTTTTTGGAGAGCAGAAAGCAAATGGCTGGGCTGGAAATATTCCATAGAATGGAAAGATGTGCTTAGTGTTGCTTCATAATAACTGGCCTGTTGGACTGCATGCTCTTAGTATATCAATCGATGATCTATACTTGGGATTGGAGTGAAGAATATTGAAATTTGATGAGACCAAATTGGTGGAGGAGGCGAGCAGTTGGGAGAGGAAAGAGTATGACTGGTTTGGGACCTTCATGGTTCCAAGTGGCTGCCTTGGTTCTGACTAGGTCATATGCCCGAAACCTTCCTCTCCCTACAGATGCTGCCTGACATGCTGTGTGTTTACAGCATTTTCTGTTTTTATTTCAGAAATGCTAGCATTTGTAGTTTGTCCTTTTTTTAAACAATATCTAAAGGGTTTCTGTTTGGAATGTGTGTGCAGGATATTGCTGCCTGATCATGGACACAGGAAAGCATGAAGCTTCATCTGGTTCCTTATACAGTTCATTAGAATGAATTGCTAATTCCCATCGAGCTTAAAAAAAAAAGCAGGGGAGGTAGGTACAGAGAGGACAAAGAGAGTTTTATGACTTGCCTGTTACAGGTCATGCTTTTCTTGCTATACTCATCTTTGTAATTTATTTGGTTGAAATGTAATTGGCAGTAGCTGCAGAATAGTTGGACTCTGGTAAAATTTGTTTTTAAATGTTTTTTGTCTTGCATTAGTCAGAAGTCTGGCCCATGCCTTGTGCCTCAAGCTGGCTTTCTGTACTGAAATGTAATTAGTGTGGGGATGATCAGGTGACATTCTACACAGTAAATCTGGAAGGACTTTCCAGTAGTGAAATAACTACAGATCTCACACTATTGAGTTCTGCTAACTGGGTTGTAAATAGTTAGCCACCCTGAAGCTGTGAGGTCTTGCGAATGGGTTCTGTCGCAAAGCATATCTTTTATGTATTTTAGCCTCTTGCATGTATGATTGAATCAGATTCTCAATCTGTTTAAAACGTTGTTTATATTTTGTCGAGTAATTGTTATCCTTGCAGACTAAACATTTCTGCTCTTGGATTGAATGGCTGCTTGTTATCCTTCATTACTTCCCCAAGTGCTCACTCATTCATGTCGACCCATGATGGTGCATGTTGGCAGGCTATTTAATTAATGGGGGAGTGAGGGCTCTCGGTGGGGAGAGAATCTGAGTTGAGCCCTTTCTGTTCTCGCCCAACATTTACAAATTGACAAGTTGTTAAATAATTAGCAGGTACAGGGACAAGTGAGTCTCAGATTTTTAAAAAAAAGCACCGCCAGCAGTATTGCGTACTGCGCAATGATATTAACTCAGCAGAATGTTTGCTAATATCTATCTGTGCAATCTAATGGTTTTAAGCCTTTAACGAGCACGAGAGTTCTGCTGTTGCGGCTTTGCTGTTCCATCTTGGCTTGTGATTTTTTAAAACTATTTTTTGATTTGTACAAACTGCGTTTCAGGTGGGTTTCATATGTACTTTTGTTTGCATAGTTGCTACCTTTTTTATCCTTTTTAGTTCAACATTTAAAAAAAAATTAAAATGCCGATGTATCAATTCCACTGGATTTTAGGAATCCTAAAATAATTGTATTTAATATTCAAATCATTCTACTTGTTCTGAAATTGTTATGTTAAACTGAAGTGGAAGGGTTAGAGGGTAGCTACCAAGTGCAGGTATTCATTTCATGTATGATCGTTTTAAATGCTTACTAACTAACAAATTGCATCAGGCAGACAACTGTCCAGTTTGAGGATCAGTTGATTGTCTGGTGAACATGGAACGAGCATCTTAACTGCTGATGAATCCCTGGAGATTTTTTTTCTGTCATTTTTCCCCTTCTGTCCCAGCCAAAGCTGAATACTAAAAATAGTTTTGTGTAAACACTTAACATCTGATGCATGCAATGTTTCAAGTATGTTGCCCAGTATTATAAATGGGATGGGTTCATTTCATTCTGCATATGATTTTGGAGTTAGGAGCCCGAGTTACAGCTGCTCACTTCCTAGTTATTTTTTAAAGCAACTATTGAATGACCTTTTTAAAAATAATTTATGGGCTCTCCAACAAATGAGAGATCTGGCAAGAAGTGATTGGCTTCATCTTTTTCCTCCCATAGTTTGCACATTTCCTGCACGCCAAGGCTACATAGCAGCATTGGGAATTGGTCTTGGTTGCTCAAAATAACTTCATTTTTAAGTAGTTTTTGTGTGCAATTTTAGTTTTAGGTCAAGTTATTCATTTAAAAAAAAATGTTTGTGGTTGACCTAAATCACACTGTTCCCAAATGCATTATTTTGAGAATTCTAACCTCTCCATTGGCACTTCAGTCAAATGTTCCCATGTCTTCATGCATTATTCGGGCTCACCAGAGTTCAGTTTGATGTAACTGCCATTTGTAAATTGCTACAGTTGCCTCTTGTTGAGCTATCCAACCAGAACACAGGATGAAAAGAAGATTGTACATGCACAAAACATTGAGGGAGGAAAGCATGGGTTCAGAGTTGTTTGGCCACCGTATGATCTCAGTAGTTGAGATTCTGCGAAAGATGTAGTGCACTGTTGGTGCTGTTGAAAAATGTACAGGGTGTATATATCTTCTCCAGTGTCACTTGAACAGATGTTCATGTACTTGACCATATCTCTGCATTATTTCCTAGTCATTTTTTTTTCAACATCAAAATTTCTCCCTCCCTTGGTGCCCCTTACATTGTTGTAAGTTTGGTTACATTTTTATTAAAGATGAGGTATTTCAACTGTTACCTTGCATGGTGATACCAAACCAACTGGGCCAAGCTGCAAGTCTTGCAAGAAAATGTAATCAAAATACTTAATTTGCAATTTGTTGAACTATGCTGAAGTTTGGCAATGGGAGGGCTCCATTCAATCCTTGACAGATATGTTTACTTCACACACAGCTTGATTGCTACTCGATATCCATCATGGGAATCTGAACTAATGCCACTTCACCCAGTTTAGTAAATCAATGGAAAAAAGATTTGGATCAATGCAGGAAGAGGATACATAACACTTTATTCCCCTGTGATGGGTTTCCATTGCTTTTGCTTATGGCCAGTTAAGTATACAACTAGATTTCCATACATTTATCTAGGCTGGGAGGAGTATTCAAGCGTTATGTCCATGTTATTCATACCTAGTCGGTAATAAAGTTTAGATTAGTATTACCATTCATTTGCATATTTCAAGCTGCCAGTTCACATCTGGGTACTCTGGTTTAACATTTATTTATCGGGCAGCAGTGCTCAGAAGACCACTTTGAATTAATTGGATCTGGAGGGTTACAAACAGGACAAACTTGTAAATAAAAAAGAGTTTTGTGGGCCAGATATAATAGTTTGGACACCCCTAATCGAGATAATATGCTGAAATAAGATGTGCTGTATTGTAATTTCTGTTTAGAATTTTTTTTTACACAGTAATGCAGTTTTAATATAGAAGGGGAGATGATCTGGATTGCCATCTGACCGTAAATGTTCGGAAGAGGTTTAAAGATTTCTATGTTTCCAATTTTCCTTGTGTACTGCTTTTAAAACTTGACATCAAGGCAGCCTTGGGTGGAGACATTTCGTCACCGACGAACTGAAAATTCACTCGATAGAAGACGGTGCGCAGATGTGTCAATGCTGTGGAAATAAAAATGCTGGGGATGTACTGGTTGACTCCTGCGATTTTCCACACAGTTACTGATGTCTGCCACTCTGTTGTGGAAAGGCAATGAAGGAAATGCAGAGGGAGCGAAATTGAAGGGAGTGACCCTACTCTGTTCTTTTGCACCTTGCAGGTGCTCTGAGAAGCAGGCTCCTTGCCGCCTCAAAAATTGGAGAAGAGAAATTTGTAAATGTGTGTTTTTGATTAACTTTTAAAGTAGCCAACTACATTCACAATCATTTCTAATCCTGCAAGATCTGTCACCTGATGGATATTTACACACCCTACTTTACAAACAAAATTGATTTAACGATATGGCAGGCTCTCTCAAACTCTTTCCGCTCAAGTCTTTGAATATTTACTGCACCTCCATGTTTGAATCTCTCCAATCTGGTTTTTGCTACTGCCACAGCTCATCTACTGCTGAAACTTTAATCCTTGCATTTGTCTCTCCAGACTCATTTCTTTCAGGTCGCTCCTGGCTGGCCTTCCATTCTGCATGCACTTTAATCTTCAGCTCGTCCAGAATTCTACTGCCTGTGTCCGATCCTGCTCACCCATCATTCCTGACCTTGCTGACCTACACTAGCTCCTGGTCCTCTACTGCCTCCAATTTCAAATTCTCAACCTTCTATTGAGATATTTTCATTGCCTTGCCCCTATCTCTATAACCACCTCCAGACTGACAATACCCACCACCCTCTGAACTCTTCCATTCCATTCCTTGGATTCTGGCTTTTTTTGTACCTCTCCCTCTGCTCCCTACCATTGGACTTCAGCCTTCCAGGCCCCACACTCATAGAATCATAGAAAGTTGCAGCACAGAACAGGCCATTCGGTCCATCGTGTCTGTCCATAATTTCCCCCCTCAATCTTTGTGTCTTTCTACCTCCCGCTACTGAAATCCACCTCTTCACACTTTCTTGGCCATCCATTCAAATTTCTGCTCCTTTTGGGTTGGCACCCACTTTAAATATGTATTGTACAGTATCTTGACAATTTGACATGTGCTGTGTTATGATGTTGCTTTATCATTAATCTAACTTCCATGGTTGAATTAGAGACTTAAAAGCCAGTCCTCAGTATCTAAGTGCATGATCTATATGCATGTTCTGCACAAAGGGCTATTCTTTTTCCTGATTGCTGAGATCAGACAACTTGACTGGGAGAATTGATCAACTTTTTTTTCAAGCTGTGCTCTGCTCTTTTTGGCAAGATAACATAAAATCCTTCACGGCAAGGAGGAGCTTTTATTGGAGCTCGTGAGAAGATAATGTATATTCAAAATATACTTTGACTTATGGAAAATATTCCATTTCCCTTTGTTTTTGCTTCTGATTTTAATCTAAGAGTTTGAAGCAGTCTGAAAAGAGGGCCTGGATTTGGTGAATGCATGTTGAAAGATGTTGAATTCTGAAAGTAAACCCAAGCACAGAAATGTTGCAAAAGGGACTTCAGTCAGGAGGGATCTGTTGGCTCTGCCTCAAGTCGTTTGTTTTCTGTAGCCATTATTGTGATGTACTTCTAAGTTTTAAGTCCTTTTCTCACCAATTTTCTCCCCATCTTTTCCTGAATGCACACAGGTCATTCTGGCATCTTGTGCTCGTGGTCATTATTCATGTGAGCGTTTCAATTGTGAATGTTAACAGACAAAGGGCAACATGGCAAATCAGAGTCTGTCACCTGAAGTCTGCACATGTAAACTTGTAGCAGACTTTCCTGCATAGTAATCGGGAGTGGAAATCCTGCCTTATTATTCAAAGCTGAGATATTTTTAAGGTTGATTTTCCTTAATCAAAGCTTTGAGGTTTTGATGTTGTGGCTGAACTACTCGCTGTGCTTTCAAAGATGCTCCTTTTTTATATTTACTTATCCTTTCCTTTTTGAGGCTTGGAATACTTTGTTTACTCTTTAACCCAGTGCATTCTGTCACTGGATCTTGTGCAGATAGAGAATTTTGTTGTATCAGTATTATGTCTTTTCTTTTCTCTGTTGCAAACCAGATAATGTAGTTGAGAGTTGGACTACCCGCTATCAGTTACTTTACTCCATTGTATTGGGAGGTGCTCCAAGGTAATGGCCCGGAATTTACAGTCAGTGGTGAAGCGACAGCACTCGGCATTGACCCCTCAAAGCTGCCCACAAAGATCTAGCGATCTCTGGCATGAATTTCAGTTCTCCGACATTACTTTGAATCTGACACCAAATCAAGCAAATCTCCAGTGTCCAGCAACAATGATGTCATCACGCAGGCTGAACAACCAATTCTCACCGACTGCAAATCAGGAAGTAAAATGCCCAGATTATTGATTTTACTTTTTGAACTACCCTATATTGCTTAATACATTGGGTGTTGCACTTGGAATGGCTCATCTGTTTCAACAACCTGTTGCATTTACATAATGCCATTAATGTAGGAAAACATCGTAAGGCACTTTGCAGCAGCACAATAAGACAAAAATTGATAGAGCCAAAGATGATACTGGGATATTTGACGCAGCTTGGCTAAAGTAGTAGGTTTTAAAGGTGGGCGGGGGGGGGAGGGGGGGGTTCTTGGGGATTTTCACAATCTCATGACTCCTCAAAGTGCTTTACAGCCACTGAAGTACCTGTACTTTAGAAGTGCAGTCACTGTTGTAATGTAAGAAACTCAACAGCCAATTTGTGCACAGCAAACTCTCTCAAACAACGACGTGATGACGACCAGATAATCTGTTTTTAGTGATAAATATTGGCCAGGACACTCGGGATAACTCCCCATCTCTTCTAAATAGTACTGTGGGATCTTTTACGTCCACCTGAGATCAGATGGGGCCTCGGTTTAACGTCTTATCTGAAAGTTGACACCTCCAAGTGTAGCAAGCCCTCAGTACTGGAGTGTTAGCCTAGATTTTTGTGTTGAAGTCTCGAGTTGGACTGGAACCCAAAACCTTCTGACTCTGGCGAGAGGGCTACCCACTGAGCCACGGCCAACATGACTCCAAGGTGGAAAGGCAGAAGTTGAGGAAATCCCAGAGTCTAGGGCCTATACGGTACATGGTATGATCACCAATGTTGGGGCGAAGGGAGTTGGGGTTGTGTGGGAGACTATAGTTTGGGGAGGGTAGTCGGGCTGGAGGGGAAGGAGTGCCACCATGGAGGGATTTGAACAGCAGGATAACATTTTTAAAATCTAGGTGTTCGTGAACCATGAGCCAATTTGGATCAACTAGCACAGGCGATGGATAAATGGCACTTGGTGCCAATTAGGATACGGGCAGCAAAGTTTTTGATGAGCTCAGGTTTATGGCGTGTGGAGGATGAGAGGATGACCAGGACAGCATTGAAACAGTTGAGTCTGGAGATAGCAAAAACATGGGCAGGTTTTCAGCAACAGATAAGGCGCTCAATTTTCCCCAATGATTTGCTCTGTTTTTTTTTTGAGCAGACTGCTTTTTCTAGCCTAACTTTAAAAATCCACAGTTTCCCCAATCAATTTGCACCAGCGTAACTCATTTAGTTACGTTTATTTTAAGTTTTTTTTTCATTAAAAGTGGGTGTAATCAGCCATCTATGCCAATTCTGGCCATTTAGAAAATAGGTGCAGGAGTAGGCCATTCGGCCCTTCCAGCCTGCACCGCCATTCAATGAGTTCATGGCTGAACATGCAACCTCAGTACCCCATTACTGCTTTCTTGCCATACCCCTTGATCCCCCTGAGTAGTAAGGATAGAAACATTGAAAATTTCGTGAACTTTGGCCAGCTGATAGTTACTCCATTTCTGCTTCGGCCAGCATATGTGTCCTCTTGAGAAAACCCTTGCGGAGAGTTAAAGAAATCGGCGCAGTTAAGTAAATCGGAGGCCATTTGGCCTGTGCTTGGGGTGGGAAGCGGAGCGGACAGGGGGAAAGCACTTACTCGGGGACCGGAGAGGGTCAATGGAAGAGGGAGCAATTGTTTTATCCAGAAAGACCTGGGCATGGAGATGCCTCGAAGTGCCATAACTGTTTTGGAGGTAAAAGAACATTGAGTATCAGGAGGGCCATTACTCTGATAACTCCTCAGTGACGGCAGAAGCACGAATCCAAACTCAACTTATCGATAAAATGTTTGCAACTGTTTAACAATCTCCCTTTGTCATCATTTTAACCCCCCTTCACAAAAATTACAAGTCCTTTAATCCAGTACCCATCCTATTTCATCACATCATGTCGGAATTCTTTGGCCCTATATGGTCATCCAAACCGACATAACATGAATGAATAACCGAGTATGACACAAGTCCACAGTTTTCTGTATGACTATAATTTCCATGAATAACTAATTACAAGCAACTTAAAAGTGACCATAAACCATCCCATTCTTTCCTTACTCTATGCTTACCCTGGATATCTAACTGCGCTCGCTTGAGATGCCGGTCCTGATCAAGAGGCCCCTTGATTGCCAACTCAGAGCTGTACTGTGTATGCGCGTCCATTGCAGCGATGTCAAAAACTAGCGTTTTTCTCCCGTGCAGCAGGCCCGGCGGCGTTTTTTGGCGCAGACAGCAGGCTCCATCCCCTGAGGTGACTGGCCACGCTGCGCGGTTCCGGATTACAGTATAAACATCGGGGGAAAGTTTGGATATGTTTTTATGGACCTAAATAACCGGTGCAACTCCAGCAATACGCCAGAAAACGGGCTTGGGCAAAATTGAGCCCATGGTGAGGTGGGGCGGACCTGGGCAGTATTACGGAGAATATTGCGGCAGAGCAAAGGTCAATTCAGTTGTTGTGGAGCAGAATTCAAAGCGGGATAGGCACCTGTAGGAATACATCAGAATAGTGTAGAATGAAAAATTCCCAACAGATGAGCAGAAAACTGAGGACACAGCAGCAGGCCAGATGCCAGAATTGAGATGACCCAGCAAGATTAGTGCATGGTGGTGATCTTGGAGGTCACTATCTGCTTCAGAAACAGCGGAGAAAGGGACGGGGGCGGGGGTGGGGGGGCAATAAGGAAGTGGATTTCTGTGAACACAGAAGCTGAGAAACTGGCACTACCCTGAAGGACAGTCAGAAGCTCATCGGATGGGCTGTAGGCATAAAAGGTGGTGACTTGAGTAGCGCAGCAGAGTCTTTGTGTAGTCCAGATACAGAGAAAGCAAATTTGAGCAGAGTTGTAGCCATTAACAAGCACACTGAAAAGCAGGATCAAGGGCCTCTGCACAGGTAGCTTTAAACTTCCAGCCAGGGGTGGCAGAGAGGAGATTGAGGTAGAAAGGGCAAAGGATGACCAGCGAAAGAGTTGCAGAGACAGGATTGCTCAATAAGGAACAGCTGCCCCAGGAGCTATCTTCAAATCAGTTTCAGCTACTATTTTGACCTGACTGGATATTAATTGTGTTCGACATTGTTCTTGGTCTTCAATCAAACTACCCCAACATCTTGATTTAGACACAATTCAGATGCATCAGCAATAGGGACTATTAGTTGCTTTGACACTGGTTGCAATTAAGTTTGTAACTACCAATGGTGGTGACCTGCTTGGACTTGGGTAAAAGGAAGTAGCTATATGTCGCACAAAGGCAGCAATTCAGAGAGGAAGACTCTATATCGTACGTGTTCCACATTTAAATATTCCCTTTGATCAAATACTGTGAAATTGTGTGCTGAACCTAAATAATGTACATTTCTGGTAGAGCCATTCATATTGGTCTTGAAGTCACATTCTTCTGTGGTTATGCTGTTAAAATTGGTATCCAGAAACGAGCAGCAGACTCGAAAGCCCAGCTTTCCTCTGGTATTCAAATCTGCCAAGGGTCTACGAAAACAGCTTGGATGTTTGTAGCTGGCTTGTGGACACAAGGTTTTTGGAATCTTACTTGCAAACCACTAAGTACCCAGGAACACAAGTTTTTAATCTCATTCCGAATGGCGGCTTTACATAATGAATGCAAAATAGCTCCGAGCACTATAGAACTGGTTTTAGAGTCCAATCATAGTAGTTCTCGGGACCATGGGTCTTATGCAGTCAACTGTCAGCTAACTGCCAGCGAACTGCTGGGACTTGAGACTGGTTCCTGGTAATACTGCATCTTTGGGGCAGTCATCTTCGTACGTCCCAGCTGTTTTACATTTAGCTTGAATCAGATTGCATGAAGTTTGTGTCTGGGATGTGGTAGGTCTGGTGCAGTATACAAGCTGCTCAGAACTGGGTCCATTGCGCAACAGCAGATCATATCGGTACAAGTAACATGATTTTTTAAAATTAAAATAAATTGTGCTTATCACAAGTGGTCACACAATAACTATATGCAAGTGAAATGCTGACTGTTGCAAATTAAGTAATGTAATTATCAACTGTTAAACAATGGATTTGTTGTATTGCTTACAAGAAATTGTGTCTGGTTTTGCCCTTGTGTAAGGAAAAATATTTTCTGTTGTGTGGGAAGAATTGAGCGTGAGTAAACAGTCCCATTTACTGGCTGGTCATTAATTTAGTTCTAAAGTTAACTTGTGTATAGGGTAGATTATTTTTTGGAAAGATAATTTACCGGTGGTATGCTTTCCCCATTGTTGGATTGCTTTGAAGTGTTTGTTTTAATGTCCGGGTCATTCAGATCATCTTCTCCCGAACCACTGTCAATTCTGCTTTGAGACTAAAACTGAGATGTGAGACTGGTTCTGCCTGACTTGTCTTTCCTTGGAGGTAAAATATTTTACTTTGCAATTCTGAATATTAGTACACAGTTCATATTTTACTCAAGTTTTTGAACAGCCCAGAGGATTAACATAATAATTAACCTTCGTATCACGCAATGGGGTAAGCTATGTTTTACTTTCATTCGCAATGATTATTTAAGAAATATTTGCCGCAATATTCTAATCATTCATATCTGGTGGATTTTAAAACACAATTTGGCTTGAGTGTGCAGTGTATCTGAGTTCATTTTCTCTCCCCCAGAGAGATCTGCTGTGACACATTTGCTTTTATAGTTTATGTGCATGTCAATACAGTACAGACCACTTTTACACCAGGTTGACCACCGACTGAGCAATACTACCTAGCGAGCAAAACATTGCTATCCTTTGATTTTCTGCTTTCACTGTTGACTGAAATAGTGCTGTTCGCAGGAATGCAAAGGCTGCCCTGATCTATCTGCCGCCAGTCAGCATGAACATTAGAAGATTTGGTTGAATTTATTTCCATTCATAAAATCTTAATTTAATATACTGAGAATATCTCCCTATTCACAGAATTTCTCTACTTTTTCATAGCCTCCCCTCTGTTATTTTGTCTTCCCTCTATGGAGAACTTTGTACATCTCCAGTAAACTCTGTTTTGGAAATTGAATCATATCACTCTCTTTTCCCCCCTCCGCCCCGCCCTCCACTCTCTCCCCTCCCCTCCGCCCCGCCCTCCACTCTCTCCCCTCCCCTCCGCCCCGCCCTCCACTCTCTCCCCTCCCCTCCACCCTGCCCTCCACGCTCCCCTCCCCCCACCCCCACTCTCCCCTCCCCCCACCCCCACTCTCCCCTCCCCCCACCCCCACTCTCCCCTCCCCCCACCCCCACTCTCCCCTCCCCCCACCCCCACTCTCCCCTCCCCCACCCCCACTCTCCCCTCCCCCCACCCCCACTCTCCCCTCCCCCCACCCCCACTCTCCCCTCCCCCCACCCCCACTCTCCCCTCCCCCCACCCCCACTCTCCCCTCCCCCCACCCCCACTCTCCCCTCCCCCCACCCCCACTCTCCCCTCCCCCCACCCCCACTCTCCCCTCCCCCCACCCCCACTCTCCCCTCCCCCACCCCCACTCTCCCCTCCCCCCACCCCCACTCTCCCCTCCCCCCACCCCCACTCTCCCCTCCCCCCACCCCCACTCTCCCCACCCCCACTCTCCCCTCCCCCCACCCCTCCCCTCCCCCCACCCCCACTCTCCCCTCCCCCCCACCCCCACTCTCCCCTCCCCCCACCCCCACTCTCCCCTCCCCCCACCCCCACTCTCCCCTCCCCCCACCCCCACTCTCCCCTCCCCCCACCCCCACTCTCCCCTCCCCCCACCCCCACTCTCCCCTCCCCCACCCCCACTCTCCCCTCCCCCACCCCCACTCTCCCCTCCCCACCCCCCCCCACTCTCCCCTCCCCACCCCCCCCCACTCTCCCCTCCCCACCCCCCCCCACTCTCCCCTCCCCACCCCCCCACTCTCCCCTCCCCACCCCCCCCACTCTCCCCTCCCCACCCCCCCCACTCTCCCCTCCCCACCCCCCCCACTCTCCCCTCCCCACCCCCCCCACTCTCCCCTCCCCACCCCCCCCCACTCTCCCCTCCCCACTCTCCCCTCCCCCCCCCCCCCCACTCTCCCCTCCCCACCCCCCCCCCACTCTCCCCTCCCCACCCCCCCCCACTCTCCCCTCCCCACCCCCCCCCACTCTCCCCTCCCCACGCCCCCCCACTCTCCCCTCCCCACCCCCCCCCACTCTCCCCTCCCCACCCCCCCCCACTCTCCCCTCCCCACCCCCCCCCCACTCTCCCCTCCCCACCCCCCCCCACTCTCCCCTCCCCACCCCCCCCCCACTCTCCCTCCCCACCCCCCCCCCCCACTCTCCTCTCCCCTCCCCACCCCCCCCCCCCACTCTCCTCTCCCCTCCCCACCCCCCCCCACTCTCCTCTCCCCTCCCCACCCCCCCCCACTCTCCTCTCCCCTCCCCACCCCCCCCCACTCTCCTCTCCCCTCCCCACCCCCCCCCACTCTCCTCTCCCCTCCCCACCCCCCCCACTCTCCTCTCCCCTCCCCACCCCCCCCCACTCTCCTCTCCCCTCCCCACCCCCCCCCACTCTCCTCTCCCCTCCCCACCCCCCCCCACTCTCCTCTCCCCTCCCCACCCCCCCCCACTCTCCTCTCCCCTCCCCACCCCCCCCACTCTCCTCTCCCCTCCCCCCCCCCCCCACTCTCCTCTCCCCTCCCCCCCCCCCCCACTCTCCTCTCCCCTCCCCCCCCCCCCCACTCTCCTCTCCCCTCCCCACCCCCCCCACTCTCCTCTCCCCTCCCCACCCCCCCCACTCTCCTCTCCCCTCCCCACCCCCCCCACTCTCCTCTCCCCTCCCCACCCCCCCCACTCTCCTCTCCCCTCCCCCCCCCCCCCACTCTCCTCTCCCCTCCTTCCCCTTCCCCCTCCTCCCCCCACTCTCCTCTCCCCTCCTTCCCCCTCCTCCCCCCACTCTCTCCCCTTTCTCCCCCCCCCCCCCCGCCTTCCACTCTCTTTCTCCCCCCCCCCCCCCCCCCCCCTTGCCCTCCACTCTCTCTGCCCTCCTCCTGCCCCCCCCCCCCCCCCCCCCCCCACTGTCCGAAACAGAGATACACTGGGGGGCCCGTCCCAGCTCGTTGGAGGGCTCCCAGTGCTGCAGTAGGTGAGTAGAAACTGAATTTTTTATGTATTGATTTTTAAATTTTATTTGGTTGGCATATTGATGGCTCTTTATTTGTAAAAGTGAAGTATTCAGTGTTTGTAAATCCCCCCCCCCCCCCCCCCCCCCCAATCTATCGTTCCTCACGCCTGATTTCTCAGTGTAGGCAATGTTTTTCTGTGTACAAAAATCTACACTTACTCCATTCTAAGTTAGTTTGGAGTAAGTTTTCAATGCCTAAACTTGCAAAATAGGTGTAAGTGGCTGGTCACACCCCCTTTTGGGGAAAAAAAAATCTGTTCTAAAATGAAACTGTTCTAACTCACTCGAACTGGAGCAAACTAAATGCCGAGAATTGCAATTTCGAATGTTCCATTCTAAACTAGTTGCTCCAAAAAAATAGGAGCAACTCAGGCCGAAACTTGAACCCAATGTAACTTCATTTATGCCTATATAGAAATTAAACTGTTAAATATATAATTGCTTTGTGGTTTTCAGAACGAACAGAATTGCAGAATGTGATTTTTTTTTTTCTTTCCTCCCCCCCCCCCCCCCCCCCCCCCCCCCCCCCAAAGGTGGAGTAAATCTCACCAATAGTTTGAACTCCTCTAGTTGCACTTGCATTGCTCAAGACCCGAGCTAGTGCTGCTCGATTCCATAAGCCGAAGTCTAGCCAGAGCAAGACAAATGTAAAACTGCCAGAACGAGCAATGACCAGTTGCTGGGTAGACTTGCTAAAAATGGCCTTGTTTTTAAAATGACCAGGAACTGTCGATTAACATTTTATATTTTGCATTACAGGCATTAGATTTCATGATTCATGTACTTAAAATCCCAAATCATTTGACAGCCATACAGTTATACAAATGATTTATTCAGCTTGATGGTCTTTTCAAAGTTAGTTAGATTAATATACTATTGGTGCTTGTTACCTGTATATATTTTGTCTTGCTAGAAATTCTCTAAATAGATGCTGACAAATATAAGGAGTATTTTATATGGTGTATTTGCATAATGCATAGCATGGCATTAAATAAACTATAGTGCACCATTTGCAGCACTAAAGAATCTAAATGATTAACTTTGTGTAAAAATGTTCTTATTTGAAAAGGCAAATAGCTTCGTTCACTTGGTGCTGAGCTGCTAGATGCTTTTACATTGGTGCTTGTACAGATCACAGGAGCGCACCATCTGTGTGCTGTTTCCCTGCATTTATGTTAAAACTGGCTCCTTTATCCCAGCAGCAGAATCATAGACCCATGAATCAAACTTTCACGCATCATTGCAGATCACAAGCAAACAAATTTCACGCTTGGACCTGCAGAACAGGGAAACATTTTCTCCGGATAGGGAATGCTGGATTAAAGGCAATATTCATTTCTGTCCTGTTGGCTGTTTGTCAAGAGGTCGACCTTTTTTTGTGTTCTAACCTCAATCTATTCTCAGCAACGCCTCTACATTGGATTCCATGCACCAGATGCACAATCCCAGTTCATTTGATTGCCCCTGGTAGCAGAGCATTTTAATGCTTTTCAAAGTGAGACAATCCTACCTATGAAAAATTGAGGAGAATGTGGAGATTTGCTTTAATACTCTACTGATGACAGAATATGACTGTCCACCTTATTTAGTTTGTGATTCACATTTTTTATGCATTGCTTTTTGCAGTTTCAAGATTGATACGGCACATGTTTAAAACATTGCATCTCAAGTTTGAGATATAATTGTGCCAAGGAATTGAATCAGGCGCAGAGATACTCATACACAACCCGTATTGTCTTGCATAGAATCACAGGACAAAATGTTGAACTATGTCTGACTTGATGGTGAAAGTAGTGGCAATTGTGGATATTCATGGATTTCCTTTGCTTTCCAGTGAGTGTTAGCTAAGTTGACCATAGATGATATCCGAGACAATCCCAATCCTGGTTTTACCCTACATCCGTGCATGTTCACTATGAGTGGGATCATTGGGTAGCAATAAGGACTGCAGTACCCTGATACTGAGACCAAGTAATTCAACATCAGGCCACAAACTTCTGGTTTAGTTTTGCTCCATGCAACATCACCCAGTGCTTTATCCACAGACCAGAGGTTCCCAAACTACTTTTGCTGAACTGGCCTGCCCCCCTTCAGAGATCGATGTCCCTTGCGTGTACCCCACTTTCTAATAAACAGTATCTTTGCGTAGAACAAAAGGGTTTATTTTCTTGGCTAACTTAACATCGATAACACAGAATGCAACAATAATAGCACCGTGTCACTGCAACACCACTGAATAAACTTGAACACACACCGCTTCATGACTCAGCATTGTCTCAGCGAATCGGTGAGTCTGTTTGCTGCTAGCGCACTATTTATGAAATATTGGTTTGATTTCTGAGGGTTTCAATCACATCAATTTCTGCATTCAAGTAGCTACTATACTTGAAGCAAAGTGAATTATTTCAATAGCTCTTTGGGACAATTCAGGCAACTCTTGAATTGAGAGCCAGAACTAATGAAGTGCTTGGACTTTAAAATGATCTCTCAGGTCAATGCCAAATGAAGTCACGGAAGACCAAGCATGGATAGACAATGTTTAGAGTGACTTGTCACAGAAGGGCTGCTGATGTCTGAAGGCTAGTTCAGAACAGACAACAATAGAGTGAATTCATTTGATCCCATCGTCACTGCTGAGCTGACAGATGGGAATGCAGTGCAGCAGTAGTAATAATAGTATGTTAGCATAGTGGTTATGTTACTGAACTAGTAATCCAGAGGCCTGGAGTAATAATCCAGAGACATGAGTTTGAATCCCACCACGGCAGCTGGGGGATTTCAATTCAGTTAATTTTTTTAAAAATCTGGAATTTTGAAAAAAAACTCGTGTCGGTAATCATGACCATGAAACTACCTGATTGCTGTAAAAACCCATCTGGCTCACTAATGTCCTTTAGGGAAGGAAATTGCTGTCCTTAGCTGGTCTGACCTATATGTAACTCCAGACCCACAACATTCTAGTTGACTTGAGAATGTGTAAAAGGGTTATGAAAGTGGTAGATGGCTCGAGAAGGTGGAGATAGGGAATCATGGGAAAATAGCTAAAGAAATGGTCAAGATACAGATAACTGCAGAATCAACAGAAAAAAAAGGGGTTACCAAGAGTTGAAGTTGAGGTTAGACACGGGTCATGAGAAAGCCCAAGGCAGCACAAAGAAAGAAAGCAATTCTAGATAGGAAGGGAAAAGTAATAGCTTCTACTGATAAGGAGGAAGAGAAACTAATTGGGTTCTTTACTGATAAGGGAAGACAGTGTAGCAAAGCTATAACTAACCTACCCGACACCAGCCCTAATTGGGAGACTTTCTTGCCTGCCATTGGACGTACTCGGGGGTGGGGTGGGGGGGAGGCAGTAAAGGATTGGATAGACCAAGTGCTAATCAAATGTGTTCTGTTTTGAAAATGTATATCTACTATGCTTTTCGTGCTGAAAAGGGGCTTGTCCAGGGGAAGGTAAACATGCTCTGATTGAGAGTGTTCCTTTGTCTTGACAAGTCCCGGCCGGAGAATCTTCAATAAAGGTCTTTTACAGAAAAGGCAAGAGGTGTTTGCGTCAGTGTATTCGCTGAAACAGATTGAGGGAAAAAGAATCTGTATTAACAGACTGTTAACTGCCCTCTGAAATGGCCTAGCAGACCACTTGGTTGTATCAAACCACTGACAAAGTCAGCACTGCAGTAACTTCACCACAGGACTGCAGTCGTTCAAGAAGGTGGCTCACCACCACCTTCTCCAGGGCACTTGGGGATAGAAAATAAATGGCGACCTTGTCAGCAACATCAACATCCTGTAAACTTTTAAAGTAATGAGAGTATTCAAGAATCATCTGTCTTGATTGTAATTTATCGGCATGTCTTTCTACCTTGGGTTGCCTGGCTAAATCTGCACTTGAAAGACTTGTTTTCAAACATGCACCAGTGCTACCCGAGGGGTGAATGCAAAGGATGGGGAAAAAGAGTGGGAAGGGATAAGATCACAAGTTTTCCGATGTATCGTGTTTTACTATTTTTTCCAACCAACCCGCCCACCACACTGGTGGCACCCAGGCTCATTGAGAGCTGAACAGACCAAACACTGGTGTGTTGGTGCACAAAGTTCCTGCCAGTATAGCTGCTGGCTAGCTCAGGCAAATTTGCAGCTAAAGGCTAACTTCACTGCTGTCATCACTTTGTGATCTCGCCACCCTTGGAAGTTGTTTGAGAGACTTAATTGATGGTTCTCTTTGGATTTGTCTGAAGGAGCTAATATGAATGGTGAGAGCTGGCTAGCTGCATGTCACCAATCACCTTGTGTAACAACAACTTGCATTTATATAGCACCTTTAACTTGCTAAAATGTCCAAAGGTGCTTCACAGGAATGTTACTAATCAAAATTTGACACCGATCCAAATGAGATGTTGGGACAGGAAAAGATAGATTTTAAGGAGTGTCGTAAAGGAGGAGGTAGAAGTGGAGAGGTTTAGGTACGGAATTCTGGAACTGAGGACCAAGGCAGCTGAAGGCACGGCTGCCAATGGCGGAGCGATGAAAATCGGGGATGCACGAGGTCAGAATTGGAGTGCAGTGATCTGATCATTGTCGGGCTGGAGGAGGTCGCAGGGATAGCGAGGCAAGGTCATGGAGTGATTTCAAAACGAGCATCAGCATTTTAAAATCGTGTGTTTGCAATTTCCCTTTTTTTAAAAAAAAGTCATTTTGCTGCAACTCCTTACTCGAACCATGCCAAACTTGCTAGACGTGAACTTGGTCCTGTTCTGTTCTAGCAATTTGAAGTGGGAGGAATGTGGGTTGGCAGTTAATAATTATCGCAGTACTCATTTAACGTTCTAATGTGAGTGCAAGATATTCTGGAATGCCTGTTCTCAGATAGCACCTTTTGCTTAGCCTGTTAGTTTATACCTGGGTTGAATCATAGCTGAATCCTTTTTTGGGGGTGAAGGTATGAATAAACTTCATCTTTGAAAGTGGTGTAGCTTGTTTGTTTTAATATATTACCACTTTTAACCAGTTTTGTTGCTACCTTTTTCGCCAGGCTGCTTCATAAGATTTCACTGTGCGTGTCCACTCCACAGGGAATTCATAAGTACAGTGAAATGTGCAGTTAAAAATTGGTTGGGGGAGGGAAAATGCCCTGCCAAGAATTTACAAATCAAATGTTTATATTAAGAGAGGCTGGTGTTTACACAAGTCCTTTCATAAAATGACTGCCATAATACTCTCTTGTCTCTAGCAGAACTTTGCAACCAGCAAAGCTTCAGTAGTTTATTATTTCCAATGAATATTCAATATTTCCGTTCACTTGGAATAAACCTGGCATTTCATTATTCCATTCCCATTACACCTTCTGCACACCTCATAATAAAGATGCAAATTTCTGATTAACTTTGTTCAACAATCTTTTAATTTGGATGATCTGTTCAGATGAGGAAAATGGAAGGAACTGAGATGGATTTATCTACCAACATTGGTTATATTTTTGAAGAATTATTGTCTTGAAAGTGCCAAAACATAGTGCTGGTGGCATTTTAAAGTTGCTCCTTGACTAGTTGCTAAAAGGTGGATGAGTGGCTTTATCTGCTTAGAATTTCCAATTTTGATCCCTGCTAATGGGGTTGACTAAATACATGAGCAATATCTTCTCAAGCAAGCAGCTTGCTCATTATTAGCTCAGACTAACATTAGTATTTTTACCAATAATTGGTACAAACAATTAATTATATTTGTATATGGGCCTTGCAGATGTAAAAGGACCACTGAGCCAGCTCCAACACAACGTTGTTTCCACCATCAGGGGCTCCACCCAATTTATTTGGTGCAGAATAATCACGGAGTTGGATTTCTGTGTAGTTTCTCATTCAAGCCCTAATGCAATATTGCAAAATTTTAGGCAAACGAGATTAAAGTTGCAATTCATCAATCAGCCTGCTAAGTAGCATTCCACAGTGACCAGTTGTGGTCCTCATTGCATTGCATCATTGTGTTTCACGAAGGATTTCATTATCATTGTCTACACTTGAAACCTTCAATCCTGTTTAATTCCGTTAATCTTCCCTTCACCTCCCTCCCATTAATCTTCCCTTCAGTACATCAACCCTTCAGTGCATCAATGTGGTGTAAGTTCCAGCTTTCTAAATGTAGCTTTATTAATGCATCACACAGGTTAAAGTAATTTGCAAAATAAAGCCTGCGAGTTGCATTTAATGGATGTTTAGCCTTGTTTATAATGCATACAGGTGAACTGGAGACTTCAAATCAATGACAAAAATCACACCTGAAACTTTTCCCTCGTGAAAGGTCAACCATTATTAACTTATACTTATGGCTGTTATGTATAATTTGGTGGTTTAAATTGTGGATTCTGGCTTGCCCATTGAGTGTCCTCATTAGATGAGTTTCCCTGTCATCAATAGTAAACTGTCTTGTTTGAACTTAAAATAATGACATCACTCATTGGTCTGTCGTGCAACTGTATACAACACACAGCAAGTGATCGAAAGCTGTTAACAACCAAAACTGACTGAAATGGTCAAATGAAACACCAACAGTACACAGTGACTGATCTTAAAATCACATTCCCATCTCGATACTCTTGCAGACCAGTTTTAAAAAGGTTTTTGTGATTAAGTTGAAGGATGTTGGTGCTGAGGAATGGTCCTTTTTGTATTTCAGACACTGAGCCACTGCCAAGTCGAGTGTAGCACAGCCTGAGGCGGAGTCGTATTCTCTTTCCTCTGCCCCTTGAATGTATTCTGTTCAGCTTCAGAACAACACTCTTTGCAGTGCCACTGTGACAGCTCATTTGCTGTTTCCACATTAGCTTCCTGTGGCCTCTGAGCGAGACTGCCAAGTAATGCTGAATTGAGGATAGTTTTGTGCTGTCAGTGTATGACCACGAGGAACTGAATTAAACTACTCCCAAACTCACTTCACATAGGAGTCTTATAGCTTACAGACAAGAGACTTTTCTCTCATCTGTCTTGGTTGGGCTTGAACCCAGGATTCAGCAGTAAAATGGCAGTGTCTAATCACTGTACAAAGCTACTTGACTTGTGTTCTTGCAGTTTTATAATGTTGACTGAATCTCCGCATTTGATTACTGCAATGTTAAATAGAGTACAGTGTAGTGAATTTTAGCAAATTCACTATCCAAAGTAACCTGATATCCTGAGATCGTATTTGTGGAAATATTGGAGGGCAGTAATGTAATCTGTGCACTTACAGTTATTAGAACCCCACCATTGGGTTATTGTGCAATGCAGGAAAAGGTATTCACTTTCCCTACAGGTAATTCCGAATTGTTCAAGCTGTAGCTCACATGGTCTCGATAATTCTATTTGTGCTTAAATTGCTTGCTGATTTGATCTGTTTGGCCAATCCACAGGCACATAAAATTCAATGGTTGTTTCTCATTGGCCAATAAACTCTAAATTGAAAAATAAAGGTGTAACTTTTAAATTCCTGCTGTACTCACTCGATGTACTATCAATTGATAAGCTTGAGGCTGAAAATATCATCCATGTGCATCTTTATCATTTTAAACAGTAAATATATAGCTATGTATTTTCTCTCTACGTACTTCTCAATCTCGTGATTCTGTATTGTGGGATATCAACTTTTTAGTCTGTGCAAACATTGTGTCATTGTGTAAATGGGACATGAAAAGATGTGTCTTGTGGACCAACATGATCAGCTCTTCTAATTAAAGATGCATTAATAAAATTAGACTGAGGTGGGAATTGCAGAATTTACTATACTGGATTTTAAAATGAAACCTGTTTTGGATTTTGTCTTGCTTTGAAGTGGATGATGGATTCTGATAGACACGAACAAGGAACATTACGAAGATCAATGAACAATTTCATCTGATGGCACAATATTGCTTTTATTACACTCGGACAGTTTTTGCAGAGGTGACTTGGGCTGATCTCTCCTGTTTAATGCCTGATTGTGAGCCATTTCAGAAGGTGATCTTGACTTCCTCAAGTTACAAGAACTGGAGGAGATTTCTTCTTAACCCGATACTGACATGGTTCTGATTATCGCCATCTTGATTTCCACTACTCGACTGTGCTGTCTGCATCCCACCGCTAGTGACTTGGTCAAAATGCAGAGATCTCGGCTAGAGCTAGAAGAGTTGAATTTAAAATAGTACAGCCTTCCTATTGATGGTAGAAATGCGAATAAACGTGTTACTTCATGCTTCTCTCATTACGATAACGAGGTGACCTGAAGTCTGCCTTGGAATGTTACCACAAAGATGGGGTTTTTCAGAACAGAAGAACGAAAAGCAGGGGTAGGCCATTAGGCCCTTCGAGCCTGTTCCACCATTCAATAAGATCATGGCTGATCTTTGACCTCAACTCCACTTTCCTACCCGATCTCCACAATCCTTTGATTCACTTACTATCCCAAAATCTATCGATCTTTGTCTTGAATCTACTCAACAACCGAGCATCCACTGCCCTTGGGGATGGAGAATTCCAAAAATTCACAGCCCTTCTGACAGGAAAATTCTCCTCATCTTAGTCATAAATGGCCGACCCCTTGATCTGAGGCTGACACCTAGTTCTAGACTCCCTAGCCAGGAGAAACATCCTCCCAGCATCTACCATGGTCAAGCCCTGTAACAATTTTATGTTTCAATGAAATCACCTCTGATTTTTCTAAACTTGAGGAAATATAAGCCTCGTCTCAATTTCTCCTCATGGGACAACCTAGTCAACTCAGTCACTTTTCATAAAACCTAAGCAGGATGGTGGGTTTTCTCGTGTTTTGTGATGTTTTCCCTCCATGAGTAACACTTGAATGGAATATTGCAATAGTATTTGATGTTGAAATGTAGTCATCATTGGAGTTTTGAGAGCATTTTTTTGTGGGAAGGGGGGAAAGGCTTAGCATGTTCCCATGCGTAGCTGTATAAAGACTTACTTTTCTGTTGCATTTAGCTCAGCACACTTGAAGACAATTTGTCTAGGTTACTAGTAATTTGGTAGCAATACAGAAAATAACAGCCACATCGAACATTTCCACCTGAGTGTGCCATTTATTTACGGTTCTGAATGTGGACATTATACGGAAGAAACTGGTTTGGTTTCAACAGAAGCTCTAATTGGAGCACTTTTTTGAATGTTGTTTTGGTGAGGAGACTGGGCAGTGTCTCCTTACTGCTGGTGAGTGAGTGCCTCTCAATAATTGATGCACGAGACAATGAACCTCCTGAGCTCGGAGCTGGACACAGCACGTGTGGCTTACCCTGCAGCTGTTGCAGTCTTCTGGAGAGACTCTGTTTCTAGGGTGACGACCAATCAATCTGTTGAGGCAATCGCTCCATGATGCTTGCATCCCTTCAGCTGGAGTATTTGGTTGCGTATTCAAGTGACAGCTGCACCAAGTAAGGTTAATTTATTTATTTCCACAAAATACCAAGCTTTTGTAACTTCCTGTTGGCTCGCATCAGCGTCTGTAGCATGCTTCCCCCAGCCTCTTGTCTTCAGTTTAAATAGCTTTCATCTGTTTGCTAATATGCCTCATTAGGTGGGATTTGTTTTCTGCTTTCTTCTTCTCCTTTGAGGAAGACTAACTGGTATGCAGCTGAATACTGTAGTCAAGTGTTGCAGGTATTCTGTTTGTGTTTGCCTTCTCTGGTGTGTGCTGCAATATGGGTCCTTCAAATCTGATGGTCATATATTTGTTTTGGTGATGCCGTCACTGGGATATTTTACAAAAATTGATGATGGAATTAAAAATGGAGATTTGCAAAGATTACAGCTATAAATAGACTTAAAAGGTAAATGGGAAAGACATTTTCTATGTTTTGCAGAAGCTTGTCTTTTGACAGCCTGTTTTAATGCTTTTTTTTATACATCAGCTGAGATGAAGGTTTGCATACTAGTAAATTGTAGAGTTTATTTTAAAAAGGATTTGACAATTCTGTACATTAAAAGCAAGAGTTATGTAGCTATTGGGATACTAAAAAGTCAGTTATATTTTAATAGATTTTCTGAGGAGGCAACAGTAACTTGTCTCCTAGTTGACTTGTACAGTTTTCAGTGTCATATTTAATTTCAGTGGAAAATTTGAATAAAATAGTGGCCAACATATTCTGTGTTTGCCTTCAGTATCTATAAAGGGTATTGTGTTTTTAAAAAATTGTTTCGATGCTGCATACAACAGTTTTTATATTTAAAAAAACAAGACTTTTACTTTGATCATGATTACTTCAAATTGTGGTATAGCTTGTGTGCACACAATACTCGTGCATCTGAGTCAATACACCAATGCAGGATTTCTCCTGTAAAATAATGGATAATATATGCTATAATATCCTGAGTAATTCAATTAAATAAATCCAAAGACTACTCTTGTATTTGAATTTAACTTCACAATTTTTTTAAAATCATGGGAGCTGTTATCTATCACCTCCAGTACACCTGCTGGTTTTGGGGGGAAAAAAACTAAAATATCCCTATCTAGCCTGGTGCCTTGCAGTGCATAATATATTGGAGGGTTTGGCAGATCCTAAATCCATTGTTGGAGCGACGCTAGATTCTAAAACATATCATCAGAGTATTTGGCACCTTTTGCTCTGAGCTGATACGGTGTACTAAGCCATTAGTACAGTAGGTGCTTTAATGTTTTTTGGCAGGTTGTTTCAGTTCTTTGGCTGGAGTTATTGTACTTCAGCATCAATTCAAACCACTGCAAGACACCATCCTGGAGAGGGTCTCAAACCTCACTGCATTTGTGTGCTTGGTAGTTTCCTTAATTGTACTCATTTTTTTCATTACCATCACCCAAAACATTCGTATTGATGCAACATTGGCAGCAGTTGATATTTTCTCTTCTTTCTGTGCTTCATCTTTAAGCTGAGGTCAAATCGATGTTTTATATGTTTATGGCTATTAGAAAATACTGAGGTGCATTCATATCATTTGTTTACGATTGTTTCTGGAAGATGCAGCTTTCAAGATTAAACATGGGGGGGCGGCGGGGTGTGGGGGCTGTCAATTTTAAGTATGATAAACTGACATTTTGGGCCCAAGTTTCCACATGATTTGCACCTGATTTTTAGGAGCAACTGGTGGAGAACGGACTAATTTAGAATTTGCAATTCTCCACTTTTTTTTCTGCAGTTCTAGTCAGGTAGAACAGTTCTACTTTGGAACAGAATTTTTTCTTCAAAAGGGGGCGTGTCCGGCCACTGACGCCTGATTTGAAAGTTTCCACTGTGAAAATGTACTCCAAACTAAAGTAGAATGGAGCAAGTGAAGATTTTTGCAGAACTGAAAAAACCTGTTCTACACATTAAAAAATCAGGCGCAGGTTACAAATCAGGCGTCCAGAACGAGGTGGGTGGGGAGGGGGTGGGGGGAAGGGAACTCATTAAATTCTACAATAAATCCTTATTTATACTTATACAAATATTATACAAATAAATCCAACCTGAATAAACATTTATAAGCCAAGAAAAGATTAAATAAACCATCTTCCTACCTGTGTGAAAGTGTTTCAGCCAGGAAGAATGGGGGGGAGGAGGAGGGAGCCGACTGAACGCAGGGGGGGGGAGGGGTGGGGGCTGCGCAGGAGGAGGAGGGAGCCGACCGAACGCGGGGGGGGAGGGAAGGTAAGGGAGCCGACCGAACGCAGGTGGGGGGGGAGGGAGCCGACCGAACGCGGGAGGGAGGGAGCCGACCGAACGCGGGGCGGGGGGGGAGGGAATGGAGCCGTTCCAGACGACTGGCGGGAAAGAGAGAAGGCTGCAGGAAGCCTCAGAAATTGAGGAGCCATTTCCCGACGACCAAAGGGGGAGGTCGTCGGGAAACGGCTGCCTCAACTTTCTGAGGCTTCCTGCACCCTTCTCACTGCTACAAGAAGCCTCTGTGCTGATGGCAATGTACTTTTATTAAAAAATATTCAAAAACTAAACAGCTGCAAAGAACAACAAAAATGGCCGAGTGCCAATGTTTTTTTCACACTGAGCATGCGCGAACGCTCCGGCAGGAAAAAAACTAATTTAAATAGTACCCGCCCCCTCCCACTTACAAAATAGGTGCGAGTGTAGGCTCCGCCCCCCGGGCGCCGCGCCAAGCAGACAAGGAGCTGCAGAACGCTCCAGAATCGCTCGTTTTTTTTCCGGCGCCGTTTTAGGCGCGAAAAACGGGCGCCCCGCTCGGAGGGGCGCCCGTTTTTTATCATGTGGAAACTTGGGCCCTTTAAATGGCTGGATTGAATTGTACTTGATTTACTTGTTTTGTTTGCAGTACCATTATACAGTTTGATGTATACATGAACTGTAACTTAACATAATTGTAAGTCACAGAAGCAAGTACTAGTCGGTAGTCAATTTGTCACCTGGCAGCTGTTTTGATTTTGAAAGCTGAATTTCCATGGGTAACATTTAAGAATCGTTGTCAGAATTCCACGACGATCCAACAGTGTTTTTTATAAAAGTTGAATGGGTAGACTGAATATTTTTATAAATTTGATCCCAGTGAAGTTACATATATTGCAAATAGCCATTGAAAAGTAGTCACGTTTTGTAGGCAAATGCGACAGACAGTTTGAGCGCAGCAAGGTCCCACGAACAGCAATGTGATAAATAACCATTGAAGCTGCCTTTGTGGTACAGGCCATTGGTTGAGCAATCGATGCAAAAATGGTGCGTCAACATATTCAACTTGCTGTGAGCAATGCTATACCCTGTGCACATTTTGTCTCACTCCTCCGTCTGTTATTAAAGGCAAGTATATTCATTGCAATTTTCTTGCAGATGCTTGGCTGATGCCAATTTCTTCCAAGACATTAAGAGCAGTTGGCAGGAGGGCAGAGGTTCCTTGAAATTCTGCTTGTTTTCCTCTTCTTCCACGTCCCCCTGCCCCCCCCCAGCCATCTCATCGCTGCAAACTCTCTTCTTGTGTTTCTCTCTGGCTTAGTTTGCTTTCAAATTTCATCTTGTTTTTCTTGAAAACAAATCAAATAATGAGTAAAGACACTGTTCATACCTCTTCGTTTCCTCTCCCATGACTTAACACAAAATCCAAATTCAGCTCAGTGTCACAGCTTTTGTCAAATTTCAATAACAGGATGTAAGGGTTTATCGATGCTAAATGTATAGTTCAGCATGCCTTTTGGTATAATGCCTGAAATCATGCCAGCTTTTAATGGGCAATGTTGTAACGCCCACTTAAATTATCCTTGAGCTTAACCTTTGATTACCGTTCTCCCAATATTAGCTGGTGCTGTGGTGAGAGTTGCCCACATCCACCTGTCATTTTTTGGGGGGGCTAAGTTTCATTTTTAATTCATTTAATTTTATCTTATTTCACCACCCAAAACATTCCTTTGACATTTGGCCCCCTCTCTCTCTCTTGTGGACTACCTGCTTTGCCCGGCAGCTTCTGGCCTTGCTTTCTTTGCTGAGCTGCTGTTGTCTCTAAGGCCCCAAGTTTCCACATGATTTGCTCCTGATTTTTAGGAGCAACTGGTGTAGAACGGAGTATCTTAGAAATCAGAATTCTCGACATTTAGTTTGCTCCAGTTCTAGTCAGTTAGAACAGTTTCACTTTGGAACAGAATTTTGTTTTCAAAAGGGGGCGTGTCCGGTCACTTACGCCTGATTTCAAATTTTCGTGAGTGAAAACTTACTCCAAACTAACTTAGAATGGAGTAAGTGAAGATTTTTGTACGCTCGAAAAAACCTTGTCTACACTTTAGAAAATCAGGCATAGGGAATGGTGGGGGGGGGTGTTTAAAGGGAAGTTTACAAACATTAAACACTTCAGTTTTACAAATAAAGAGCCATCATCAATAATAAATGATAAATACATCAATAAATCAACCAATAAATCAATCAAAAAAAATTACTAAAATAATTTTTTAAAAAATCAATAAATAAAACATTTTCTACTTACCAACTGCAGCACCGGGAGCCCTCCAACAACGTGCTGGGATGCCCCCCTCAGTGTGTCACTGTCTGTCTCAGTGTCTCTATCTCTGTCTGTCTGTGTGTGTCGCATTCTCTGTCAGTGTCTGTGTTTCTGACAGCGAAGGGAGGAGGGGGGGGAGGGGGAGGAGATTGGGGTGGGTGGGGGGGAGGCTGAGCGGGCCGGGCCCAAGACTTCGGGCAGGGCCCGTCCCCAGCACCAGATTTACAGGTAGGTGGCGTTGGGTCGGGTCGGGAGGTCGGTTCGGTTCGAGTTGGGGAGAGGGAGAGGGAGGTATGGTCGGATCCAGTCCGGAGGCGTGAGTCGGGTCGGGAGGAAGCAGGAGCTGGCCGTGGGAGGAGCCTTATTCACGCAGCCCCAGTGAGGCCATTCGACCAGGGCTTGAGGGCTGCGTGCTTCGAGCCCCTCCCACACAGTTTCGGGCGCCTGGAGCTGCTGCACTTGCGTGCCCACTGTAGCGCGCATGTGCAGAGGTCCCGGCACTGTTTTCAGCGCAGAGACCTGGCTCCGCCCCCTACAGCTCCTGCTGCGCTGCGCCGAGGGCCAGAGGACCTGCAGGGAGGTGGATAATATGGAGGTTTTTTTTAGGTGCACTTTGTGGCGCGAAAAACGGGCATCCAGTTCGGGACTGCGCCGTTCTGGGTGCGGCTCGAAACTTGGACCCTCACATCCCCATGGCTGCTTCTGACCTTGACTGCTGCGCCTAGCCTTGGTTGGTTTCTTTTCTCTGCACCCCCCCCCCCCCCCCCAAAAAAAAAATCCCTGGTTCTCATCTCATTCCTATCAATCACACCACTGTCCACAGTAATCTCTTCTGGTCTTCCCCTGCTGCTTTTGGCCCTGCACTGCTGGTTTTTGCCTCCTATACCCAGCTAATCTTTGCTGCTTCTGGCACTGCCCAGCTTGCCACCCTACCCTGTATATTATACTTTCTTGGGTATTGGCCATTGGGTCTTTCTGCTTGTTGAGGGCCATAATGTATGGAGTTCACTTTTACACAACATGCTACATGCATTTGAATGGGTACAGAGAGCAGCAACAGGACTGAACCCAAAATGGATGAGCTGTGACTAGATTAGAAAGGAAAGCTTTTAAGGAGGCAACTGGAGTATATTAAATGGTGGAGATGAAGAGAACCTAGGTTGTCACTTAAAAGTATGCCAAGAAAGTGGAGCTCGTGGGAAGAAATTGAACTTGGCATTTTTTGGGGAATTGTTAACAAAACAACTTAATGTACTTGTAATACATAATTGGAATAATCTATCTGGCAAGGTAATAGAGGCAAAAGCAATAGGGCTATTCAAAATACAATGGCCCAGAATTTGCTATCAGTGGCTAAGGAATGGTGCTCTCCATTGATCCTTGCAGCTGCCCACAGACTTTTCATGGATTTTTTTCAACATGGCACCCTCTAGAGGGGATCTGTGACACGTGAGCAAGTCATGTAAGTGTTTCTTCAACCAATCATATTGGAGAATTCTCAGTTTAAACCAGGAAGTGTATATTAGAATATTTAATTGTAAAATCATGTACAGAAAGGAAAAGAGTGAGGGAAAGATGGGATTAAGAGATGAGGCAATTATTTTAATTTACAATTTTTTTTAAACGATCTCGCCAACTAAATTCTGAAGGAATGAGACTCCACACTTGTAAAATTAAATTTTCAGCGCCAGGATTGTTTGGCAGTAATTAAAACTTATTACACCATTAAAAATTCACTTGCACCTAAATAGACAAGCCATAACTTTCCTCTGGCATGTTTTAGTTATTTAGTGGGCGAGTACAGCAACTTCATGTTCCTGCATGGATTTCAGTGCGAAATCTCTCGGCGAGGCACTGGTGGAGCAAAGCTTGTGAATGAGCAGGGCAGCTTGGACAGCAACTTCCCAATTTCCGCATTTAACTGCGTGTGTATGGTTGCTGGAAGTTGCTGTCCGATTTATTCCATAACAGCGAGAACTGATGGCCTCGCTGTTATCCTTGATGCAAAATCTAGCCCATTGAGATGCCATGATGGGCCAGTTAAGCACTTGAAGATGAGCTGAGTCAAATGATTTCTCATTCCAGGCTTTTCTTGTGTTTTTGCGGCTATTGCTGTGTTAAAAAAGCATAACACCAGCGAAGGCTGATCGTCCGTATTAGGTTACTTGATCTATCTGAACTGAGCTCTTACCAGTCGAACTAATGCATAAGAGGCACAACTGGAGATTACATGGGTATTTAGTTGTTTACAATTTTATATAACCTCCTGATTGTGCCATTTTTTTATTACAAATTAAAAAAAATTAAAACACAAGTAAACATAGCTAAATAAGAGTGCGCTAAAAAATTGAAATTCTTCATAACTTGAATAAAGAGGAAAAGACTGTTATTCAATTTGAATTATGAATAGTTCTCAAGCTATCTTTGGTCCACGTTCTACTCATAGTGCTGGATCTCTGTTAAATACTAATACAAAATAGCAGCTGAAGCAGATTGTGATTTTAGTTTGAGTTCTGATCATACTGGGATTCACTGTTAATTTTACTGTCTTGAGTGAACATCTAACTTTTATGCATTGATCAAATCGCCCAACTATTCTCTCTGGTACATGAGGAATGTATCCCTGTTTGCAGATATCAAAACTTGTCTGAAAATGAACTCTGGCAAGTCATTATTTCAGTGGTGATAATCAGTTGCAAAATTAGCAATATTTTTCAATATTTTAACCGATTTTGTTTATATGGAGAAAATGAGCCTTCAGTAGAAACATGATTAACTTTTTTCTTGACGTTCCAGGCTCATCTGTGCCTTGTTCGCTAGTACTTAAATGCTCTTCACTGCCAACCAACAGCTTGCATAATGGTGGTGTAAAATTCAAGAATTTTTAGGAACAGGAGCTAGCTATATTTGGCTTAGTTAAACTGACAAAAATATATCTCCTGTTGGTCTCCATCCTTTGTTGGTCTGCCTCCACAAGGGCCAAATCCATTCATGTGCACACTTATTCCAGGAGCTGTGCGACTTCTTGCTGATGGTGCAAAGAATAAGTATAATCCACTGTTGCAGGAGGACAGACGCACAAACATGAGCGTCCTCGTCCAGGCTAACATCCCCAGCATTGAAGCACTGACCACACTCTATCAGCTCTGCTGGATAGGCCATGTAGTTCGCATGCCAGACACGAGACTCCCAAAGCAAGCGCTCTACTCTGAACTCGTCCACTGCAAACGAGCCAAAGGCGGGCAGAGGAAATGTTACAAGGGCACCCTCAAAGCCTCCCTGATAAAGTGCGACATCCCCACTGACACCTGGGAGTCCCTGGCCATAGACCGCCCAAAGTGGAGGAAGTGCATTCAGGAGGGCGCTGAGCTCCTCGAGTATTGTCATCGAGAGCATGCAGAAATCAAGTGTAGGCAGCGTGCGGCAACCAGGCTCCCTGCCCCCTCTCTCCCTCAACGACTATCTGTCCCACCTGTGACAGAGACTGTGGTTCTTGTATTGGACTGTACAGCCACCTAACAACTCATGCTAAGAGTGGAAGCAAGTCTTCCTCAATCCCGAGGGACTGCCTGTGATGATGATGATTTCCCCCTTTTTGCCTGACAGTTGCGACTAGTTTATAATGCATTATTTAATCTAAAATGTGGAACAGTAAACGGTCTTCAAGACTGCGTACAATTAGATATTGTAGACTCGGCCAAATTGTTTAATCTGTCGTGACCTCGCTCTCGTTAAACTTCCCTTTGACCCTTCAGCAATTGTAGTCTAGCTCTTGAGGTGAGGGATGTTCGGCTGGGAAATGTCATTGTCTCACTTTGGATACTCATTCCATTTTTGACACTTCAGGTCACGAGTAGTATTGTCAAATACAGCTTCAGGTTCCCCTTGCTTTGCCCAACAGCAGAAAGGAATCCTTTACTGAATCAGTATGAATTTCTTCGTGTTTCTTGCAGCAGTCACACTTGAGGTCTTTGAGGTTAGCATTACCAATTTGAGCCAAGTTGTGGGAATTTTTTGTGCTATGAGGTTTTTTTCCTTCCCCTATGTGCTGAGAATACCAAAATCAGTTTTGTCTAGTGTCCTTGCAACCAGCGCAGCCAGATTCATTAGGTTAACAGACTGGAAAGTACACTGCATTTGATCTGTTTATGCAACACCTTTTTAAAGGAATTAATACTCATATATTGCATATGCCCATTGCACTGGTAAGGACTGGAAGTTTCGTGATCTCTTTACTTGAAAATTTGGATTTGTCCTCTTTAATTCCAATTCTACATTGCAGCCCAAGTTAATTAACCTTAAATGATCCACATCTTCAACTTCTTTTTCCGCAGCATCTTAATTCCACTTCCATTGAGTGCCATCAATATTCTTTAGCTCTGACAAAAGACCAGATTTCATGCTTTAAGCAGAGACAATGGGCCCAAGTTTCCACATGATTTGCACCTGATTTTTAGGAGCAACTGGTGGAGAACGGACTATCTTAGAAATCACAATTCTCCACATTTTTGTCAGGTAGAACAGTTCTACTTTGGAACAGAATTTTTTCTTCAAAAGGGAGCGTGTCCAGCCACTGACGCCTGATTTGAAAGTTTCCACAGTGAAAACATGAGACAGAGACCGACAGAGAGACGTCGGGTCAGGTCCGGAGGTGGAGGCGGTGGGGGAAGCAGGAGCTGGCCGTGGGAGGAGCCTTATTCACGCAGCCCCAGTGAGGCCATTCAGCCAGGGCTAGGGGCTGCGTGCTTCGGGCCCCTCCCACACAGTTCGGCGCCTGGAGCTTACTGCACTTGCGTGCCCACTGTAGCGCGCATGTGCAGAGCTCCCGGCACTGTTTTCAGCGCAGGGACCTGGCTCCGCCCCCCCCCCCCCCAACCCCCCCACAACTCGTGCTTGCTGCGCCCAGGGCCAGAGGATCTGCAAGTAGGTGGAGAATACCGAGGATTTTTTTAGGTGCACTTTGTGGCGCGAAAAACGAGCGTCTAGGTCGGGACTGCGCCGTTCTAGGCGCGTGTGGAAACTTGGGCCCAGAGTGTTGGTCGAGCTATTCCACTACAAAGGGCCTTATAACTAGGACTGATTCTTTGATCACCCAGTTCCAACACCTCCACATTTTGCACCAAGGTTCACTGGACAGAGGTCACAGATTGAGAATGTGACTAGATTTTTAAAAAAACACTTCCAGCATCTGCTCAATCTCTTCCTGATCAATGTGGATCATATCCAGAATGGGATGCAGCAGGACTGCGAACGTGCATCTATCCCTCCTACACATTGGTATGTTGATGCTCAGCACCATAATGCTGCCCCACCCTTTATTCTTAAGACCCAGTGAAGTCTCAGCATCCAGAACCCTTCAATACAGGTAAAAATGGTTGAAAGTCATGGGCATTAGTTAAATTGGCCTGCAGGAGTCAAGATGGAGGGATTTCAATTGACAGTAATTTATGTCAGATGTTCCCACAATGTGCATCTGTTTTCTCCCCCCTTCCCACTATGCCATCTAAACAAAATGTTAAAAGGAAGAACTGAAGGGATCTTACAATTGCTGAGTTATTTCGATGGTTAGATTTGCAAAAGAAAGATGCCATGACCTGCATTCTCTGATTTAGCAACTGGAAAATTTAAGCTAGTAAAGTGGAACACCACAGAACAGCAAAGTAAGGTGATAGATTAAACTAAAGTTATCGTAGTATCCCACTAGTGTAAGAAAGTTTGGTTCTGTAAGAGGCTTTGCGGACAGGATACTTGATATTTTTCTCCTATTGCTTGGATGCAATTCCACCAGAGCTGATGGCTCTCCAGTACCTCAGGCAAGTGGTTGTTCACTGCTGAATGTTGGTAGTTTATTTCGATCCTGTAAAGTCACCATGGCCAATCTTGGTCTTGCTCACCCAATATCCACACGTACTTTCCAACATATATCATATAATGATGGGGAGAATGGACTCCCTCGTTCGTCCCTCCTGCCCCTTTGAGACACAGACGAGGTGTAAGGTTTGCTGTTCTAGCTTTGATCAGCGAACTCAGCACTGACCAGTTCTCAAACCCAGAACCTTCTGGTCGGTATAGCTGAATGTAGCAGCTACTTGTGTCCTTGTCCAAGAAGCCCTCGAGAGCTCGGACTAATTCCTTTCAATACGTGACTGCTGCGCAAGAGTTTATGCTCTCGATTTTGCACACATTTGCGTTCCTAATTTCAACCTTCCTGCTGTGAGGAGACATCAATTAGAAGCCAGATGCCTACCCCATTTGGAGGGAATGAAATCTGAGGGGGAAACACTAATGGCCCTACCATTAGTAGCTGATTGTAGAGTAGAATAAGCCAAGTATTGTAATAGGTCTCCAGCTTTCCCTTTTCAAGTAGGAAAAACATGTGAGGCCAAGGAATGCAAGGAAGAGGAGGGCAAGTTAATTTTTTAAAAAAAGGTCCCCCAACCTGTGTGCGCCTCTTTCTCTTTTTTTTCTTTTTTTCTTTTTTCTCCCCTTTTTTCCCTTTTTTTTCTCTCTCTTTTTTTCTCCTCTCCTCCCCATCCCCCACAAGCAGGCTATTTATCCAAGCGTCACTTTGAATGTCTATTCGGTGTGAGGAAATAACAGTTTTGGAAAGATTTGAGCCATCAGGTTGAATGTATGCTGCCTACCCTGTGTTGGGTGTACATCTTTAGAAAGCTGTAGTGTCAACTTTGTTAAAGAAAACCCAGTTTTCAGCGCATATTTTTACTGGGCATACTGATGCTGTACTTGGACAGTTTTAAGTGTACTCTGCAAGGTCGTATTGCATTATAAGCAAGGTGTTTATGGATAAACTTGGCCCATTGGTGATAGTGATTAACAGTGTGTTTATATCTAAAATTACCATTTTTGTAAAATTTAGTTTATTCCAAGCATTGTGTGAACTGGCAATGAGCCAGATTGTTTACCCAAACCTTGTTCCCCACATCGCATGTTATTTAACACTGCAATGAACATTGCACAAATGAGTTGCATGATGGCCATTACTGAAGTATTTGATTTTTTTTGTTTTTCAGCGGGGATCTGACGAGCTTCTTTCTGCTGGTATTGTTAACGGCCCATCTATCATGAGCAATTCTACTTCGGCTACAGGTATTGCCTATCTAGTCAATCAAATCTGATATTAATAGCACTTTGAATACATGAAACTAAATGGAACTTGGTTCATTGCTTACTGACAAATTTTTCAATGCCTTTTATAGTTAATATTTGATGCAACATGTTCTATGGAACATGTTCAATAAAATTTATGTTATAAATCATAGTACAGCACATTCTGAATGAGCATAGTAACTGAACACATTGCTTTGAAATGCTTATTGAGTAAATAAAAACATTCCTGTTTGTATGAAATGATGCAAGGTCCTGACTTCATGGTGGCACAACAGATGTACTGTGTCGTTGTGGAAATTAATTGGCTGCAAGGTTTCACAAATATGTTGTAATTATTATAGATTTTATCCTACAGAAAACTAAATATAATGGTCTGATGTACCATGGTTTCCAACACATTGTTTAGAGCCTGCATTCTTCGATAAAACAATATCAAGCATATTCTCCATAATCTGCCCTTCACTATTTCATTCTTCATAACCTTCAGAGATAAACTGGTGCTGTATTCATGAGTATTAGGACATTGCAAAATGCAGTGAGTAGGAACACTGTTCCTTCATCTTTGGGAATTGACCTTGGCTTTGAGTTCAGCTCCATTATAAAATTGTGCATGGTAACTCTTCTGATGGCTCAATAAAAAATTGGAGCACCCACTGTGACCTACAGATTGCAAGGTCTTGGGCTTCACCCCTGGTCTGCGCTGGGATGCTTTTGTGTCCTATAACTTTCAGACTTTTGTATTGAGGACCCCCTGGAGTGTGATCATTGCAGCAAGGTGTCTAATAACAGCAGAAATCATTTGCTAATAGAAAAAAAATCAGAAAGCTGATCAAATGGGTAGAAATGTAATAGTTTGGAGGCCCCATGAGAACATTTTAAGTTTTTGGGCCAGAAGAGAGGACAATTGGGCAATGCTCTAACTTCTTACTGCTTTACCATGGCTCATTATGAAACCCACCGATGTGGATGTCGAGTGAGAATCGGATTCGGCTCTGCTCTGATGTCCCATAAAGTTGAATAAGCTAATCAATACCCATTGTCCAGGCTTGTACATGAAATATGGCACTTGGCATTAGACTCGAAAGGCTCAGTGCCTGTGGAACTGTACCACAGCATGAATCACCAACTTCCGTGAAGGTGGGAAGAAGAAAAAACTTAAATGAAACGAGTTTGGCCGTTATTACGATTCCCACTGGTCTTGAACCGACAGCACAAAACTGCCTATAAATTGGTGGTTCAATAAAAAATGCTAATATTGTAGTTAAGCTGGCAGCAAATGGCCACTGAAGAATGATAAGGTACTTGGCATTTGTGATGGGACCATTTTAACAAGGCATTTACGTTTGATGTTTAAACAAGAGAGTGATGCTCCAAAAGCACAAACATTTGGACCCGAATGAGATTACAACTTTGTAATCATTCCCATGTATCTGTTTAATTTTAAGCACGGGAGTTACAGGGTTGTTCAGTTTTTGTCAGCATTCACGGAAGGCAGTAGCCAATACACTCCATAAAGGTCTATGCAAATTACAATGGTAGAAGATACAGAAAGCTTGAACATGAGATGCTTTAGAAAGAAACAGATGTATTTGGTATTTTTTTTTAACTCCATGGGCGAAACAATGAAATACAGTAGAACCTCGACAAAGTTTGTTTTCTAGATCGTGGAGTGGGTAAAAACATGTAGGCCATTCTCAAAACAAGAAAGCCGAAGGTGGTCTGTGATGGGCCAGTAAAGAGGAGGTGGGTGGGCACCAGTGAGGATGGCTCAAGAAAAGGAGGTGGGGGTGGGCACCAGCAAGGCTGGGTTGAGATTGTCATAGATTTTTAAGTGAGGAACTGAAAATACAGATGCCTCCTTGTTAACATTTCCATTCTCATAAACCGTTCACTTTTTCTCTCTCTGCCCCCCCCCCCCCCCCCCCGCATAATTATTTTTTAAAAAGCAAGAGAGAGATGGCCGCATACTTCCTAGTGTGGCTGGCATTTTAATATTGGTTCTGCTGAATAACCATACCAGCATGTTACTAACTACTTGCATCACTGCCCTGTATAGCAGTGTGCTCGTGGTACAAACAGATTTATTATTGTGCTGCTCTAAAAACCAATACGATTCGAGGTGCACCAGGTCAACTATGACTACTTGTGAACTGCACAGTATGCTCCCATTCGGGGTAGAGGATCTTGGTCCGAAAACTCTTCATTCTGATTGGTGGCGTGGGCCAAGAGGATTTGTTTTATCTCCTGCATCTTTGAGCACCAACTTGTCAACCTCTATACAAAAAAAAAAGGTAGGTTAAATATAATTAAGTGTTCCAAGTTAAAACATTCTTATTGGGCATTGCTTACCTTTTTAAAGACACATTTTTGAGTCATTCATATTTACTTGTACATTGAGAAGCATTATGTCACTGATAATTAAAACATCTTGCTGTCAGTCACTGGTGCCCTCATCTGACTGCACTTTATAAGCTGGCACGTTCAGAATCATTAGCCCAGAAATTCCGATCGAGGTCTTCCCTTGGGCAAACTACTGAAAAATGGGAGAAAAAATGCGCACTTACCTGAATGTGCTGCGCCCGCTCGAACTTCTCATCCTGAGGCCTTCACTCACTGCGTATTGGAGCGCGTGCACGTTGGGACGTCCGTATGCTACAGCTGGAGTCACATGGCCTCTGGGCAGCCAATCCAGGTACAGTATTTTTTCATTCATAATGGGAACTCTTAAGTTGGAGTTCCCATTATGATTGAGAACCCCCCCCCCTTACACACAACACTAATTTAAAAAAAAAATAGAAAAGTACACTACATATTTAAGATTCATTTAAATTAAAGTTCTTATTAAAAAAAAAAAAATTTCCCGGCTTTTTAAAAGTTTTTTTTAATTATGCCTTGAAATAAACTTAGCGTCGTGAGGAGGGTTTTTAACAATAAAATGTTTTCTTATGTGTTTATTTTAATTTTAATGTTTATGTATGTTTTTAAACATTTGCACCTGGAAAAAGTCGGCTCTACGCCTGCTTTTTCAGGCGCAAGATTTTTGAAGACATTTGCTGGGCAATATATGCGTAAATATCGCAAATTTTGCCCTGCAAGCATGTGTCCTCGCTCCCAATATGCGTGAGATCTGTCCAGCCAAAAACTTGACAGATCAGAAAAGCTGGTTTTCAGCGCATGTGCATTGTGTGCTGAGAACCAGCTTTTCCGATGCCTTCCCGGGTCCGTAGAAACTTCAAATGGACCCAGGACACCGGAATTTCAGGCTCAATGTTTCTCTTCCTTGCACCTACAAGAAGTGTTGCGTTGCCTTCATTTAAACAACATTTAAAAAAAAATATATATATATTTTCACCTGACCTGAATTCCTTCATAGTATAACACTCTGAATTATTTCAAAAAATAAATAAACTGCTGTAGCAAGCTGATCAGATAATTATGTATAATGAAAGCCATTCAGGCTATTATTTAACCCATCCAGAAAAGCTGTATAGTTACCTAATTGCTGCCTCCAATTGTTAAATGATTCCAGGGGTTTTGTCTCACTACTCTATCTGGATCCCCATTCTCTGTGTTCCGACTTTGTGTGAAGAGCTTCCTAATATCAGTCCTACATTTACCTTTCACTAGTTTGCACCTATGGCCTTGTTTTTTTTCTCTTTGATTTAAGGTAATTTTCCCAAATCACTTTTTTCCCCTCCTGCTATTTATTACTATCTTGCATACATTTTTAAGATCCCCTTTCGGACGTCTCCAATCCAGGCCGAAAGGTCTGAATGTTCTCCACATCTCAGGGCGGTATCCCTGGGGGATCAGCCTCCTGGCTGTTTTCTACACCGTGCTTGAATGTCTCCATTGATTCTTGGCAACCAGAACTGGGCAAAGTCTTCAAATTGTGCTCGGACCAGAGAACTGCACAGTTTGAGATCCTGACCTAGAATATATTGCAGCTTTGTCAAATGCAATTCAACATTCTATTGGCTATGAATGTTTCTTTGCATTGGTTGGCCATGTTGAGTGCAGAGTCTCGGATGCCTGGATCTCAATTTTATCCATGGCTACTTCAATATTCGTGGGGTACTTGAGTCACTCATTTTCCCTCTGAATTTTGGTACTTAACACTTGTGTGTATTGAATTTCATTTGCCATTTTCTGTCCATATATTTTGATATAATTTTTAAGCTGCCGCTTCCAGTTCCGCTGCCCATCCTAATTGTGTCATGTGCAAATTTGACACATTTATGTTTAGTTTCGGAATCTTAAGTCCTTGATCTAAATTCAAAACAGTTGTGGTCCCAACACTCAGCCCTGGGGCACCCCATTTTGTAACTCCCCACCCCCATTCTGGGAGAACCCCTTTAACAAATGGTATGTATTTACCAGTTAGCCAATTTCTCATCAATTTCCAAAATGTTTTCTGAATCTCCTCAACTTTGTGTTTAAGCTATAGTCTTTTATTATGAGTAACCTTGTCACAAGTCTTTTGGAATTCTATAGTTTTCCATAATCCACTTCGCTTGGGGAAGAGATTGGTCAGGCAAGATCGGTTATGTTTCCTAGCATTCCAGAGATTCAAGATCCCAAATTCATTTGTAAAAGGAAATGTTAATAAAACTGTCAGTTGACCTGCCAAATTAATAGATATGCAACTTTAAAAAAAAAACAAATTTTCAAAGATATTTTGGTGTTTGCAGATTGCTTTTCTTGATGCTTTGTCAGCGGTATAAATTTTTGATTTCTACACCGCACTTTTGTTGAAAATTCAACCGTGGGGGTAATTGTAACGACCCGATTTTTGGGAGAGGTGTAAAAAGGGAGGACATTTGGATTGTGTCAGTTTCCCATGTGGTGGATAAGGTTAAAATTACTCCTGTACCGTTTAATTTTATAATCTGGGAAGATTCAACTTGGTATCACTTTTTGAAGAAAGAGCCTTCTGGGAAAGTAGCACTCTAGTGTGTGTTGTGCTTTAATAGCAAGATGTTTTAAATATTGTAACTTCAGTCCAGTTAAAATCCATTAGATTGTCTGATTGAGACCATGTTCCTGTTCAGTGCAAATTCTTCATAGTGTTTTGTCTTAACTGATACTTAATCTTGATATGGAGTACTGAAATAGATTTTGAAATGTAATTTTTTTAATATAATGGATCAGGATAGATAGCTGTTTCTTATGGCATATGGGTAAAATGCTCACAAAAGCACTGGCTACCATATAGGCTTTGGATCAGCAGTGCATTTGGCTTCAACCTGACACCCATGGCACAGTCAAGTGCACTTTGTGCTATTAATGGTCTTTTACTGGGAACCGTGCACTTCAGCTGTATAAAAAAAATAGCTAGCAGAAGACCTGTCAAAAGTAATCTTTTTGGACTATTTGCATTTGTACAATATTCTCTTCACCTACTTCCATTCAGTGAAAATCTGACTGATCAAACGCTGGCACTGCTAACATTTAAGTGCATGCACATACACATTTCCATCAACAATACAATGATCAGGACCAGAAAGCCTGAGTTTACATTGATACGGACAGCAGTCATAAACGCACCCCATGATTCAATGTAAAAGTGGTATATTGGACAGTGAACATTTTGAATCTTTCCCATCCACTTATAGTATACACAAGGTGTTGCAGCAAAACATGATACTTACTTGGTAACATAAGTAACCAAGTAAGTAATCCTTGTTACTGAAGGCTTCAGGATTTAAAACTTTTTTTTGTTGCTCTTATCGAACAATTTTTTAGTTCGAGAATATTATGTGGGGGAGAACTACAATTGTCATTTAGTGAGGCCCCAAAGGAACATAAGTACGAGGAACAGGAGTAGGCCATAAGGCCACTCGAATCTGCTCTGCCATTCAATAAGATCATGGCTGATTGGATCATGGACTCCGCTCCCTTTCCCACCCGCTCCCCATAACCCTTTATCCCCTTATTGTTTAAGAAACTGTCTATTTCTGTCTGAAATTTATTCAATGTCCCAGCTTGCCAGGGAAGGCAAGACTGGCCAGGCTTTCTGCTCCTGATCATTGTATTGTTGATGGAAATGTATATCAGCAGTGAGAGTGAACCGGATTGAGCTGTACTCTTAATCTTGTTCTCAACTGATATCCACATGTTGCTATCGGAGTGGTATTGGATAATCAGTAACATTAATTCTTGCCCCAGTCCAGAGGTTTTGATCAAGAAGTGAGCTTCCCACTGTTGAGGTCAGCTAATTTAGCTCAGATTTGGAATTGAAGCTGTGATAGACTCTGTATTTTCACTTCCTGTCATGGTTGTGCATATTTGCACAATTTCATAGCTCTTTGAATCTGTTGTGGCCTTCCTGTATATGGGGGAATTCAGTGCAGTGCTATTAAGAGATAATAACCCAACTGAGTAATGGTACTTTCCCCTCTCTTTTTTTTAAAGCTAATGGAAACGACACCAAAAAATTTAAAGGAGACGGATCTCCCAGCTCTCCCTCTCGTGTTCTTCATATTCGTAAGATTCCAAATGAGGTTTCAGAAGCAGAGGTCCTTTCACTAGGTTTACCGTTCGGCAAAGTCACTAACCTATTGATGTTAAAAGGGAAAAATCAGGTATGTAGATTTTTGTGCACATTTTTTCTCGACTGAAATACAATGTCATGTCGATAGGACTGCAAGATTTTGGCACTGTACTTCACTGAAATGTCTGAGTGATAAATGTCCTTT
The DNA here is from genome assembly GCF_044704955.1 of Pristiophorus japonicus. Taxonomy (NCBI): domain Eukaryota; kingdom Metazoa; phylum Chordata; class Chondrichthyes; family Pristiophoridae; genus Pristiophorus; species Pristiophorus japonicus. Next base: position 233,706,701 of record NC_091977.1, on the reverse strand, counting down.
TTTGCAAGTTTCACAATTTTTAATCGGGTGCTTAATCATTTGTTTGCAAATCTCTCGGAATTGGAGAAACATACCAAACAATTAAACATCATTTAATTCATAGTACAGTTTTTCAAATTTGTCTTTTGAGATTAGCTTAAAATGGCCATTAAGTGCTTGGTGTGTGCTGGTCATGGGCTAGGAGTGTTGTTTTGTTTGAATAAGTATGTAATATTTGAATTATCTGTAAAGTATTAATGAAAAAAAAAATACTTGTATACCTGTTATAACATAACACTTAGAAACAGGAGTAGGCCATGCAGCCCCTTGAGCCTGCTCCGCCGTTCAATAAGATCATGGCTGATCTTCTACCCCGACTCCTCTTTCCTGCCCGATCTCCATATCCCTTGATTCCCTTGGAGCCCAAAAATCTATCTATCTAAACCTTGAATATACTCAAGAATTCAGTATCCACAGCCCTTTGGGGTAGAGAATTCCACAGATTCATAATCCGCTGAGTGAAGACATTTTTCCATCTCTGTCTTAAGTGGCTGACCCCTTATCCCGAGACTGGCTCCTAGTTTTAGATTTACCAGCCAGGGGAAATAGCTTCTCAGCATCTACCTTGCCAATCCCCCTCAGAATATAATACGTTTCAATGAGATCACCTCTCATTCTTCTACACTCTACTCAATCTCTCCTCCTAGGACAACCCTCTCATCCCAGGAATCTTGCGTCTGTGAAAGGAAGAAAATCAGACAACAGATTTTTTTCTTCTAAATTAGTGCAAGAATAAATATCGAAGGGTGCATGTCCGTTCCACTGCGCCTTGACGAACTGATCTCTAATGAAATCAGCAATAAACTATGTGGTATTGTCTTAATGTGTAGTGGAGCATTGTATTACAGGATGGTAGAATCTGGATTTGTGACTGCAGGGCCTTCTATTTTGAAAGTTAACCATCTTGCCCATGCTGCTGTGGGGTGGGGATACACTCCAGCAGCGGCAAGGCTCTTTCCTGCAGAGATTGGAAGTGGCCTGGGTCTTTTCCCCAAGGTTGCTTTCACCTATCTCCTGATAGCCCATGAAGAGTAGCCTTGGTCGTTTTCACGGAGAAAGTGGCCTGCCTGGCTCCTTAACCAAGGATGGTGCATAGTATGAGAAGGGAAAGGGGAGGGTTGGAAGCAACCAAAAACAACACTAATTTGCCTTGTTTAGGTAAGGCTCATGAGCTTGCAGTTGGATTCCCATGTTCTACTTTGTATTCCTGTTTCTGGTTAACTTGTTCTACACACGCCTCCCAACAGCATGTGCGCATACAAATTTTGGCCTTCAGTTGTAACTCTACCCACTCCCTGAATGAAAGATGTATTGAGCCTTACAGAAATGCAGTTGGTTGCTTTTACTGGTGGAAAACTTTGCATATAATGCAGATTATTTGAGATGAAGGTGGTTTGCTTGTCAATCTTGTGCTTTAAACATAAGCTAGCACAGAAGAAAAAAGACTGCCATTTTAATAGCCTCCTTTCCCAATACTGGATATTGACCTTGTTTTGGCACAGACTCAACGGGCCAAATGGCCGCCTTCCGTGCCGTTAACCATTCTGATTCGATAGTAATCACCCACTGCAATTGAGTTGTTGACCAGGCCTGCAGCAGGTTGCATATCTCGTGTTTGTCGCTCACTAGATTGAAGCCTGATATGGTCACTGATACTGGTCAAAATGTACATGGTGAACAAAGCACAGAAAAATGATTTTCAAGCAATACTTTTGCCACTAAAATTAACAAAATTTGTAAATCTGTATATTTAAGTGTTAAATCTGTCGCGATTCTTACAATAGTGGACACAAAAATAGCCCATTCCTTTAGCGGGCGGATTGCTAAACACCCATAAAAGCGATTGATTGTTAGAAATGTCTGCAAAATTGTTTGCCTTCCCTTCTGGAGCCTCTGGTTTGTTTGAAATCTCATGTGGACTTGGGTGTTGGAAGTTACAGCTGTTAATGAATTGTGATGTTTTTCCTTTTCACTCTTGTGGAAATGCATTTTAGCAGGGTAATAATGCCTGTCGTATCACAACCCTGTGGGAAGAACTAGAATTTTTGCCCTGCTCCTGATGTACTACAGTATCCAGAGTGTACTGTGACCCAGGCAGAATATTTACAAAACTGCTGAGATGCATGAGTGTGAAATTGGAGTTGAGCCAACAATGCTTGGGATGAGTCTGCAAAGTTCTCATCAAACAACAAAGTCTGCCTGAGGGTTTAGCCTTAGATCAAGTTCCAAATTAGCAGTAGAATATTGCAACATGGCAGAACATTTCTATCCTTCTAAAACAGTACATCCAACTTCATATAAGCAATGTGACCAGAAATTCATTAGTTATTATCTGTACTTATTGTCTGCAAAACTTCCTGTTGTCGCACATTTTTGTCAACTTTTCTTCTATTGTAAAATCCTATAAAATGCTACAGCACAGAGGCCATTTGGCCCATCGTGCCTGTGCTGCCTCTTTGAAAGAGCTATCCAATTAGTCCCACATCCCTGCTCTTTCCCCATACCCCTGTAAATGTTTCCTTTTTTTAAGTATTTATCCAATTCCCTTTTGAAAGTTGCCAATGAATCTGCTTGCACCCCCTTTCAGGTAGTGCATTCCAGATCATCATAAACTGCAGCAGTAAAACAAATCTCATCTCGTGTACTGAATACCTGCGAGAGTGAGTTTTGTTGACTTCGGTCTGCAAATGCAAGTGTGGGCATTGACTCTCCGCATTTATAATCAGCATTTATAATCAGCATTTATAATCAACATTTATAATGAAAATTGCCTCTGCAAAGTTGTCATGGTATAATTACACCCTTCCACCAGTGGTGGTGCTGTAGCAGATTTGTTTTGCATCTCCCATTTGGACTGTGCTCCAACCAACTTGGCTTACTAATTTCTGTAACCTTTCCCACTTAACTGCAATTAAAAAAAAAAACGTGATATTACACTAAAGACAGAGTACAGGACTTCAAAATGGGAGCTGAATTATGTCTGCGCTCTGGTTCAATTATCATGTCCTTTAACCCTGCTTCACAAGATTACACTTGGTCTTGACTCTGCCAATTTCAATAGGAGATAAACTATTTTTATTAAGTCTCATGGTGTGAATTTCCAGTTCACAATCATACATTGTCATTATTTGTGAGTCATGCGTTGTATGTCAACATTTACAATGGGAAATAAAAGCAGAAAATGCTGGAAATATTCCAGTTGGGCAGCAGCTGTGGAGAGAGAAACCATTAATGTTTCAGTTTGATGACTCTTCGTCCCATTTACAATGAGAAGATCTGTACCAACATGCTATCATGGAAAAACTCTTTGGTATTTTTAGCACTGCAGTTGCAGACATGCAGGCACCAGGTGGTGCTATTGCACTTCCCATGACTCGCTGAATGCTGAAATAAACCTCCTGGGTTTGCAAGGCACAGTGTCCATCCGACAGGAAAAGTGTGGCATTTGCCCTTCCTCTCCCTTCTGGATGCTGAGAATCCACCAATGAAACATTTTCCTCGAAGTTCTGCCAAGCCTCGGGTATTCCCGCCCCCCACAATGCTAATAGCCTCCTGCTGCCAAAGCCCAGGCCCATCCCTGTCATGCTGCCAAAGTGCAACTAAAACCCAACACTGCTAAATATGTAGCTGCAACCCGTGCACCTTGCATACCATCTTGCTGTGTATGCTCAATGTTTTAAGTGAGGAAGAAATTAGAGAGATCTCATAAAATGAAGGTCACTGCACTCATTTACAGTTTGCATAGAATAATGCACATTGTTGCAGATTTTAATCACCAAAGCACCAGTAAAAAATCCCAGGCACGCAAGATTCTTAGCCATGATGTTACATGGCATAACACCCCTGTTGTTTTAAACCAGCGTAGCCGCTTTCTGCTGTGAGCAGTGGCACGGGACAGCTAGTAAATTTTTAAAAATTTAAATTATTTTAGCGTTTGTAGCACTTGGAGGAAAAAAAACCTGCTTTGGCTCTGATTCAGTCAATAAACGCGTCAATGCTTATTTCACAATCTCTCTTCCTAGGTTCTTTCCGGTATTTTCAGTACCCACATTGCTTTCTCACCCTCCCACGATAAGATATTGGGGCAGAAATTCCTCTCTGACATCCCGCAGGCAAAGCACTAAATAATAGACATAAAATGCGCACTTACCTGACGCTGCTGCACCCGCTCGAAATCCCGATCCACAGGCCTCCTCTCCCTGCGCGTCGCAGCGCGTGCTCGTAGGGACGTGCGCAGGAGACACGTGCTTGGACAACCATTCACAGGTAAGTATTTTCTCATTCATAGAGATTTGTAAGTTACGTATCTCCTATTCGTATAAATGAGAGAAACCCTAAAATGCACAAACTACATAAAACATTTAAAACACCTCACACAATACACTAATAGAAATTAAAGTTGTTATACATGTTTTTTTAAAAGAAAAAAAAATTGCCAATTTTTTTTTAAAGTAAGTTATGGTTAGGGTTCAAAATAACATTACCTGAATGGGCAGGGTTTTAACATAAATGTTTTGAAAATTTTATTTTAATGTTTTTATAGGTTTTTAAACTGTTATGCCTGTAAAAGTCAGCAGGCGCAAGATTTTTGAGGGCATTTGTCGGGCAAGATATGCGTAAATCCCGCAATCTTGCCCATACAACTGTCATTGCTCCCGAGATGTCTACGATCTGCCAAGCGTGACAGATCGGAAAAGCCAGTTTTCAGCGCATGTGCCATTGCGTGCTGAAAACCGGCTTTTCAAATGCCTTCCCGGATCTGTAGAAACTTCGTATGGGCCTGGGACGTCGGAATTTCTAATGTTACGAAATTTATTTAACAAAAATGAACACTTCTCAAAAGAAACCAATGTTTACTTGTTCATTCACACACTCAATTTGAAAACCACTTAAAAACATTTACCTTCAGAGGGTGAAGGCTGCTGTTTTGTCCTGTCCTATATCTTGCACTATTTGCCCAAGACTTCAGTTTTGATCTTATTGTGACTCCACACATCATCTTACTGCCCATCATTCTCTTGCTATGCTGTCTCCACATGTCAGTTGCTGATTGAAAGATGCAGCTTCCTCCTAATCATGGCAGCCCCATTCTGTCACTCCTGTTGGCTAGGTTTGACAACCCATGGCCTCATACAGCAGATTGAAACGAGACCTCCTGGGAGGATAAGGAAGTTACAGTTTAAGAGCTCCAGTATCCTTTGATTCACCATGAACAACACCATGGGATATGCACTGCTGTTGTGATCATTTTTGCCCCAGTGTTGCCATAATAATTTTGTGAATTAATATAGAAATTGGAATACATACCGCACTAACATTTGCACCTAGAACTTTTACATAACTGGAGGACAGGAGGAGGCTATTTAGCTCCTTGAGCCATTCAGTCTGATCGTGGCTGATGTTTACTTCAAATCTTTGATCCATATCCTTTGATATCCTTCCTGAGGTCCAGTGCCCAAAATTGAATGCAGTACAGTACTCCCAATAGCATCTGACCAAGGCTCTGTACAACTTGAGCATCATTTTCACACCTTGTCTTGCATAGATATGCAGCTCTTAAAACCCTGTGTAACGATTATCATATACCATGTGTTTACGTTCTGCTAAAACTTGGTCTATTCCTTGTCCATTAATTGGCCAGTGGCTTCAGCACGCCAGGTCTTATTTTGTGTGAAAAGAAGCCTAAGGTGAAACAAGGTCATAGTGGTAAAATGCTTCCAAATGCACTGCTTTTTTGGGGTCACTTTCCTCCCCCCACTCGCCCAATAGATTGTAAAAAGATGAATTTTCTTTTGATATTCCATGTGCCCTTGTCATGCAATTACACGCTAGCACTGCTGAATGTAGCATTTTAAACCCTACTTATCATGAGGCCTGTTGTCAGCAAGTGGAGTCTTTTTGAGATGCTGTACTTTCAAAAGATGGCTGTGATTCATGGACAATGTGGACATCAGAGAGCAGCTTGTTTATGCTTCTTGAGAACTGTTCATACAAAATGTGTTTTTCGTTTTGCTGTACAATTTGCTGCGGCTCCTGGTTCTCAACAGACCGTTTCTGTAACGTCTCAAATTGAATCATAACCATGTCCCCCTCATTATCTGCTGAACTTGAATGTGACATCATCTCCTGGATTAGCTCATTTTAGATGAGGGGTCAACACAATCTTGAAAATAACATTTCAAAGTAATCGGCAGAGTTGTTGATCAGAATTCTCAAGTTTGATGCTCCAAAATACTTCAAGCATTTAAAAAAAAAAAAGACAAACTGTTGTTTTGTGGGTTAATAATTTTCTCATTGAGTGCTTTTCCTTGCTCCTCCTGCTGCAGGCTTTCCTTGAAATGGCTTCAGAAGAAGCAGCTGTTACTATGGTGAACTATTACACCACAGTCACTCCACACCTCCGCAATCAGCCCATCTACATTCAGTATTCTAACCACCGGGAACTCAAGACCGACAACTTGCCCAACCAAGCTGTAAGTGTATCTTGGCATTGTGTGTGTGTGTGTTTTGATGGAATGTTGCAGCTCTGCTGAAATAAAATGTGGCCCATCCTGCTAAATTTTCTCACCTTAAATAAATTTTAAAATTGCACAATGATTTGCAGGGTAAAATAAGACAACAGGATCACCTTTCTTTCTTAAAAAGGGGAAAGCTATGCCTCTGACATATTTGCTTTAAGGGAAGCTGAATATTTGCAGAAGGACAACGTCGATGTGTAAAGACCTTGTACTCAGCATGTTTGTTGAGCTGTTGCTAAGACGCGTGCCTATTTAATTGATGAATTAAATTGTCTCCCCCCCCCCCCCCCCCACCCCCCACTTTTGAGTGAGGGAGACAATTTATCCCATTGGGTAAGAGGGAACTTGGCCTAATATTTCAGCACAATCTGAGTGGTGTAAACTGGCTTCGCATGCAAGACAGTAACTTGCCTGTAGTCCTTTCAATCCAGTCTATATTCATTTTACAGGGTGGAATCTATTCTGTGTTGGATAGACCAATCACCGTATAGACTGCTTTGTCTACGACTTCCGTTCTGACATCTTGTGGTTCGCCACGTGGGCTCCACTTCACTTCCCATTCTCGCCTTTCTGTACTGTTAACTAAGATGAAAGCGAGCTTCAGAAATGCATCCCATTCTGCTGCTGTTGTTTGTCTTGTGGCACTCACTAGGCTGATTCCGGAGATGAGGGGGTTACCTTATGATAGATTGAGTAGACTGGGTCTTTACTCGTTGGCATTCAGAAGGATGAGGGGTGATCTTATCGAAACATTTAAAATAATGAAAGGGATAGACAAGATAGAGGCAGAGAGGTTGTTTCCACTGGTCGGGGAGACGAGAACTAGGGGGCACAGCCTCAAAAGATGGGGGAGCCAATTTAAAACCGAGTTGAGAAGGAATTTCTTCTCCGAGGGTTGTGAATCTGTGGAATTCTCTGCCCAAGTATTCAAGTCACAGATAGATAGATTTTTAACCAATCAGGGAATTAAGGGTTATGGGGAGTGGGCGGGTAAGTGGAGCTGAGTCCACGGCCAGATCAGCCATGATCTTGTTGAATCGCGGAGCAGGCTCGAGGGGCTAGATGGCCTACTCCTGTTCCAAATTCTTATGTTATGTTCACTCAGGCCTGAAGAATGAATTTAATCATTTTGTGTCTTGGTTGTCTCTCCCGTTTTCTTGGAGCAGTGGGCATTAGCGGGTGGGGGGTTGAGGGAGTTGGATTGACGCAAACTTGGATCCATCATCAGGAAAGATACTGGCTTTGAGCCTGAGGTATTGGTCTTTGTCTTTTGTGACTAGCCAGATCCTGATTACGTAGTAAGGTAGACCAACAAAGACATTTCCACTTGTTGGGGAGTCCAAAACTCGGGACCATAAATATAAGCTAGTCACTAATAAATCCAATGGGGAATTCAAGAGAAACTTCTTCACTCGAGTGATGAGAATGTGGAGCTCTCTACCATATGGAGTAGTTGAGGCAACTGGCATAGATAAATTTAAGAGGAGGCTAGATAAACACGAGGGAGAAAGAAATGGGTTATGCCAGTAGGGCATTAAATGAAGTGGTGTGGGAGGAGGCTTGTGTGGAGCATAAACACTAGCATAGACCAGTTGGGCCGAATGGGCTCATTGTGTTGTAAATTCAATGAGTTCTATTTATCCTTGGATTATACTGATGCTGTAAGGGTTAAAACAAATGGAACTGGTTCTCAGTTGCCATTTGGATTAGCAGCAAACAGTTAATACTTCGCCAAGTTGGAAACCTCAGACAAGAAAAAAAAACATCAAAGTGAAACTACTTTTTGCTTCTCGGTGACAACTCTTGGGGGGGTGGGGGGGGGGAAAGCAGATTTTGAGTGCTGTGTAAGTTTGTAGGTTTTATTTTACAGAACTGTTGCTTTGTTTGTGGAATGCTAACAAATCTCATTTGCCTTTGGTAATAGTTGATGGGTTGAAGTCAATTAGAAAATTAATAAGAAGGCATGACTGGTTACTGATAATTCTTGGGTCTGTGCCCTGGGAGTGGCCCATGAAATAAGGCTCAACGTGTGCATTGAATTTGTTGGTTTTAAAATGGAGTTACATTGGACCAAAAATAGAACTGAAGTAATTGAGCTGGTTTCAAGCAAGCTCTACTGTAGTGCTTTGTAAACTAATATAATGCACACTAACTGTTACACAAAAAATGTTGTATTCTGTTTGACTCATCTAAATCGGGATGTTCCTCATGACAGGAATTAGCTGACCTCTGTAAAATGCGATTAATTCAATGCTGTCTTCATCGTTAAAACCATTACACTTCATCTGTATTTAATCTTTGTCTTGTGAAATGTGTCTCCATGTGCAGCTGTGCTAAGAGAGTTGTTTCAGCAATGGGCATCTATCCCGTGGAAGAAACACAAAATGAGATTTAAAGGATCTTGATTTTTGATCTTTTTTTCAGTGTTCTTTCACTATCTGACTGTTTTTGGAATCAGTATTTAAAATTGTATAATTGATGGCAATTCTGAATTCTGCACTGGTAGCTTAAAGGAGACAAGTTTAGGGCTGCAGCTTGTTTTCAAAATACTTTCCCAGTCAGGCTGAAATACAAGGAGATATTTCCTTTATATTGCTCACTTTTGTTTTATGGGATATTTGAGCCCTGGCTCTGCCAGATTTTCATCCTTTGAGTTAATATGTTACGTCATGGATATGGAAGAGCTGCCCGTATCCCTGAGTGGAGTTATTTTATTGTGAAACAAGACTCTACCAGCTGTATTTTTAGCCGAATGACCCAAAGTTTTTGAGACTTTAATAGTCTTGGAGTTTGCAGGAAGACTGTGTAGATTGTTCCCCATTGTATACTACTTGAGAGTTATTGTAATGCTGTCCCGGGGAGGCCACAGCCAGTGCCTTTCTTAAATAGTGAGCAGTTTGAATGGCAGCACCCTGTACAATGCATAAATGCCACCATGTCCCTTTAATTTATCTCATTAATAGAATAATGGACATGCTTTGTCATCCGATGGTGTCTGCTGTTTGAAATGTGGCACAAATACAAATTGTGCAACACCGCATTAATTAGGATATTACCCATATTATACAAAATTGACAGGCTGGAAAAGATCAACTATTCATCAAGCCTGTCCTGAATCAAAATGGTCGGATCATCATGACTCTTCTTTCTCCACCCCCACCCCCCAAATCCTAGGAAAAGCAATCAACCAGAGAAAAACCAATGGCCAATAAAAAAAGAACTGGAAATTTCCTCTCCAACCCCTTCAGGCAATTGAGACAAGATAAATCTTCCTGACATTTGTCATTCCATTCTCAGATGGAGCTCTTCTCCATGATTGATCAGTTTGCAAAACCTGTGGGAACTAGCAAAACCTGTCGTTCAAATGTTAGGTAACACCTGCATTTTGAACTTGGGCCTTTTGAATGGATGTGCAAAGCTGTGCTGCTATCAAAAACACTTAGCTACTTTAAGTGCATTGTTGTAATTTTAGCAGTGTTGTTTCTGTTTATAGGTTGCCTGAATGCAATAGTTGAACGCGCAAGCTTAATGAGACTGACATTGTTATAAAATTAACTGTCTAAACTTGCCCACCACTTTATTTTTGTGATTATTTTTTCCTTGTATGTATTGTACTTCAACAAATCAGGGCACAAAATGCCAATGGCCACCTAAAACAATAGCGCCTAAACCACAGAACCGTTTCTGTTGCTCAGTCATTAACTGGAGAATAGTCTGCTCAATTTCCAGACTATTTAATAACAGTTTTGTTTCTTCCCCAGTTATCTTCCTTCCCCATTCCCCCTCCCTCCTCCTTTTAGTCTACTGCTATTACTACTACGACTAAATAAGTTGATTGCTTGCTGTGGGTATTGTTCCATAGATGCCAATTGCAGTCACCCAAGTGTTCAGTTACCAGACATCACTATGGAACCTGATCCTGTCCTTCAGTGCCCAATTAGTTCCTGCTAGGATCACTGGAAAGCAATCGGGTGTTGAAACTATGCCAATGTTTTTCTCTTTCCTCTGACTCTGTCCCTAATCTGGGACTCACCAATCAATTGCAGCCTTCCAGATTGAAATCTGCTATTTCTGCACAGACCAGGGTACTTGGGGGCTCAACTGTTCACTGTATAATCCAGGATTAGCCATCAGGAGAGCTCCACTTTTCGAGCACACTTAATGTGAAGCATTGTGCACAAGTTCTACCTTGATGCAAATTAATGTGTGCACCAAGACAGTAGTGCCAAATAATGGATACATCCTTATAAAATGTACTGGCAGATAATTTTAGAAATGTTGACTCTCTTTGCAATAACCAAGTGGATAAGTGCACCATGTGGTATGGCTACAGAACCACATAGACCAAGAATGGTCCAGGTTCAATCCCCTTTCTCTGTTGAATTACATGACCACAGCTGATGTGATGCTGCAAGTGGTCTGAGTGTCCCTGAGGAGGAGGAGGAGGAGAAGGTGGTGATGGCAATGGCGATGGCAGAGGGGAGAAAAATATTACCTTTTCATGCTAGAAAAGGGTGAGGATGGTATCAGATCTGGCAATGATACCCTCTGCAACCAAGAGTCTGATGTATAGGGTCTGCAATTTAAAAGTGGTCATTTCGGTGAGGTATCTAAGAGCTGCCAGGGTTTTTGAAGCAGTGTTGCAACATGAGTCACTGTTTTCTTCTTCCAACTTAAATAAAAACATATGAATTAGGTGCAGGAGTAGGCCATTCGGCCCCTCGAACCTGCTCTGCCATTCAATGAGGTCATGGTTGATCTTCTACCTGAACTTCACTTTCCTGCGCTATCCCCATATCCCTTGATTCCCTTAATATCCAAAATCTAATGATCTCTGTCTTGAATATACTCAAAGACTGAGCCTCCACAGCCTTCTTGGGTAGAGAATTCTAAAGATTCACCACCCTCCGAGTGAAGAAGTTTCTAAGTTTCTCCTCATCTCGGTCCTAAATGGCCGACCTCTTATTCTGAAAAGGTGACCCCTGGTTTTAGACTCTCTAGCCAGAGGAAATATCCTCCCTGCATCTACCCGATGCAGCCCTATAAGAATTTTGTATGTTTCAACGAGATCATCTCTCATTCTTCTAAAGTCTAAACACTTCTGAGAGCAAATACACTGTGACTGCCAAATCACGTTGGAATTGTTTGTGCTACAATAGACTTTCCCAGAAACCACAATGCTCATTGTGGAAACCATATTTTCAAACCATTGTTTTAGGAACTGAATCTACCCAAAGATACAATTGTGCCTTTTTAAAGTTTTGTGGGCTGGAAATTCCACAACCTTGCGCCGGGTTCTTTGGTGGTATTTTGCCATTTTCGGTGGAAAACAGTGTGGCAGGAAACTCCCTGAAGCCTTGTGTTGGCCCTGTTGAAATACTGCTGGAGAGCAGCCACCGGTGTGCAAGACTGGAAAAAGTGCTTTCGCCCAATATTTTGGCTCAGTGGTGACCTGTAGTTAGGACCCAAAAAAACACTGGGGGAAAAACCTGCGTTGCAGCCCTTGGAATGGCGGTATTTATGAAGACCTGCAAAAAGATAAGTTTAAAATTTTTATTTTAAAATTCTTTTGCAGCGATTCGCTAGAAAAGGGTGTTGTGAATGTTTGTTTTGTTGTTTTTTGGAAATTGTTTCCCCCCCCCCCCCTCACTAGACCCAACTCGCAGCGGTATCGGCCTCTGAGAAGTTGCAGAAAATTTGCGGTTTGCACCACAAATTCTCGTGCAACGCCGGTGCATTTTTCCCCGAATGTTCGGCCTCAATCATCGCGGAGTTATAGCGGTAATTTTTGGCGGGGAAAAACCGCGATGACCCAAAACTGAACTTCAAGCCCTTTGTGTTCTCACTTTTAAATGATGTTTGTTTGCTGTTCCTGTTTGGACCACAAGATAGCAGCAGACATTATAATACTCTGGTTGTTTTATAAACATCTACAGTGTCAGTTATTCTAAGTCAATGCAATTACACCCAAATCACTGGATTGGTTGAGTATCAACATTAAAATGATCAAGTTCCTTTTTTAAAAATGAAATGCTGTAATCTAAAGAGTTTGCATCATATCCAAATTCTTTCTTGGATCAAGCAATATCTATGAAAGGAGCTGACAAGATAATGTTTCAGGTGCAGATCGTTTGTCAGAACTGGAAGATATAACTGATGTACAGCTTAGGAAAAGGAATGTAACAAGGGGAAGGGGAACAGTAAACGGCTGTGCGCACCTATACAGAAGCAGAATGACTTGCAAAGTAGAGAACAGGAGTTGGTTAACTGGCAAGAGTGCTCCTTCTCGACCCTCACAATCCTCGGAAATAACTGCACATCTAGCCCACATTGCCAGCACTTCTTACAGAAAGAAAAGGGGAGCTATAATTAAGGCCTGATGTTGTGGGGGGTTATACCAATCAGGGAAGATTGAAAAGGCTGGGATCATTTCATTCTCTAGGAAAGAAAAGGCTGAGTGGTGACCTGATAGTGGTCTTTAAGATTATGATAGGAAAGACGTAGAGAAAAAGTTTCCACTTGTGGGGGAGTCAAAACTGGGGGCCATATCAGACAGTCACTAATAAATCCAATAGGGAATTCAGGAGAAACTTCTTTACCCAGAGAGTGGTTCGAATGTGGATCTTGCTAGCGCATGAAGTGGTTGGGGCAACTAACCTAGATGCATTTAAGGGGAATCTAGATAAACACATGGGCAAATGCAATAGAAAGATATGCAGATAAGGTTAGATGAAGAGGTGCAGGAGGAGGCTCGTGTAGAGCTTACACTCCAGCATAGAACAGATGGGCCGAATGGCCTGTTTAAGCTGTAAATTCTATATAATAAGACTGGGGGCGGCTGAGTGTTGGGGATGGGTGAGGAAAGAAGCTGGTTGGAACTTTGGGTAGGGAGACTGTGTCTGAACACCATGCTGAGGAGGTCGTCTGCACGCCTAGTGCCAACATGTTTTCTTCTCCAGGCTGCTGGGCATTGGCCCCTGCTTTGCCAACTTTTTATGTTTGTTTTTTGCCCACCCCTAAGTTATTTAGGCGTTCTGTGTCTCGTACGTGTCTTGTCATTCTCGCTCTGACTCCTCATTGTCTCCTGGTATATCACTGCTGTTTCATCATCTTCTCTTCTCTTCCCTTAAGCACCTTACAGGTTATTCTATTTCTTTTCCTTTTTCCTGTGTGGTGTGTTTCCTTCCCCTGCGCGCTCCCTTTTTTGAAATGCTTTTCATTGGTAATATCTAATGGGTCCAATCAAGCGTCCACACCTGAATAATTAACTTGTCTATTCTCTCCACAGATGCCTGACATGGTGAGTGTCTCTGTTTTTGTTTCAGATTTGTAGTATTTTGCTTTTCATTTTGTTCAAAAGGAAATTTCCTCAGCCCCTGTATTTTCCTCGAACACCATTTTTTGTAGCAGATCTTGAGAATGTAGAGGTTGATTTAACAGACAATCTAAATTAATTTGAAATGAAAACCTGTTTTAAATGCAGCATGGTTGCCAAGGCCAGCATGCTGCATAATATTCTGCTTCCCTGTCTACTGTTGATGGTATACATAATAAAAATATATTTTAAAAACGGATATTAATCCTTGGGAATTGCCATTGTTTGGATTTGTGCTGAGAGTCCATTATCAACCGACAACTACTCAGGATTCATGCCCAATACCATATCCATTGCGTCCTCTTGATTCTTCAACCTGTTCTTCTGCAGTATTGGTGGTATTTCAAATCTTTATTCTCTCCATTTCTATGTCTAGTCACCTTGCCCTCATCATTTTTACTGAAACCCAAGTTTCACCTTATCATGCCATGAACTCATTGAATGGTGGTGCAGGCTAGAAGGGCCGAATGGCCTACTCCTGCACCTATTTTCTATGCCTCGTAAATATTACTCTGATTTTGACCCAAAGGAAGTGCATGCACTTCTGTTAATTCTCATGTCCCTGCTACTTGTCTTAGTTGCTTTGAGCCAGCTGACTTTTCATTTCCTACAACTAAAACGCTTCAGTATCCATGTTCTATCGTTCTATTGCTACACTAAATTCTCCCCATCGCCTTCTGCTGGGATGCAGATTATGATTTAACATGGACGCGTGTCTGCAGTAGACGCCTCTGGGGCTGCAGATCTAGATAATGGAATATGGTCTTGTCCTAACTGTTGAATGCACATGCAGCCAGGACATCCAGAAAGTGGCTTTAATGGATTCTCCCACCCAGATCTCTGAAGGATCCCCAACTACAAAGCCTTCCATCAAGTGGTGGTGAAAGGTATATGGAGATGGGGAGTTCATACAATCAGCTCCGCTAGTAATGGCATCTCCTTAATTAGTACCAGTGAATGGAAGGTACATCATTCATGACTGAATTGAAAGCATCCTGTATCACATCGTCTGGATTTAGGGTAATTTGACACTTCAATCCACAACAGACATTAAACACAATCCATTAATATTTAGTTCAAACATCTTTTATTTTAATTTAATTTTTTTCTGATCATAAACAAGTCTCCTTCTTTCTGCAGCCCATCCTGATGGGATTATAGAAACTGTTCTTGTGGATCATCATCCCTCAGTAACTTGGCAATCAAAACATTAGCACGTCAAAATCGCACAGAAGGAGGTACTATGGCAGTGCACAAGACATCCAGTGACCAAACAAACATGCTGACTATTCGAATTTGAGTGCCCATCCCTCTGATTTTTTTTTTAATCGAAAAATTGTTGTTTTTGCACTTTTCTTTAGCCAAGTATGCATAGCCCACTTGGTAATGTGTTGTAGAAACTGAATAGACTGGTCGAAAGATGCTGGGGCTAAAAGGATTAAATTGAGGACAGGTTGCATAGACTTGTTGGGTATGGGAATTAAGGGATATGGAACCAAGATGAGTTAGGATGCTCACCAGCCATGATCTAATTAAATGGTGGAACAGGCTCGAGAGGCTGAATGGCCTACTTCTGTTCCTTCCTATGTTCCTAATTGGCCTTGAGATGACAGAATTTTAAGTGCGCTGGAGTATAACATACAAAAGATGCAAAGGCAATTTTTTTTCAGGTAAGTTGTAAAGCCCACAAATGTTGGTTTTTGTGTGACACTTGAATTCTTTAAAGGCATCGTTGTCTCTGTTCATCCTCTGATATCCAGTACCCTCGAGCCATCATTAACTGATGGTTAAATCCTTAATCTTGTATGAGTCATTTAACTATTAAGTGCCTATTCTATGAGCTAAATAATTTATTTATCATGCGGTCATCAATGTGAAAGCCTTTTTCCACCAGTGCAGCTTCCTCAGCTGATGCGTTAATGCCTGTTTTGCCGAAGTCTACTATCATTGAATCCACTTCTTGTATATCTGACTGGAGGTATGGTATGTGCCCATTCTCTTCCTCTTCCCTGCGCACCACCATCAGTCATACTGTGGCACTTCATTTAATGTACCAGCAGAACCATATTGACCACCTGCACTCCTCCAATTCTGGCCTTTTGAGCATCCCCGATTTCCTTCACTCCACTATTGGTGACCATGCCTT
Source organism: Pristiophorus japonicus (assembly GCF_044704955.1). NCBI lineage: Eukaryota > Metazoa > Chordata > Chondrichthyes > Pristiophoridae > Pristiophorus > Pristiophorus japonicus. The sequence goes on along the minus strand of NC_091977.1, from coordinate 233,690,623 downwards.
CAGCTGCCTAGGCCCTAAACTCGAATTCCTTTGTTAAAACAGACACTATTTAAGGCGTTCCTTAAAACCTACCTCCTTTGACCAAGCTTTTGGTCACCTGGCCTAATCTTCTTATGTGGCTTGTTGTCAGATTCTGTCTGAACGTTCCTGTAAAGCGCATCAGGATGTTTTACTACATTAAAGGTGCAATTTAAATGTTGTTGTTCTAGATCAATTAATGGCGTGAAGGTTGGAGAAATTGAAGTTGTATCTATTTGGTTTGGAGGCAGGCATTCTCCTTTCTGTCCTGCTGGGAATTTATAGTTGTGCACATTTCTTAAACTGAACGCTGTTTCACACTCTGAACCTGTTGCTCCAAAAATGCTGGGGAATTTGTGGGCACTGTTTCAAACTGCACGGGTGGTTTTTAAAAAATCTATTCTCAATGTATGTGTTTTAATACATTATCCCTAGAAATAAAGGTGGCTTAAGAAATATTTGTGTCTCTCTCCACAGCGAGCCCAGGCTGCTTTGCAGGCAGTAAATGCAATGCACACTGGTAACATGTCTATGACGGGCAGCACTGTTAACGAGGGGGCTCTACTCGCTGGTCAAAGTTCGGTCCTGCGCATCATTGTGGAGAACCTCTTCTATCCCGTCACTCTGGAGGTCTTGCACCAGGTAAGGATTGACCATCTTTGGGTGTGAAAATGGCTATTTTGAGCAACATAGCTTCAAGTAAGATGTTAATAGCACTAATTGAATTGCATTTCAGCATTCTGAATATGTAAAGCTAGAGTATTAAATGTAAAAAGCAATGTATACATTTTTTTTTAAACGAATCACTTCCCCTTCAAACATCTTCCCCCTACCTTATGCTTTGGATAATTTTTACCATGTACCAGTTGTAACACATTTAAGCAAACTACTCTTGAGCCTTAGTATCACTATTGATCTCGTTGCTTAGAGTGCCATCCATGCCTATATATTTTAAAATATAATTTTTCTCCATTTCTGATTTGTGGGAAAATGACTGGGCTATATTGGACATTTCCCTGGGACCTAAACTTATTTGCTAGTCAGTATCGTATATTTTTTAGGCTGTGCATGGTGATACAAGTCCTGGTCAGAATGGAGATGATTGGGTAATTTCTCCTCTCAATCATGCTTGCTGTAAGTGACTGGGATTGATTTTACATAACATTTTGTATTATGTAACAATCCATCATTCATTATTTTGCTTTAGAAATAATTTTGCTTTTATTGGGAGACTAGTTTTTCATGGGTTCTTTTTGCTGCAGTTTGTAGCGTCTCCGTTAAGTCAACACTGTTTTGAGCACAGAGACTCTGCTGCAAAATAGACTGTTTGATATGAGCCCCGGCCTGCCTCCAACTTATTAGCTGACTCAGTGGTGTCAGTGATGCCATAATCGGGACCATCTTCAAAAAAGGGACAAGTCTGACTGCGTCAACTATAGAGGAATCTCCATGCTGTTGGCCACTGGGAAAGTCATCGCTAGAATCCTCCTCGACCGTCTTCTCCCTGTGGCTGAAGAGCTCTTCCCAGAGTCACAATGTGGATTCCGTCCACTAACGGGCATGATCTTCACTGCGCAACAACAAGAGAAATGTAGCGAACAGCACCAACTCTTGTACATGGCCTTCGATTTCACAAAGGCCTTTGACACTGTTAACTTTGAGGGATATGTCCCCAAAAGTTCGTCCCATCCTCCTCCACGATGACGTGCAAGCCATGATCCTGACAAACTGATAGACCACAGACCCAATCCACGTCTGGACTGGGGTCAAGCAGGACTGTCATCGCGCCAGTCCTCTTCTCAATCTTCCTCGCTGCAATACTCCATTCCCCTCTCAACAAGCTCCCTGCTGGAATGGAACTAAACTGCAGAACCAGTGGGAACCTGTTGAATCTTCTTCACCTCCAGGCTAGATCCAAGGTCGTCCCATCCTTTGTCATCAAATTACAGTACGCGGACGACGCTTGCGTCTGCGCACATTCAGAGGCCGAACTCCAAGCCATCGTCAACATTTTCACCGAGGCCCTACGAAAGCATAGGCCTTACACTAAACATCCGTAAGACAAAGGTCCTCTACCAACCTGATCCCGCCACACAGCACTGCCCCCCCCCCCCCCCCAGTCATCAAAATTCAAGGTGGACCATTTTCCATACCTCTGGAGTCTACTATCAGCAAGGGTAGACATCGACGACTAGGTCCAACATTGCCTCCAGTGTGCCAGCGCACTGAAGTCGCCTGAGGAAGAGTGTGTTTGAAGACCAGGACCTCACATCTGGCATCAAGCTTATGGTCTAGAGGGTAGTAGTGATATCTGCCCTCCTATGGCTTAAAGACTTCGACCATATACAGTAGACACAAAGCATTGGAGAAGTACCACCAGCGCTGCCTCTGCAAGATCTTGCAAATCTATTTGGAGGGTAGATGCACCAATATCTGCGTATTCGATCAGGCCAACATCCCTAGCATCGAAGCACTGACCACACACGACCAGCTCTGTTGGGAGGGCTGCATCGTCCGCACACTCGACACGAGACTCTCAAATCAAGCGCTTTACACTCAACTCCTACAAGGCAAGCGAGCCCCAGGTGGGCAGAGGAAATGTTTCAAAGACACCCTCAAAGCCTCGTTGATTAAGTGCAACATCCCCACTGCCACCTGGGAATCTTGGGCCCAAGACCACCCGAAGTGGAAGAAGAGCATCTGGGAGGGTGCTGCGCTTCTCTAGTTTCATCGCCGAGAGCATGCAGAAACCAAGTGCAGACAGCGGAAGGAACATGCGGTAAACCAGACACCCCACCCACCCTTTCCTTCAAGGACTGTCTGTCCCACCTGTGACAGCCTGTAATTCCTGTATTGGACTGTACAGCCACCTGAAAACTCAAAGTGGAAGCAGGTCTTCCTTGATTTCAAGGGACTGCCTATGATGTCAGTATGCGCTCTCTATTTTTAATTGAGATCTGTGTGTTGAGGCCTGATGCTCTTCCATTTCAATGGTTGCTAACAATTTAACGTGCCATTTTAATAGCGCAGCCGCCTTTTTATTCTGATGCATATTACTCCCAACAGATTTTCACCAAGTATGGAACTGTGCTGAAAATCATCACTTTCACGAAGAACAATCAGTTCCAGGCGCTGCTTCAGTATGCTGATCCGATGCACGCACATCATGCTAAACTGGTTAGTGTTCGGTACAACCAGAAGTCCATTTATAGTTGTTGGCTGCAGTATTTCTGTTAAAACTAGTTCATTTGCATTTGTAAATGACTTTCCAGAACAAGTTATCATTTCAATGTAACTTCTGTTCAGAAACTGATCTGTTGCTTATTCAACTTCTAGTTGGTGCAAAAGAATTTCACAAAATTGGAGAACAGACTTTATGGGCCCAAGTTTCTAGCTGCGCCTCAAACGGCGCAGTCCTGACCTGGACAGCCATTTTTCGCGCCACAAAGTGCGTCTAAAAAAAACTTCGATTCTCCAGCTCCCTACAGGTTGTTTGCAGCTCGGCGCAGCGCAGCACGAGCTGTAGGGGGCGGAGCCAGGTCCCTGCGCTGAAAACAGTGCCGGGACCTCTGCACATGCGCGCTACAGTGGGCGCGCATGTGCAGTAGCTCCAGGCGCCCAAAACTGTGTGGGAGGGGCTGAAGCACGCAGACCCTAGCCCTGGCCGAATGGCCTCACTGGGGCTGCGTGAATAAGGCTCCTCCCACGGCCAGCTCCTGCTTCCTCCGGACCCGACACCGACCCGACTCTCTTCCCCCCACCCCCACCGCCAACTGGACCCAACCTGACCTCCCTCCCCCCCCCCCCCGACCTGACCTCCCTCCCCTGACCCGAACCGAACCGACCTCCCTCCCACCCCCCCCCGACCCGCGATCCCGTCCCGACCCACCGCCACCTACCTGTAAATCTGGTGCTGGGGACGGGCCCTGCCTGAAATCTCGGGCCCGGCCCGTTCAGCCTCCCTCCTCCTCCCCTCCCCCCCCATCTCCTTTCCCTCCCTCCCCCCCCCCCCCCCCCCCCCCCCCATCTCCTTTCCCTCCCTCCCCCCCCCCCATCTCCTTTCCCTCCCTTCCCTCCCCCCCCCCCCATCTCCCTTTCCCTCCCTTCCCTCCCCCCCCCCCCCCATCTCCCTTTCCTTCCCCCCCCCCCCCATCTCCCTTTCCCCCCCCCCCCCATCTCCCTTTCCCTCCCCCCCCCCCCATCTCCCTTTCCCTCCCCCCCCCCCATCTCCCTTTCCCTCTCCCCCCCCCCCCATCTCCCTTTCCCTCCCCCCCCCCATCTCCCTTTCCCTCCCCCCCCCCCCCATCTCCTTTCCCTCCCCCCCCCATCTCCCTTTCCCTCCCCCCCCCATCTCCCTTTCCCTCCCCCCCCCATCTCCCTTTCCCTCCCCCCCCCCCCCCATCTCCCTTTCCCTCCCCCCCCCCATCTCTCCTTTCCCT